>NC_143567.1:9292500-9897500 GCF_054136105.1 Typopeltis vanoorti | reverse complement strand
GCACCATCCCAAATATGGGAGCAATACTCCAAGATCTGAGTGATTTTTTACAAGATTGTCCTTGCCTCACTGAGATATAGCTAGGAGATCTGAGTTTAGGTTGCTGGTCATGATAGATCTTGAGGATTCTAATACTTGAGCACTACAAGGTGTATCAAATGAAAAGGAGGAATTGAATGCACTGTCATCAGCAAAACTATGGATAGGATTGGAAGTCTGAGAGAGAGCAGGACATTTATATACAAAAGGAAGAGTGTGTGTGAAAGAGCAGAACCCTGGGGTACTCCTGCATTGGTGGGTAAATCTGAGGAAAGTAAACCGTCCACCATGACATGTAGTAAGCGATCAGTGAGAAAGTTGGCGATCCAGTTGCAAAGTGGGGAAGCAGACCATAAGATGGCAGTTTGTTGTGTGGGTCCCTGTGGCAAACCTGATTGAATGCCTTTGAAATGTCGAGAGCAACCACGTGAGTTTCTCCAAATTTCTCCATGGCCTAAGTCCAGGGTGAGTGGTGTACGCAAGATCAGCTGTAGATCATGAGTGGTGGAATCCATACTACTGGTCACTAATTAGTTGGTGTGACTCTAGGTTGTTCAAGAGTTGGTTGTTGATGACCTTATGATAGCTTTAGAGAAAACAGAAGTGAGTGCAATTGGATGGTAGTTTATTTATTGACTTTTATCACCTTTCTGTGGGATGGGTTGGATGTGACCTGTTTCCACGTTGTAGAGCAGATGCCAGTTGAATAGGATAAGTGAAGAGGCAGAGCCTCCTTTTGTCGGTATAGACAAAGCCTTTGGTTGGAAAAACCTGGGTTTGATTCCCATCCATGATGTGAAGAACCTTTATCTGGTCTCTTTCGACTAAAGGTGAGTTAACCTTTCTCATACAGAGGTAGAGGGTTTTTTCACCTCTTTCAGAGCAAGGATAAGGATTTGTTTGTTTTCTGGAGTGGAGTTTTGACCAGCAGTACGTCTCCTTATTACATCCCAAACGTGTTTTATTGTGTTTGAGATCTGGGGAGCATGCTAGCCACTCGATTCAATTAATATCTTCAGTCTCCAGAAGTGTCTCCTCTGCTCGTGTATGATGTAGTGTGGCATTATCATCCATACAAATGAATTCTTTGCCTACAGCACCACAGAACAATCTAACATGACATTGAAGAACTTCATTGCAATATCCTTCACCAGTCATAGTCCCTTTTTCAAGCACAAGCCTCCCCACACCATGACCACAGCATCACCATATCTATCCCTTTCAAGAACATTCTCACAATGATAAGCTGTAACACTTTCACGTCAGATCAAGTGTAAATTAAGTGTAAAAGTAAATTCAAGTGTCATCTAGAATCGGATGAAAGTCTAAAACGACTCTCATCTGTAAAGAGTACATTAGCCCATTGGTGTCTTGTCCAGTTTTTATGAATACAGCACCGCTGAAAACTTGCCCTACAATGAGCTGTGGATAAAGGTACACAGACTGCAGGCCTTCGGGCATATAAGCTTACTTGTTGCAGACATCTTGCTTCAGTTTGTTGAGATATTTGCTTTCCTTGCAAGCTGACATGCCATGGTGTGTCGATAGCATTTTGCTATTATAACCAAAATTCTTTCTTCATGCTCTGTGGTAGAGCGAAGGCAACCTCTTAGTAAATGTCTGGACACATTCCATTGGTTAAATGCTGGATGCAACGTTATGTGAAATTCCAAACTCTGGTAATATCAGTAATTCTGCCAACTTCTTCACGGTTTCCAATAATTCTTTGCTGTGTGAAATCATATAGATGTCTTTGAGAAATTTCAAGACATTGAAGTTTGCAAATTTATTCCTTCATGAGAGGAGCTTCCTTCATATACAATTCGCTTAACACCACCTTTTGCCTTTTATACCATGTGATCCCTTTGTGCATTATTTGAAAATTTGAACGTGCACCCACTTTCAACTTGAAATCATCAGTTATACAATTGTCTCAAGTTGATTTGTATGAATTTGCAATTGTAATCTTCAGAAATAAAGTGTGTCCTTAGGTTTTAGACACCAGTGTAGAATAATGAAACACAACTGTCCAAGTGCTACTGTATAAATAAATAAAAGCGGCTTGCATTTTTAAGTTATTGACCTCTGTAACTCAGTTTGTGACATAGATGTCCTTTGCTTGGGAAGACCTGAGTTCAAATTTCATCTACAATTTGAAGAATATTAGGACCCTTCATCTGAGGGCAAGATACTCAGTGTGATATGCAGGTAGTCGCTCTCGGAAACACAGCTTCTTCATTTTTCAACACACTCTGAGCCTGAGAATATAGGATTGGCAGACTATTCAAATAATGTTAACATCTTATCACATCTTTAATTGGTTTCATGTGAAGCCATGAGCGCATTGAGACTAGCACATTAAGATAAAGATGAGATAAGACTGACATTCATCAGGCTCAACAATCATTCCATACTTGCTATAATATTCATTTCATAACTATTCTTTAAGTTCATTCAGCATTAGTATACTTATTTACTTTTTTGTGGTCTTGCTTATCCTTTCTTCCTCACTCCTGTGATCCCTGCTGTTTTTCACCTTCCTTTTTGATGTTTTATAAAATGCAACCTCTCTGTGTCTGTTCAGTTAGATCTTGGAGTTGTTTAATAACCTCTCTCTCCACATTTGTTTACTTCATATTAATAAATTATAACTCATAGGTATCTCACCTGTATAAACAAAGATTGAATATTAAACATTACTAATTGTTAATAAATGTATTAAACCTATTTTATCAGCACACATTTAATTGATCTTTACCATCCTTTTCATATAAATATCTTTTTGGTATTTAATTGTAAAGGGCATTAATGGAATTCTTGAAAGTCCAACTGGAACAGGAAAGACTTTATCCCTCTTATGTTCAACTTTGGGATGGTTGGAAAGCTGTAAAGCTAAACAGCAAGTATTCTTAGCCACTGGACTTTTGAATAATGAAAGTAGTGGTAGTCAAGGATTTGTTGCTGACTTATGGAACAGAATCGAGAAAACAGTAGGTGGTAATTCAACAAACTTTTGTAAGTACAGTTTTCACTTAGATTAATTTACATTTCATTGCTTATTTATTTTTTATTGATTTATTAATTTCTTGACTTCTTTATAGACTCAGCAGACCTATTTTCCTCAGTGTTGGACGTTCGTGTGAGAAGAGGGGCAGAACTGTCAACTGACCACCATCTTGTTGTGTGTACTCTACGGCTTCAGAAACCAGATGCTACCATCAACGCTGGTAGGCCTAAGCAGCTATAACGCGCAAAATGGGAGACATTGGAAAATGAGGTTGTGAGGAAGAATTTTGCAGATGACATTTCCTCCAGGTTCAAAGAGATTCCCAAGCATACTGCAGATGTTGAGGAGGAATGGAAGCTGTTCAGAACAGCTGTCACTGCCTCTGCACTCTCATGGTGTGGCAGAAAGCAGCTCGGTGTGGCAATGGGCAGTGAGAAAAGGACACCTTGGTGGAACCAAGAAGTCGGAAAAACTGTCCGGGCAAAAAAGGAGTCCTACCTAACATGGCTTAAAGTCAGGTCACCTGAGATGCGTTTGCGGTATGCTGAGGCACGAAAAGCTGCTGCTAAGGCAGTAAAGCAGAAGGGAATCCTTTGGAGAAAGATTAGACTCATCCTATGCAATTGCAAACAAGTATTCTGGAAGACCATCCACCGCCTTCGAGGGAAGAAATCGTGCACAGCAAGGGCAATTAAGGCCCCTGATGGTGCACTTTTAACAACGAGAAGGATATCCTCCACAGATGGAGGGAATACTTTGAGAACCTTCTTAACCCAGGTGGCCCAGCAGTTGTGGACATCCAAGAGGTGCAGATCGGGGCAATGACTAGTCTCACAGCAGAAGAGGTCCATGTAGCAATAATATCGCTGAAATCAGGCAAGGCTGCTGGCGATGATGAAATTCGCCCCGAAATGCTAAAAGCCTTAAATCGAGATGGTGTTCTCTGGCTGACTTGAGTGTGTCGGGCGCTGCTTGGATATCTGGGCGAGCACCAAAGCAATGGCAGACAGGAATAATAATACCAGTCTTTAAGAAGGGAGACTAGAAGGATTGCAGTAACTATCGTGGCATCTCTCTCTCTGCTCAGCTTGCCTGGGAAAGTGTATGCTAAGTGCTTGGAAAGACAGTGCAGGAGCATAATTGACTCAAAGTTCCAGGAAGAACAATGTGGCTTTCGTCCTGGTAGAAGCACAACTGACCAAATCTTCACTTTAAGGCAAGTCTTTGAGAAATCTTGGGAATATGCTAAGAATGTTTACACATGTTTTGTGGACTTGGAGAAGGCATATGACCGGGTTCCTCGGGATAAGCTTTAGCAAGTAGTACAGGAGTATGGAGTGGATGGTCAACTATTATCTGCCATCAAGTCCCTGTATGAATGCCCAGAGTTTTGTGTCAGAGTAAACAGCACAAAGTCTGAATCTTTCACAGTCTCCGTTGGCCTCCGTCAAGGGTGTGTTCTGTCACCCCTCCTTTTCATAATATTTATGGACTGGATTGATACTCACAGCCGAGGCAGTGAGTGTGTCAGAATTGGAAAATGTAGCATTGGACGTCGGCTTTTTTGCAGATGACCTAGTTCTGCTTAACTCTTTCACAGATGACCTCCAGCAGACCCTGGATAGGTTTGTAGCTGTTTGTGCAGACACCGGAATGAAGATCAGTGTGGCCAAAACTGAAATATTTGTGGTCTCAAGACAACCATCCCAGTGCACTCTAAATGTAAGTGGAGTCCCAACGAGGTAGGTGGAGAAGTTTAAATACCTTGGGTCCATATTCACGAATGATGGAAAATGGGACGTGGAGCTAGATACTCGAATTGGCTTAGCAAGTTCAATATTGCGGGAGCTTGGCCGTTCGGTAGTTTTGAAGCAGGAGTTAAGCCAGAAGGCAAAGCTGGCTGTCTTCAATACAGTCTATGTCCCCATCCTCACCTGTGGTCATAAGAGTTGGGTAATGACCGAAAGAATGCAGACACGAATCCAAGCGGCTGAAATGAGGTTCCTTCGAGGGGTTGCAGGGCTGACAAAACTCGACAGAGTCCGAAGCTCTGCAATTCGGGAAACCCTCAATACTCAACTGCTACTTCTCCGTGTTGAGAGATCACAGTTACGTTGGTACGGGCACCTGGTCATAATGCCACAAGAGAAGCTCCCTCAGCAGGCCCTCTTTGCCAAGCCAGAGGGTGGGAGGCCACGTGGAAGGCCAAGGACTTGCTGGATAGATTATATCCAAAACCTTGGGTGGACACGTTTGGGAATTTCACCAGAACACCTGAGCTTGGTGGCAGAGGATCGTGACCATTGGAAGTCCCTCTTGCAGCTGTTGCTCCCACAACCCAATTAGGAAGAGTGGGCCTTGAAGATGTATGTATGTATGTATTAATTTATTGCTAGCTATATGTTGTCTCTTGATGGATAGTTTAATTAGATGCATGTCTCTTAGTTGAAAGGCTGTGGGTTCAAATCTCATCACTGTCAAGATTTATCTTTACTCTCTGAATATGTTAGTTTCATATTGAGGCTATAGGGTTGCCATCTGTGAAGTTTCAAATTTCCCTAAGAATTAACAAATTATTGAGATTCTCATATGTTGAATAATAAATAATCACTACAGTAGAAGACCAGTGGACATTTAGAATCAGGCCTGAGACTAATCTTACTGACAATATAGTACAGAAAGTTGAGAGGCAAAACTGCATTCATCTATGCAGGAGTAGTTAATACAGTAAAACCCCTTTTTTACACTTTTCAGGGGACTGATGGAAAAAAGTGTAAATAGCAGGAAATGTAAAAAAAAAAAAAAAAAAACGTTTAAATAAGACTGAAAGATGACTTACTGCTAGTATGCGAGTCTACATACCAGATTACAAAATTTAATAACTGAAAATAAATGAATTTACAATTACTTACATTTATCTATTTAAAATAATTTTTATTTGTTGATTTTTTTTTTTTTTATTTTTTTTTATTTTTTATTTATTTTTTTTTTTTTGACATCGTGCCAGATTGCTTTGCATTGAGTTCAGTGCTTGACCTGTTTTTTTTACTATCATGTTCAAAGTGGACACGGAGAGTCCAAGATCTTTTGCTAAATGCACACGTGTTCCGGAATGCCAATCTACATGTTGCAGAATTGCCATATTTTCTTCTACTGAAATACATTTACTGTCTTTTTTCTCCATGTTACTAATATGGATAATCCACCACCGCAACTTGAAAGCAATTTTCACACGCTAAATTACGTAGCAGAAATTCTGCAATATCAATTCATACTGTGATTGAAAAATCACGGTATCGCTCTTCACTACATTACTGCGGCAAGCGTGCAGGTCACTGTGATTGTGGAAACGAAACTACAGCCAAAAGTAAGTAATGCCATCTGGGAACAGAAATGTGCAGATTTCTGCAGCAATCGATTCGAAAATCACTATTGCCACCCAAGTTGTTAATGGCAGGAAAACAATATAGTTTTAAAACCGAATAAGAAACTCAAAGATTGGAATCAGAGAGTTTCTTGCCAAATATAGTAAACTGTAAAGTATCGGCGAACACTTAGCGTGAGCTAATGCAAGTGACCCTAGTACGTAGTACAATACCGGACGACTCGTTGCAAAGGTGGGGAAAGTTCAGATCGCTATTCTTAGGTATTTTCCATAATGTAAAAACACATTTCCTAGGAAATGTATACTGTTATTACATTATGGAGGGAGGTCACTATCCAGACCGGTTTCAGCCTTTTTTGAGGGCTTCATCAGTGAGTAGCTAGACCTAATACCAAAGTGTATAGCGAAAAGAACTTATATACTCTGCGATACGAGTTTCCAAACAGGTGCAACCATTAATAAGTTACTTAAGTATAAAGAGCTAATAAGCTTCATTTCGGCAATGAAAACTTTCATTGCCGAAATGAAGCTTATTAGCTCTTTTCTAATAAGCATTTCTGCCCCCCCCCCCCCCCCCCACGGGCAAAACCCCCTTGCAAGTCTTCAAAATTTGAGTCTTCAGAATTCAAGTAGAACTGGCCTACCAGTCCAGAACTCGGGGGTTGGGCACCAGGGGTGTGTGTGTGGGGGGGAGGAGGAACCCCCTTTGAGTATTCAAAATTCGAGTCATCAGAATTCAAGGAGAACCGGCCTACCAGTCTGGAACTCTGGGGGTTGGGTGCTGTAGGCATAGCCCTCCTAGTATATGTATACAATCATCTACAAGTTTCGCCAGCTTAAGTCTGTCTGGCTTCTTCGGGACTTCACTTCACTAACATTAAATGCTAAAAAAAAGAATGCAGTAACGACAGTAAAATTAACGCAATCTGCTAACAATGATTAAGTATCCACGCTCTTAATGTCACACGTTTTTTCAATTTCAGTTAATTTTACTGTCGTTACTGCATTCTATTTTAGCATTTAATGTTAGTGAAGTGAAGTCCTGAAGAAGCCAGACAGACTTAAGCTGTGAAACTTGTAGATGATTGTATACATATATTTATAAAGAATCATGGTCCAATAATAAATCCAAAGAAAATGCCTTAGATTTAGTATAAAAGGACCAAATATTAACAGTTAAAATAAAAAAAAAATAAATAAATAACTTTAATGAGTGCAGATGGTAGAAAGGTAATAGAGGCAGACAAATATCATTTGTCTGCCAGAGATGACTGGGAACTGATGTGAGAACAGAGGTTGAAGAATTTGAGGTAATTTGTATATTGCAGAATCTGAATGCAAATAGATCTGTGAGATTGGATGTAATATCAGCTCATGTTTTACAAGAATGTGCAGGGGGAATTGACTATGCTATTTAATTTAAGTTTCATCTCTGGCAAAGTCTCAAGAGAGAGTGGAAGGAGAACAAAATAATTCCTTTGCATAAAGGAGGATCTAAGTCTGTGGCATCAAATTATTGACCAATTAGTATCTCAGGAGTGGTGGTAAAAGTACTGGAAACGTTGGTCAAAAAGAAAATTTAGGAATGGATAGATAAGAGGGGCAGCACAGCTTTGTGAAGTCAGTCATGCATTAGTAATCTACTAACTTTTTATAATAATCAACTGAGTTGAATAAAGAAAATGGCGACATGATGATACTGCTAAATTTTGCAAAGGCGTTTGACAGGATACCACATGGAACTCTATTACACAAGCTTCAACAAATGGGGATAGATATGAAACTGGTGATATGGATAAATTGGTGGCTGATGGACAGATACCAAAAGTAGTATATGGAGAAGCAGAATCCAGGAGAAGGCAGGTGACCAGTAGTATGCTTCAAGGCTCACTGTTTGAATCACTGATATTTAATTTGTACATAAATGTTATGGGGAATAATTCAAAGGGAGATATTAAGTTTGCTGATAATTGTAAAGTTATGCATTTTGGAATAGAAAGATTACAAGCTATGTATCACATTGATGGAACTGTACTCCAGGAAATTGAAGCCAGGGATTTTTTTTGGGGGTGGGGGGGGCTAGTAGAGAGAGAGAGAGAGAGCTGAAATTTAGAGGGCATATTGTAAAATAGTCAGGGTGGCTTACAAGATTACTTGGTTATTGAAGAACACGCTAGCAAGCAGAGATAAGGAAGTTAACCATATCTGGATTACTGTGCTCAGGTCTAGTCACCTAGGTTTCTTGGGGATGAGGAAGTGGTGGCGAGGATCCAGAGGCGAGTGACCAAGATTGTGAGTGCTGTGTGGATGCTCCTTATGAGGAGAGGTTGAGGGTTTGTGGTTGATATGCAAAACAGGGGAACATGATAGAAATATGTGTTTCTTAAAGACTTATATAGGATTGATGCAAGGGAAATGTTTCAACACTTGGCTAGAGGGGGCAGAACAAGAGACCCTGGAAGTTGTTGGATAACAATGTGATTAGTAAGGGTCTGAGGACTACATTTTTTGCTTCGAGAGTAGTGAATGAATGAAATGGGTTTCCTGAGTCAGTTGAGTGCGTTGTCTGTTAATGGTTTCAAGGAGAGGTATGAAAGATGCTATGTTGATAATTGAGCCTCCCATGATGAGCTTTGGGACTCCATGGAAGTGCCATGCCATAATAATAATCTCCACCCCCCAATGCAATAGAATATGAAACAAAAGACAATTGTGAATGTTGCTGATCAGCTGCGTTTATGCTTTTGTTTTTGTTTCTTTTGTTGTTTATTTTTTCGATTTTTTTGGTTTTCATTTTGAAAAGCAAAAAATTTTTAGTAATTTGAATCTTCATAATCTGAGGAACATAAAACGAGGCCTGCTTTTACTATTTTATATGTTGTTTTTGGCCTGGTTAGCTGAGTGATTAATATATCTGCTCTCCAATCAGCAGGGCATGGATTTAAATCTTTTTGTAGGCATGGATATTTGTGTGTGACGAATATGTGTGATTGTCTAGTAGGTGATGAATTTCATCATCTGGTATAAGACTGCTTATTGGAGGCTTGAAGTGGCTTGAAGTTCTATGTTTGGTCTCTAGAGCAGGGTTTCTCAACTCTTTTAAAGATAATAAAAATAAAAAATATATAAAAAATTTAGCCTTCCCATGGTACTAATGTACTATAAGTTTACAACATTTTGTGGGTGGCAATTGCATAAAAAATTGTGAGACACATGTACTACTCCTTTGCTATTTAGTAAAAATGTTGTAGTATTGTGTTTTTTTGGTTTAGCATGTTTCCTATGGAATACAAAGAATACAATTCACAGCTCTTCAAATTAAATGTGAGTGTACTATAGGTTCTCTCTTGGATGAGTTCATAAAAAGATAAGAAATTTCTCTTGGATGAGTTCTCCATAAAAAGATGAGAATGATTGGCTTCACTGTCTAAAGCCAGTACAATATATAACATTTATATACTATGCATTAATATGTAGAAGTGAATAAGCAATCAAGAAATCAAACTGAATGTAGCAATTCACTTGTTGCCTAGAGAGATTAACTCTTAAATAGGGAACAATATTTTCTCCAAATTCTGATAACCATTTTGACATCTTTAATTACTTCTCTTTAAAGCTTGACTTTCTGCATTTAAAATACCCATACATTGAGGTTTTCTTTCTTGGAACTTCATTGCCATAATTGAAAATGGCTTTCTTTCTCCACTGATCAAGCTAAGATGAATTTCATTGTCTGGTGTGAGACTACTGCCCTGTTTATTGGAAGCTTGAAGTGGCTTGAAAGTTTTATGTTTGGTCTCTAGAGGAGGGTTTCTGAATATGTGAAAAAATGCTTAAAACAATATAAAATTAATGAAACAAAAGATAAAAATTCCTTAGCTCATCCATAATCATGTACTATAGGATTAAAAATCCTTTCATGCATAGGAGTCACATAAAAAAAAAAAAAAGCTGATTGTAATGCCGATATACTGCTTTGCTTTTAACAGTGACTCAATGTGGATAGTTCTTCCTCCCCCCATCAGATTACCAGATAATCCTCACCATTCTGCTAAAAATATCTTTGACCTTTTCTTTAAGTTCTCCTTTCAAATTCATCACAGATATCAGTTCTCCACTTGATAACTTACTTAAACCTTTAATGTCATCCAAATTTTCCACTTTGCTGTTAAACATCTTTCACTCAGCCATTATCAGTCTTGTATCCCTTGGCATTAGAGATGTGCCAATTGGATGACCACTACGACTTCGGAATTTCCTTTCCATGGTCTCATTACTTTTTCTCCTGATCCAAATCCCTGCTCATACCAAATAACAGAAAGAGTTCGTATAGTAATGAAGGTCTTCCTCTATTCCAGTCAATATTCTGACCACTAATCCTTTTTTCTAAGTTTAAAAAGGCAGTTCAGGAAAAAAAAAATTCAACATGTCACAAGTGGCTGAAAAGAAGAAACTCCAGCTTCACACACTCATCTTACACTGCAGCCTTCAACAGCTGCATCATCTGTTCCAAATCTGATTTCGAAATGTTCAAGCAGCAGTCAAGATTTCTGGTCCTTCACCTAGGTTGTTGGGCATAACTTTTGGCCATCCATGTTTCCATCTCTTTCTCTCATGCCTCTCTTAGTTTTCTGTCAGAAAGAAATCAAAAGAATTCTATGACTAACTTAGATGGCAGTAGGTCATCTGGTTCTGGTAAAATCCTTCCTATTGTGCTAAAAACTCGAACTGTTAAATGAACACTTATTCTATATCACCTTTTCAATCTTTCTCCTTCTCATAGCATGATACCCTATATTTAATCTATTTCAAAAAAAAAAAAAAAAGATAAAATTCATCCAACTAGTTAATGTCCAAATGCTCTTATTTCAGTCCTTTCAAAAAGCATGGAGAAGTCATCAACAACAGTCAACTAATGGCCAGTCTGGCTGGCCGAGTGGTTAGCGTATCCGCCCTCCAGCCAAATGACTGCGGGTTCGAATCACGCCGTGGACATGGGTGTTTGGGATTGTGATTGTCTGTGGAAATAGTAGTGGTGGTGGGGTGGTTGGCAATAGGTGGTGTTGGTGTAGTTGCGGTCAATTGGTAGATTGAGTGGTGGAGACAGAGCTATAGAGCAGGTACCCTCCCTCGATGAGTCCTTGGACTCCCTGGGTGTGTCAAATAATAATAATAACTAACCATCCAATCACTGACTACCACTATGAGATTTTGCCTCTCATTCCACTCACCTATGAACACAAGCCATGGTAAGGTTTGGAGAAATACATGGTTATTTTTGAAATATATTGGGCTTTTGATTGGTCCTGGCACAGGGACCATTAAGATAGTAGTTTGTGGAATGAAACTATTGGCTTATGATCTACCATCTGTAGTTGGGTGGCCAGCTTCCTTTCTAGCCATTTGCTATGTCTCATGTTTGATAACCTATTCTGAGAGTTCCCCAACCAGTGCTGTAATGTTGCGAGTTACAGTGCTTTAACTCACTCTTTTTCTCTTTTACAAAAATTGTAATCTCACTGACTTCAAATCCTATTCAGAGCTGTACTATGAATAGGATTTATTGTCATTGAAAGAAAATCCTTCTCATAGCTATACAGATGAAAGTGCACTTCATTCCTTCTTGGTTAACTTTGCAATACACAATCATCAAAAGTTTCAAGATCTTCCATAACGAGTACTTTAAATTCTGATATCCTTCCATGCGGCTTTTGAACTTTAGTGATGCCAAATTACAGTTCTGTCTCATCTCTTACAGAAAAAGATCTCACTTAACTTCCCCATATTCTTAATAATGCACAAATTGCCAAACAGGATTTCATTGAAATTTATTCAGATATCTTTTCTTGGGCTGATATGTACTGTACCTCTGGCATCTCTTGATATAAACACATTCAGCAGCCATATCTTCTTTAGTCTCCAAAAAAGGTCAGTGTATTTTTTCTTTCAGGCATCTCTTCTCA
The DNA here is from genome assembly GCF_054136105.1 of Typopeltis vanoorti. Classification (NCBI taxonomy): domain Eukaryota; kingdom Metazoa; phylum Arthropoda; class Arachnida; order Uropygi; family Thelyphonidae; genus Typopeltis; species Typopeltis vanoorti. Next base: position 9,885,106 of record NC_143567.1, on the reverse strand, counting down.
CTTGTACAAATGCTGTGCAAATTCCAAATTTGAAATGCTGCTCACATATTTGTGATGGTGTAGGTAAAACCTCCTTTAGAATACTTGATGCTATCCAAAAGTGAACAGTCCAATAAATTGACCCCCCCCCACCCCCCCCCCAACAGATTCACCTGGATTACTCAATTCACTTTTTTCCAGAACTGTAAGAAAACAAGTAGTTGCTAGTCAACATCTCTTTACTATTTAATTTCAGACTTATTCAATCGACTTTTCTTCCTCTGTGTCCCTCCTTCAGCTGTTCATGAAACATGTCAATAAGTTCTTTACTTAGTCTCTTGCTCACAAACATCACTTGCACTATGGTTTGCAATCGTTCATTTATGGATTTGAAAGATATATGTATATATATTAAATAAAAATTGTCTTTGATGTGAGAGTATATTGAAACATAAGTTAAGGACAGAATGAAAAGATTTACTGAATTCCATTTATTTCTTGCAAAATTTTCATCCATTTCAACAACATTGAGCTTACCAAGTTGTCATAATGTGCAAGTTAAATGTTTTTAATTTGAAATGGATAATAAATTTAAATTAATTTTATTAAATTTACTACAATCAGTTCTCACTTCACGTGGCAGTGTGGGACTGTAAAAATGACCATGTAAGCTGAAAAGTGATCTTAATGATCAGTGGGAAAAATTACAATTGTTCTGTGATCTTTAAAAATTTTTGTTAAAACTTAAAAAACTTTGTTGGTTATGGATGTATAGAGAAATTTAAAAAAAAAAGAGTAGAACTAATATTTATTTAGTATGCTGTAATTTAAAACATTAAAAACATTGAAAATGAAAGTGATTTATTTCTTTGTAAAAACTTATCAACAGTAGTCTGAAAGGTGCTTGTCTTCTTCTCATCTTATAACTTATGACATGAAGTGAGCATCTTTTCTATGCCTTGGTGAATTGTCATACTCCTTTCTAAGTTTGGATCGGCTTCCAACATTCTGTCTATTGCTTTCAGTGTCATCGCTTTCAATGTTCAAGAGTTCCTTTAAGGTGAAGATTTTTCCACATTAATCTGCTATTTATAATTTGTGAACTGAATATCTATCAGGGAAGTTTTTACTTTATTATTATTATTATTCAGGCCTCCATGGAGTCAAAAGACTCATTGTGGGAGGTCCTTCCTAAGAAACACAGTCTGTCAAGACTCATCGAGGGGAGGTCCCCCCCCCCCAAGAAACAAAAAGTCTATCATACCACTCCTTAAACTCATTGACCATTCTCGCTCTCACCACTCCATCAGGCAATGCATTCCATGGTTCAACCACCTTCCATGCAAAGAAACCACTCCTCACCCTCTTGCTCACAGTTTCCTTTCGTAACTTCCAGGGATGTTCTCTTGTCATCACTCCTTCCCGTTGTTCAACCAAGCGAAAGAACTCCCCACTGTCAACTCTGTAACCACTTCTCAACAGTTTAAAAGTCTCAATCATATCACCTCTCCTTCTTCTATCCACCAAACTCTGCAGTCCACCTTCCCTCAGCCGATCCTCATAACCAAAATTGTACAGTCCTGAAACCATCTTTGTCATCCATCTTTGTACCCTTTCCACAGTTAATTTATCCCCTTCAAATCCTGGGGACCAAATCTGAAAACAATAGTCTAAGTGTGGTCTGATCAGAGACTTATACAACGGAATGATAACCCTTTTATCTCTGCAGGTCAGTGTCCTTCTCATAATTACAGCAATCCTCTGTATTACCTTCACCACCTTTGCAATATGTTCCCTAAATTTCAGGTTTCTATCAATCATCAACCCAAGATCTCTTGTCTCCCCTACTTCCTCCAGTATAACTCCTCCCATAGAGTATACAGCATCCCATCGATGTTTCCCAAACCTCAAGACATTACATTTTGCTGCATTAAACTGACATCCCCATTCATTTGCCCATCTATCTAGCTTATTCAAATCCTCTTGCAGGGCTACCACATCTGCACTATTACTAATAATCCTTCCCAGCTTCGCATCATCCGCAAACAACTGAATATCCCCTTGCAATCTGATGGCAATGTCATCGATATAAAGGTTAAACAGTATAGGTCCTAGTACTGAGCCCTGTGGGACCCCACTTGTAACCCTCTGTCTCCTTGAAACTTCTCCACCATACACAACTCTGACACCTATCAGACAGCCAATCCTGAATCCAGTTGACCAATCTGACATCCAGACCCATGTGCTGCAACTTAAATATCAGCTTATCATGTGGCACCCTGTCAAATGCCTTCGCTAAGTCTAAGAAAATGGCAGTATATGCCTTTCCCTCATTTAATGTTCTTGTAACTTTATTATAAAATTTATTATATTATATTATAACTTTATTATGCACTTACAGTTAATATACCATAACTGAAATATGAACTGTGTTGTTGAGGACTGGTGTTATTTAACTTAACTGTGGTAACGTAAATTCATGCATATCAGAACCATGCAAAGTGAGGATTGCTTATATAATTTTTTTCAAATCATCACATTATTTTTTGCCACATTACAATTTTATTCTGAATATGTCTAAGTTGATGAAATTTTGGCATATGCTTATAGCTCATATTATGACATTATAAAGTTCATACTGTAAAGATTTTAATTACCAGTCATGGTAAAGGTTTTCCTTTGTTTTTTTGTTATATAATTAATGTATTGATTTACTGTAGAATAATAATTCATTAGCTGTGTATTCTTAAAAAAAAATATTTAATACATAGTCTATGTTTTTTGAAGGAAGCAAATCTTCTTCTTCTACAGCTTCTCTCACTTAAGTGGGGTCACTGTTTGTTATGAGTCTCCTCCACACCTTCCTGTCTTGGGCTGTCACCACATCCAAGTTCTTCATCTTCAAGTCCTCCTCTACCAGCTCCCTCCATCTCTTCTTTGGCCACCCACGCTTCCGCCTTCCTTGTACATCCATCTGCATGACCCTTCTTCCCACATATTCGTCCTCCCTCCTCATCACATGCCCAAACCATCTCAACCTTGCCTCCTGTATTTTCGCTCCTAAGTTCGTAACTTTCACTGTTCCCCTGACATAGTCATTTCTCAGACGATCCTTTCTGGTCACACCGCACATCCACCTAAGCATTCTCATCTCTGCTACTTCCATCCTGCTGATGTTATTTTTCCTCAGGGCCACAGTTTCTATAGCATATGTCATAGCTAGCCTCACTACTGTCCTATAAATTTTGCCTTTCAGATTGATCGGCACCCTCTTATCGCATAACACTCCAGCCATCTCCCTCCAGTTCCTCCAACCCGCTTGTATCCTGCATCCCACTTCCTTCTCAGCTCCTCCATCTTCTTCCACTGTTGAACCTAAGTATCTAAAGTCTCTCACCTTCCTGATGACATTTCCTTCCAGCTCCAGATCTGTCTCCTGGCCACTGCCCACTGCGCACCGCATATACTCTGTCTTACTTCTGCTCAGTCTCATACCTCTCTCTTCCAGTACTTTTCTCCATCTTTCCAGTTTAGTTGCCGCTTCTTCTCTTGAATCTACACACAGCAAGATGTCATCTGCATACAGCATTGTCCAAGGTGTATCTTCTCTCACCTCCTCTGTTACCACCTCCATCACAGTATTAAACAGAAACGGACTTAATGCTGACCCTTGATGCAAGCCAACTGTTACTTGAAAATTTTCTGTCTGTCCCAAACAGGTCCGAACACTTGTCTTCACATTTCTGTACATTTCCCGTGCCAACCTGACATATTTCTCCGGCACCTTCTTCTCCCTCAGACACCTCCAGACTTCTTGCCTTGGCACTCTATCATATGCTTTCTCCAGATCAATAAATACCAGATGTAGCTCCCTTTGTTTCTCTCGATATTTTTCCATCATCTGTCGTAACCCAAAGATAGCATCTGTTGTTGATCTACCAGGCATGAAGCCAAATTGTTCCTTTGCAATCTCCACCTCCTTTCTCAATCTACCATCAAGAACCCTTTCTAGGATCTTCATTGTGTGGGACATCAACTTTATTCCTCTGTAATTTTTACAGTCTTGTGCATCCCCTTTACCCTTGTAGATGGGAACAAGAGTACTCTCCCTTCATTCCTCGGGTATATTTTCCTGTTGCCAAACTTTCATGAACAGGTCCCACAGCAGGTCAATTCCCTCTTACCCAGTGCTTTCCATGCCTCCACTGGAATTCTTTCGGGGCCCACCGCTTTTCCATTCCTCATCCTCTTCATGGCCTCCATCACTTCCATTCTACTGATGTTCTGCACCATCCCCTCAGAAGGCTGCCCATCTCCTCTGTGAGTCCTTGCATTTTCCTCATTCAAAAGTCCCTCAAAGTATATTTTCTATCTGTTTCTTATGTCCACATCCCTCCATAATACTCTTCCTTCAGCGTCTTTGATCTGCCTCACATGTAAGATGTCCTTTGCTGCTTTATTTCTGCATTTTGCTAGTTGATAAATTTTTCTCTGTCCTTCCTTTGTTTCTAATTGATCATACAGATCTTGATATGCGATGGCCTTCGCCTGTGCCACAACTCTCTTGGCTTCTTGCTTTCTCTCTTTGTACACCTCTCTGTCCTCTTCCACTCTTGACTCATCCCACTTCTGCTTTGCCTTCCTCTTAGCTGTCACTGCCACTTGTACATCATTATTCCACCACCAACCCTCCTTCTGCTCTCTAATCTTTCCAGATGTCTCACCAAGCACCTCGATTTCACAGCTCAGGATTACTTTTGAATTATGTTTCCATCAATCTTGTACACTTTCCAGTCCATCCGAAATCCTCTCTAACACTCTCTCCCTAAAATGATTCCTCACACTCTCCTCTTTTAAGCGAAACCACTTAATTGTCTTCATCCCATGGCAACCAGAAGTTCTTATCTTCGATCTTATTTTAAAGTCTGCGCACAACAGTCGATGTTGTTGTGCTACTTGATCTGTTGGAATTACTTTACAATTTGTCACAACCTTAAGATGTTTTCTTCCAGTCAAAATGTAGTCAATTTGTGAGATGTTGTTACCACTTCTAAATGTTATCAAATGTTCTTCCCTCTTGAAGACAATTGCCAGATCAAATGCTACTGCAAAATCCACAACCCTCTCTCCTTCCTGGTTCATCATTCCCACTCCGTGGCCACCATGCACCCTTTCACAGTCTCTGTTCTGTCTTCCTATGTGTCCGTTCAAGTCTCCTCCAACAATCACCATCTCATTTTCTTCCATTTCCCTCACTTCTCCATCTAACACGTTCCAGAACTCATCTTTTTCCTCTGCTGTACAACCAACTTGCGGGGCATATACACATAATACGACCACCCGCTCTTCTCCAAGACCCAATTTCATTCGCATGATCCTGTCGTTCCTTCTACCCACGTCCAGTACTTCACCCTTCATTCTGCCACACACCACAATTCCTACACCATTTCTTCCCTCGTTATTCGCTCCAGAGTAGAACAATTTATATCCATCTCCCAGTTCCTTTGCCTTTCCCCCTTTCCACCTTGTCTCCTGCACACATAAAATGTCCAACTTCCTCTTCCTCATCATGTCTGCCACCTCTCTTCCCCTTCCAGTCATGCTTCCAACATTCAGTGTTCCTTCCCACTCGCAACATCCTCTCCACCTGCTGGGCTCGCTTCTTTAACCGCACCCGCCCTTGATAAGGTAGCCCTCGTCCATCTCACAGCTGTAGGGCGATGTGGCTGTGCGTCGCTTAAGGGGTACGCCCTAGCCCTTATATCATTTTCTCTTCGACTCATAATCATAGTTTGAGTTGGCACTGAAGTTTTCCGACCGGATGCCTTTCCTGACATCAACCCTCGCATTTATCCGGGCTTGGGACCGGCACCTATTGAGGCTAGCTAGCTTGCCTCCTTCGGTGGCTGCATAAGACGAAATGACTTAGCAAAATAGGAAAGACTCACCCCTAGCCCTCGAATACTCTAATAGCATCAGGGGGAAGGAGCAAGGAGAGGAGAAAGAAGCAAAGAAAGAAGAGGAGGGACCAGTCTACAGAATAATATAACAGATATATATTACATGAAGTAAGGCATGGTCCAGAAGGAAGCAAATATTATGACAAAATTTTTGTCTATGTTTCAGTCATTTTTGGTATGAATAGATTGATAGTCTACCTATGTTTTCACTATAGTAGGCCCTCAATTTAACAGACTTCAGATTTAATGAATAAAAAATTTCTGTTCTAAAGGAAAAATTTAGAACTTTTTTTTATTTGCAAATAGAGCATGCTAAAAGGTTGGGTCAGTGAGTCAACATTATCTTATCATGCATCCAATGTTGGGCATGGGATTATGTCATCTAGGTGAGGGAGGGGGCTAATAGAAAGAGAATGATTAGTAGTGTGTCAATACTGTCAGTCTTTCATTGTAATTTGTCCTATTCTGTTGTTTATGTTGGTTGTTTTTACATTTTATGTAATTGTGAATTTTACATATTTTATAATAAATACATAATATTTGTCTTATCATTATGGCCTTGCACGATAGAAAAGTAAACTCTAAATGTCTTAACTAGAGTATTGCAAAAAAATTAAAACTGAGAAGCTTGACACTGGTTGAACATGTGTGCAAGATTTAGAGTCAGTTTTAAAAGAGGTAAACCGTGAGTAGACATATCGGTACACAATAAATAATGGAAAAAACTCACGTAGAAAGATTATTTATTAGTATAATTTTCGCCTGTGTGTCACAGGCATCTTCGGTACATTAAAGCTCAAAATTAAACACTAACTGACAATTCCAAAAAGCGCCACCTAAGTAGCTGGTGTAAGATAACTAAAAAGGTCAATAACTTTCCTAAAAAAAAAATAATTAATACAATAAAAAGTTAGGAAAGATTTAGCTGATTTGTAAAGTACTATCTCCCATAAAGGGGATAGACGTAAGCCGTCAGATCTGTTTAAGTTAGGTGAATGAAGTAGAGTTTCAACATGTTTCTTTATAAAGGCGTTCCATGAGAAACTGACTTTTGTGAAGAACTCTTGTCTTTCTCCAATGAACTCTGTGTCTAGTGAAGATGGCATGTTCAGAAAGTCCAGACTTTTCAGGTTTAAAGTATTCAATATAAGATTGGTGTATAGAGGCAGATCTTCCCGTTTGTCCGAAATAAGATAATCCCAAGAGCACGGAATCTGGTAGACACCTGGATGATTAAGATGTGGGAGCTTGTCCTTAGGAGAAGTGAGAAAGGTGGAGATTTTTCTTAATGGTCGAAAGGCAACAAAAATATTCAGTGGTTTTAAAACTTTTGCTATACGTTCACTGATGCCTTGTACATAAGGGATAGTAATGCGCATTGTTTCCTCTGTGTTTGAAGAGGAAGACATATTAAAACTACTCAAAGTTCTTTTAATGAAGCAATTCTTATAACCATTAGATAGAAAGGAAGAAGTTATGTATTGAGTTCTTTCTGTAAAAGATCGTCTGTAGAACAAAAGGAGTGGGCCCGATGAACCAGTGTTTTAATAGTTCCTGCCTTTTGACTGGGATGGTGATGAGATTCTGCATAGATATAATGGCCCGTCATGAGTCTTCTTTCTATAAACTGAGAAATGAGAATAAGCAGTTAGCCTTTTTTGATCTTCTAATTCTTCGCCAACCAGATGGTAACCTACATTTCTCAGTTTATAGAAAGAAGACTCATACAGGCCATTATATCCATGCGGAATCTCATCACCATCCCAGTCAAAAGGCAGGAACTATTAAAACACCGGTTCATTGGGCCCACTCCTTTTGTTCTACAGACGATCTTTTACAGAAAGAACTACAATACATAACTTCTTCCTTTCTATCTAATGGTTATAAGAATTGCTTCATTAAAAGAACTTTGAGTAGTTTTAATATGTCTTCCTCTTCAAACACAGAGGAAATAAATCGCATTACTATCCCTTATGTACAAGGCATCAGTGAACGTGTAGCAAAAGTTTTAAAACCACTGAATATTTTTGTTGCCTTCTCGACCGTTTAGAAATATCTCCACCTTTCTCACTTCTCCTAAGGACAAGCTTCCACATCCTAATCATCCAGGTGTCTACCAGATTCCGTGCTCTTGTGGATTATCTTTTTTTCGGACAAACGGGAAGATCTGCCTCTATACACCAATCTTATATTGAATACTTTAAACCTGAAAAGTCTGGACTTTCTGAACATGCCATCTTCACTAGACACAGAGTTCATTGGAGGAAAGACAAGAGTTCTTCACAAAAGTCAGTTTCTCATGGAATGCCTTTATAAAGAAACATGTGAAACTCTACTTCATTCACCTAACTTAAACAGATCCGATGGCTTACGTCTATCCCCTTTATGGGAGATAGTACTTTACAAATCAGCTAATCTTTCCTAACTTTTTATTGTATTAATTTTTTTTTAGGAAAGTTATTGACCTTTTTAGTTATCTTACACCAGCTACTTAGGTGGCGCTTTTTGGAATTGTCAGTTAGTGTTTAATTTTGAGCTTAATGTACTGAAGATACCTGTGACACACAGGCGAAAATTATACTAATAAATAATCTTTCTGCGTGAGTTTTCTTGTTATTTATTGTGTACCTAAAGATTTAGAGTCAAAAAGCAAAGTTTTCAAACATTTGGAAAAATAAAAATAAAAAACTTCAGGAGTTTGCATTAAAATACAGTGTAGATGGGTTGTTCCAAGATTACTTCTACAATTGGACAGTAGAATACATATGAAAGTTCCCAAAGATAAAAACCTAGAGGAAGCAATGTACAAGTGGTTTGTTCAGCAACACTCGAGTGTTGTTGTTGTTGTTAGAAGTGTTCAGTTAAAGTCAGCTCCTTGCTAGGCATAATGGGCCTAAAATTTCCAGAGTGATGGATGGCTGTGGTGATTTTGAAAGTGCCATGGCATTGTTAATAAAAGATCCTGTGGTGAATCTTTATGGGGGTGGGGGGGGGGGGGGGTGGGGGGGGGGGGGGGTGGGGGGGGGGGGGGGTGGGGGGGGGGGGGGGTGGGGGGGGGGGGGGGTGGGGGGGGGGGGGGGTGGGGGGGGGGGGGGGTGGGGGGGGGGGGGGGTGGGGGGGGGGGGGGGTGGGGGGGGGGGGGGGTGGGGGGGGGGGGGGGTGGGGGGGGGGGGGGGTGGGGGGGGGGGGGGGTGGGGGGGGGGGGGGGTGGGGGGGGGGGGGGGTGGGGGGGGGGGGGGGTGGGGGGGGGGGGGGGTGGGGGGGGGGGGGGGTGGGGGGGGGGGGGGGTGGGGGGGGGGGGGGGTGGGGGGGGGGGGGGGTGGGGGGGGGGGGGGGTGGGGGGGGGGGGGGGTGGGGGGGGGGGGGGGTGGGGGGGGGGGGGGGTGGGGGGGGGGGGGGGTGGGGGGGGGGGGGGGTGGGGGGGGGGGGGGGTGGGGGGGGGGGGGGGTGGGGGGGGGGGGGGGTGGGGGGGGGGGGGGATTTCTAAACCAACTCACAAACCACTTGTTAAAATTGATTTGAATCCTACCTAAATCTCAGAATGTAAGCATGTCATGTCATGGCCTGAACAGTAGTAGTTCAGAAATCCTATAATTATTTCAAATTTTAAGATCTAAGGACTTGCATACTAATTATACTTCTACATAAATAGGTTACAAATGTATCCACCTACTTTGTCTCTCTCTCTCTCTCTTTGTTTTTCCTCCAAACCACCTAACAGACTGCATTCGACTTCTGCTATTAAGCTAGATGCAAACAAAAATGCTGCCAATCCCAGTACATATAATGTGCATTGGATATTGACTACAAGTAACAGTTGAGTGATTAAAAATACAAAATATAGTATTGTTCAATGATTCACTTGAATAAGAACTTGATCAAAATATGACTCATAAATAATCTTCTCAATGAATATAAAAAATGTATTTTCATGGCTAAATATATTTCCCATCTTGAATTCTTATATATTTTATGATTTTCCATGGCTACCAACTATCATAAAATACCCCTTACCTACTATAAACTGCTAAAATCACTCTTTTTCACCTCCCTTCCCTCATCATCATCATTTAAGCTAGCAATTAGATGTTTTAAAGCAACATGTGTACTAGACAATTATATCCATGACAGAAAAAAAACTGAATTTATTAAATACCTCAATATATTTTGTCTAAGCTGTCTCCATGTAATCTAAGACATGTAATCTAAAAAAAAACTCACAGAAAAAATCTCAAGAATAGTTTATAATGAATTTCTTTCAGCACAGCACTTGTGGAGCTTTGGATGGAACTTTTTTAGATGTTTGTTAAGTTTGTTTTAGCAGAAAAAAACTGCTTGGAAAAAAATCAACGGGACACCATACCGTGAGGAACAAACAGCCATCACACCCACCTTAACCCATTTGATCCCAAGAATTTTTTTTTTAAAAAAGGCAATTTTTTTCATATTATTTAGTTGAAAATGTATCAAAATGCTACACTATATCTGACAGTTTAAAAAAAAGAAGCATAATTAAAAAAAAAAAAAAAATGTGTACTCATATGAGTACAATGGGCAGATCAGGTATCAAAATTAACAAACTGCTTAGCAGAGTGATGCCCAAAATATCTGATAATGGCTTCATCAATTGAGAGACGTTTGTTGAATATGCCAAACTGTTGAAATTTTTTATTTAGTTTACTCATTTGAGGTCTTATTTTATACATTTTATCGTTTTTATCTATTTGTGAATTATCGGCCAAATGTAGATATTTCTTGATTTCTCGAAAATGGTTCCTTGACATACTGTTGGCCACTGGGGGAACCAGGAGATCCTCATCTAAACACCAATAATGACGCTCTCTTGGCAACCTGTGGTATCCACTCAAAAGTAGAATTAAGATAAATACCTTCATGTCTTCTTCAGTTACTTGAAATACATGATTATTGTTTTATGTGGCGTACAAATTGGTCTGTTCAATAATAACGGTAATAAGATAAATCTTTCAAATATTTCAACTGGAGTTTTATTTTGGATTTGGTCCTTCACATTACTCAGACGGTCCTTATACCCTGTAGTTACTGCCATGCTGATGTCTAATATATCTTCTGTCCATAAGGGCTTGTTGGTAATTACTTTACCTTGCACAGCCAAGCAACGTTGTCTTATCGTGGCTAGAAGAAGATCATCATCGTCGTTGTCTGATTCATCACTCGAATAATGCTCTATTTCCCCTGGAATGTCATTGGGAAGGTGGTCAAGGCTGAAGATCATCGTCATCAATATCCTCATTATCCATTTGATCAACATCGGGATCTTGGTGATTGGAATTTGCTACATTGTCTGCAGCTAACCCAAGTGTTCTGTAACGCTTTCCATAAAACTGAACTGGACTTACTGGCTGAAATTCATGGGTCCATTTTTCAGAGGTACTAAACCTAGAACAAAAAAAAAAAAAAAAAAATATCGACTCCTTATAAGCCCACCGTTCTCAAATGAGTACAGGTCTATTTTGTACACGTTCTCAACCCGTAATTAAACAGAGGTGCTGATATATAAAAAAATGTATTTAGTACTTATCTTTGTAACACAAAGTCAGCACAATGAAAAAATATTTGAAAAAACTACAAGAAATAAAGCATTTGAATTATCATACAGGAATTGACATACAGGTCAGTTTTAGAATATGCACTGAAAAAAGTATGACTACAGCGTCACCTAACTTTTAATTTGCGAAAATGTGGCAGAATAGGGCTTGCTAAAACTGTAACCTTCCCCGATGTTTGACTGTCGTGCAAGAGATGTCACAACTAGGCCATTTTGGGTGCTGTACTCAAATGAGTACACTGGGATAAAATGGGTTAATAAGATGTAGAACCTCCTTTTGCTGCAATGACTGCAGCAATCCTATGGGGGTATATTTCCACAAGTGCACAACAGTGATCAATGGGAATTTTGGCCCATTCTTCCTGCAGGCATGTAAAGAGGTCGTGGATTATTGTGGGGGTGGACATCCCTTGACCTCACCACATGCCCCATTTCATCCCACAGATGTTCATTAGGATTGACATTAAGGCTCAGTGGAGGCCAGTTCAAGTGTGGTGATGTTCCTGTCCGTATTTCCATAAACCACACAGTTATATCAGTAGCCTTATGACACAGTGCACTGTCTTGCGGAAAGAGACAATGGTCAATTTTGTAGAAACGCCACAAACTAGAAAGCCTTGTTTCATTCGGAGTGTTCAGATACCTCCAAGTTCAATATTCGTGACACCACAAAAAGAGGTCCAAGGCCAAATCAGGAAAAACAGAACCATATCACACTGCCACCTCTGAATTCCATAGTTGAGGTTACACTCTGGTGAGAAACGTTTACCGAAGCATCAGCCACAGCCATCCATCTGCTCAGTAGAGGGTGTACATGATTGACCTCCAACCCAATAAACAGTTTTGCAGACAACAGCACATTGCATTCTTCCCTTTCATTTAACAAACAACCCTACTCTACATAACTCACTTCAACCCACAGAGCATCAACCACCACTGCCCTTAATTCTGACCAACAAGCCATCCTCCAATGGGGCTCAAATAACCTCCTCAACCTTAACAGTAGTAAAACCCAGTTCTGTCTTATTTCTCACAAAAAAAAATAAGAAAATTCCCAGACAAAATGAGAATTCTCTTCTAGGAATTACCCTGACATCAAGCCTCTCCTGGCATAAACACATCACAATCAATGCATCCTCAGTTTCCAAAAAACTAGGTTTTCTCTTTTGCTCAAGATGTTATTACTTCACCTCAAAACAGCTTAACCTTATACAAATCTCAAATCTGCCCAGCTATCGAACACTGATCTCACATTTGGAATGGGAATCCTAAAAGCTCCCACAAAATGCTCGACTAAATACAGAGGAGTGCAATTAGATTGATAAATGACCCATCTCTTACCAACTCACTCGCCTCACTTTCAAACAGACGTTTAATCTCTGCAGTTTGTATATTCTATAAATATTTCCATGGGAAATGTTCATCTGAAACAGCATTCCGTACTAAGCCCATTGGAACACGTACAGATGCCACCCAACAACCTTTCACAGTACACCTTGAAACCCACAGAACAAGTTTCTTTTCCTCCTCCTTCATCCCTGCTACTGCAGTACTGTGGAACAGTGTTCCCCCTGACGTATTTCCCAAGGAATACAACATACAGGCTTCGAAATCAAATGTAAACAAGTTTCGCCTTTCCCAAGCCACTACCCATATACAGTACTAACATACTATAGGTTGACCAGCCAACCTCTCGTATATGGGCTCAACATTATAAAAAAAAAATTCGGCGCTCCATATCACAGCTTTTCAAGCTTCCACGTTCCACTGTGCATGCTCTTTGCACCACTGAAGATGATGCTGCATGTTAGTTCAGGAAATGTGAGGCTTGCATATTGCAGTCCTACCATAGAAACCCATATGAGCCTCAGGTTCTGAATGCTGCTCTACATACTCGTGTTCTGGTCGATGCCTGGAACTCTGCATTCAATGTGTTGGCAAAAGAATGGCAGCTTTTACATATCCTTCATAGTACCATGCTGTCACTTTCAATGAGTGTGGTGGGTCGTCCACTGCAGGTAGTACATGCAGGTGACTCCTTGTGCTTTCACTTTAGTATGGTATGGTATCCCTAACTGTTGACCAGGGATAGCTCAATCTGACAATAATTTGCTGAACAGAGAAGCCAGTGACATGGCATCCTATCGCAATGACTTTTTCAAACTCCGTCAGTTCTCTTCTTGCAGCCATTTCATCCAGAGACATAATTGCACTGACTTGGGAGCATTATATTCCTTCAATTTATTCTGGCTAAAACACGTGACTCGTTACATGGCACAACACACCTTGCCTATGGGGTGTCCACTGACTTCTTTCCATGCAGTGCAGTTAGAGTTGACTATTGCTTATAACAGTGTCTCCATGGAGTCAGAAGACTCAGTGTGGGAGACCCTGCGATATCATGGTCAGAAGACACTGACACACTACTTATCATACTTCTCCTTAAACTCGTTTACAGATGAAGTATTCACAATCACCTTTGGCAATGCATTCCACACATTAACCACCACTGAAACAAGACAAGAGTCCTTCACAAAAATCGGTTCCTCATGGAACGGCTTTATAAAGAAACATGTGAAACTTTACTTCACTCTCCTAACTTAAACAGATCCGATGGTCTACATCTATCCCCTTTGTGGGAGTTGGTGATTTTTAAATCAGCTAATCTTTCCTAACTTTTTTAATTGTGTGTGTGTGTGTGTATATATATATTATTTAATTAATTATTTATTTTTATTTTATGCAAGTTTTTTTTTTAAGATAGGAAATTTAATGATCTTTTTTAGTTATCTTGCATTAGCTACTTAGGTGGTGCCTTTTGGAATTGTCAGTTATTGTTCAACCTAGTACTGAAGATGCCTGTTATACTCAGGCAAAAATTATACTAATAAATAATATTTCATGTGAGTAAATTCCGGTATTAATTTATTTAAACATTCACCACCCTCCAAACAAAAAATCTAGTTCTAACACCAATATTAACCACACGCTTAAATAATTTCCAGGATTGATCCCTCGTTCTCTCCCTTCCTTCACTGTACAGAAAAAAATCAGTATCAATCCGATAAAACTCCTTTAATAATTTATATGCTTTTATCATATCTCCTGTCTTATGCCTACCAGCTAGTTTTTGGGGACCGCAGACCTTCAATCTTTCCTCATAGGAAACATTCCAAAGCCCTAAAACAATCTTTGTCACTCGCCTCTGGATCCTCTCCACCATTTCTTCATGACTAAGGAATCCAGATGACTAGATCTGTGCACAATAGTCCAGATGTGGTCTTATTAATGCCTTATACAACTTTTTTTTTTAAAGTGAAGCAATAACTTCCCTATCCCTGCTTGTCAGTGTGTTCTTCAACAACCATGCAATTTGATGTACTGTTTTGGCAAACCTTTGTAATATGCCCTCTAACCTAAGTTCTCTATCCACAATACCCCCCAAGTCCCTTGTGTCATCAACTTCTTGCAGTTCATTTCCATAAATATAATACACAGCATATGATCTCATCCACCCAAAGTGCATCTCCTCATACTTAGCCACATTAAACTGACAGCCATTTACCTCTGCCCATACCGCTAGCATATTTAAGTCATTCTAAAAGATATCTACATCAGTATCATTGACTATCACTCTATCCACTTGTTTTCACCATCAGCAAACAAGTGGATATTTCTTGTCAAATTATTTCAATATCATTGATGTATAAATTAAATAGCAACAAGTACTGAGCTGTGAGGTATACCACTAGTCACCTGCCTTCTCCTGGACTCAGCTCCTTCATAAACCACTCTTTAATATTTGACTATGATAAAAGGATTTCCTTTCCTAGTTAGTGAATCTCATAATTAAAGATTGTGCCTAAAAATAAACAGCATTTTTATAATGTATATTTTATTATTAAAACTAAATTACAAATAAAATGCATTAATAAGAACAAAAAAAAAAATAATAATAAAAAAAAAAAAAATACATAACTTACCTCACTTATACAAAGTGCCAAGTCAGCAGAACGCAACTGAAAAGACATACTCTCCTCACAAACACTTTCAATGTTATGTGCCTCATCAAATATGACAGCATTTCCTCCAAGCTCTATTCCATGGGCTTTCCTTGTTCTGGGGTCAAGAAGATAGTTGTAAGGGGTGAAAATTACATCAGCCTGTGATTTTAAATGTCTTGCTGTATAATAAGGACAGCATCTATAAATAATAAAACAAATTATTTTGAAAAAGTACAAAAGAGAATTAGATCAATTTAAAATATTAATGCTTAAGGGTTAACGCTATATAACTGAGATGAGATCTCCACATAGCTTTTAAAGGAATGCGGAGAACCGACCAGGGCTTCTGACCTAATGCCCAATCCTCACCTTCTCGTGGTACACCCTGTTGGATATCTACATGTATACTTAACGAACGAGGATGGGCTGACAATTTGGGATTTAGCCGACCAAATTGTATTCTTATTGGCTTAAACCAATATAGAAAATGATGGTACAACATGACAATTTCATGCCTGCTGGAGTGTCGCCCGGTTAAACAAGGCCCCCGTTGTTTTTGCTAGGGAACCAGGGCAAACAGCGAAAAGTCAGCTACTGGAACAAATCTGAATGCACACCCCAACCAAACATCAGAGTAAAAGTTCGGTACTATCAACATAAGAAGCCTGAATGGCAAAGAAATGGAGCTAGCTGAGGAATTAGATAAGTACCAGATCGACATAATAGGGGTGACTGAAACAAAAAAGACAAAAACTGGTGGGATCATTCTGAGCAATAAATATAAACTGTTATATTCAGGCAATAACAATCAAGGAAAACAAAGAGTAGCCATAGTATTCAACACTAAATATGAGACTAATCTTCTTAAATGGCAGGCAGTCTCAAGTAGAGTGATGTGGGCAAATATGAGAATGGAGAACTAGACAATGAGACTTATTTGTGCCTATGGTCCCACAAAGGGTTCTACTAAGAGAGAAGTGGAGGAATTTTTTAATGCTTTAGAGAAAGCAACTGACACAATGAAAAAGGAAAAGTTGGTCCTTGTTGGGAATCTAAATAGCAGAGTAGGAAATGATTGTCAGACATACAAAAATATTTTGGAAAAATTTGGAGAAAAGAGCAAAGCTAATAACAATGGCAAATACCCGTTGGATTTCTGCTCAGGACATGGACTGGTTATTACTAACACCATGTTCCAACATAAAAATGTGTACAATTTCACATGGAGGAAGAGGCAAGGAATAAGAAAAATCTCATTAACTATGTTATTGTCGATAGTGATGTTTTCTTCCTGGTGCAGGACACCAGAGTGTACAGAGGATTTGAAATTGGAAGTGATCACTATTTAGTCTTGAGCAGGATAAAATTGAATTTCATATTGAAAAGAATGACATGTAAGCAAGTTTTAAAGTGAATAAAAGTTGAGCAGCTCTCAGATGAACTGTAGACTAACATACACAAAGATTATTGAAGAAAAAATGAAAGAGTTTGAGAACAGCAACCAAACCTTGGAGATTCAGTGGCAAGCCTTGAAGAAAACACTGATTGATTCATCCAGAGAGGCATGTGGCGAGGTTGTCTGCAAGGATAGAAAAATCAGAACTCCATGGTGGACACAGGAAGTTAAAGAGGCAGTCAGTGAAGGAAAAGAAGAAAGCATATCAAAAAAGTTCCTGGCAAATAAGTCAGCTTGTGCTCTTAGAGTATACAGAGACAAATGTAAAAAAGCTAAACACTATGTAAAACTAGCTAAACAAAAGTCATGAGAGGACTTTGGCAAGAACATAGAAAATAAATATCAAGAAGGTGGTAAGATATTCTGAAGGTTGTTGAAGAAGCTTAGAAATGGAGGAAAGAGTGCTGTAAAAGGAGTTAAAGATGATAAAGTCAACATGACATGAAAACGGGAAAAAAAAAGATAACCTTGAAGTATGGAGTAATTACTTCGAAAAATTGCTAAATGAAACAAGCAGTGATAGCACAGTGGTAAAAAACACTCAACAGGAATATAGTCAGGAATACATATCCATACTTGAAGTAGAAAAAGATATCAAAGGCTTGAAATGTGGAAAGGCAGCAGGAGTAGATTATATTCGACCAGAAATTCTGAAATATGATGGTCATTGCACTGGATAGTTCAGAAAGATAGTTCAGAGGCATTTCATTACCGAGTGTTCCTGGTAAGATATATGCAAGTATACATGAGAAACGGTTGAGAAGGATTGTGGAAGAGAAGCTTGGTGAAGAACAAGCTTGATTCAGGCCAAATAGAGGCTGTCAGGATCAGATTTTCACTTTATGACAGATTATTATTATTATTATTATTATTATTATTAAACAAGACCTCATGGAGTCAAAGACTCATCTAGGAGGTCCTTTTATCTCACACACATCTCATCATACCGGGTCTTAAACACATTCAAACTCCTTGCAGACACCACACTCTCAGGCAAGGCATTCCAATCATTCACAACTCTGCACGAAAAAAACCTGCCTCTCACTCCCCTACTCACACCCTCTTTATACAGTTTCCAGGGATGACCTCTGGTTCTCCCCTGATCTCCCACTATTCGCTGTAGAACTTCTCCACCATTGATCCTATAGCAACCCCTTACCAACTTGTAGGTCTCTATCATATCTCCCCTCTTCCTTCTCTCCACTAGTCTCTGCAAATTACATCTTTTCAATCTTTCCTCATACTCGACATTCCAGAGGTCAGAAACTACCTTAGTCAGTCGCCTTTGGACCCTTTCCAACATCTCCTCATCCTTCTGAAAACCAGGTGACCAAATCTGGGCACAATAGTCCATGTGTGGCCTAATCAAAGCCTTATACAATGGAACAAGAATCTCCCTACTTCTACACGTCAGTGTCCTCCTCATCATTCCCAGAAGTCTTTGTGTTGTCTTCACAATTTTGGCGATGTGACCCCTAAATTTTAGATCCTTATCCACTATCACTCCCAGATCTCTTATTTCCTCTACTTCCAACAATATATTCTTACCAAGCATAAATTCTGCATCCCATCTTTGTTTTCCAAATTTTAAAACCTTACATTTTGCAACATTGAACTCACACCCCCATTTGCTTGCCCAATCACTCAATTTATTCAAGTCTTCTTGCAAGGCCACAACATCTTCACTACTCTTTATGGTTCTTCCCAACTTTGCATCATCTGCAAACAACTGAATATCTCCATCCAAATCTTCGCCAATATCATTAATATACAAGTTAAATAGTAATGGCCCTAAAACAGATCCCTGAGGCACTCCACTAGTGACTTTCCTTTTCCTGGATATTGCACCCCCATACACAACTTGTTGATACCTATCAGATAGCCAGTCTCCAATCCAATGCACTAATCTAATATCCAACCCCATCTGCTCTAGTTTGACTGTCAACTTATCATGAGGCACTCTATCAAAAGCTTTTGCGAAATCCAAGTATATTACTGTGTATCCTTCTCCTCTGTCCAAGGAAGCAGTCACTTTATTGTAATAAGTAAGTAGATTACTAAAACACGACCTCCCTTTAGCAAATCCATGCTGTCCATCAAAGATTATACCATTGTTGTCAACCCAACTCTGGATTCTAGCTCTCACAAGCTTCTCCAACAACTTAACCACAACACCCGACACACAGATAGGCCTATAATTTGATGCTTGAGTTCGATCACCTCCTTTATGAAGTGGCACAATCTTGCCCTCCTTCCACTCTTTAGGGACTTGACCAAGTGCAAGACTCGTATTAAAAAAATATGTCAAGGCAGGTGTCAACTCTCTGGCACATTCCTTCAGAATACGCGGTGATATATTATCAAGTCCCACAGCCTTATTTACATCTAGTTTACTCAACTCCCCAAACACCTCTTGCTCACTTACAGTCAGTCTCTCCTCCCCATCATCAACTGCTCTTAATCTCTCCATGAAGTCACATTCACAAGATTGAAAGATCTTTATGAACTGCTCATTAAGTATCTCCACCACACATTCTGCAACAGCTGTCTTTATACCATTTCCTCCAATCAATGTCATCCTTCCATAATCATTCTTTCCTTTGCTGGCTACATATCGAAAGAACTCCCTAGGATTCTTTTTAGCTTCATTAGCTAACTGCTGTTCATACCTCTCTTTAGCTACTCTCACCAACCAAGTCACTCTCCTTGCCTGGTCTTTGTAGAACTCATGAAATTGGTTACTTCCACTTCTCTTATGCTGCCTCCACAATGCCCTTTTTCTCTGTATTGCATGCTTAATCTCTTTATTCATCCATCTCACACCTAACTTATTTAACCTTCTCACCCGTGGTATACATTTAGACATTGCATCCACTAAATATTTTTTGAAAATCCCCCAAGCTGCATTGATCTCTTTTCCAGATAGTTGAGAATGGATGAGAATGAGATTGCTAGACTCCTTAGACCACATAAAACAAGAGTGGCCTTTAAAACCACAGAAACGATTAGACAATTCTTAAGATCTTCAAAAGATACCCATCCTTTCTCCAAATATGCAGGAGTTTATAACATACCCTGCTCGTGCGGCTTGAATTACATTGGCCAAACTTCAAGGAGCCTTGAAATTAGGCAAAAAGAACACATAGGTGACGTCAATAACAACAGAAAAGAAAAATCGGGGTTAGCTTTTCATTTCTCAAGAACGAACCATACCATAGAGTGTGATAGAAGCACAATTCCTTACATGGAGGAGGACTTCTGCTCCCGAATTTTTAAGGAGGCCATAACAGTTGCCTGCTGTATACAAAACCTTAACAGGAACCAAGGACTAATCTTGCCCATGATCTGGAAGATGCTTATCAGATCCTTCAACTTGCCAGAACTGAATTATAGTGCCAACTATAGAACGTTCCTAAATAACAACAAGTGATATCATGCACGCTCTATGCATGTATTGTACGTGCTCTGTTCTTTGTTGAATATAATTGGAATCAGTTGATTATAGCTTGTAACAGTTTTTTACTTTTTAGTGCCTTACATCAGTTATGTACCCTGAAAATGCCAACAGTCTTAGTTGGTGAAACTAGTTGGTATAACATCGTTGTTTATTATATGCACTTGATCAATATAATCCCATTAAAAGTCTTTCCAGAGCTTTTTGGTCAAGAAAATTTAAACATTTTTTTAACAAGGATGGGAATATAATAATGATCTATATTTAAGTTTTGTCGATCTGGAAAAGGCATATGACAAGGTGCCAAGAGAGAAGCTATTCAATACGCTACGATTATATGGTGTCAATGGGGGCATTATATCAAGCAATACTTAGTCTTTATTTGAGTTGTAAATCAGCAGTTAAAATTGAAGGAAATACAGGAAGATGGTTTAATGTTAAATCTGGTGTCAGACAAGGATGTACATTATCCCCTCTGTTATTCATTATCTATATGGATCACATTATGAAGAAAATTGGTATTAAACCTGATATCAAAATTGGAGATGTTAATCTCAGCTCTTTGCTTTATGCGGATGGTGTTATACTTCTAAATAAATCCACTACAAGTCTGCAAGATTCCTGACTAAATTGAATAACTGTTGTAATAGATATGGTATGAAGGTCAGCAATAAAAAGACAAAGACAATGAAAATAGGCAGAATCGTTGAAAATGTCAACTGCATTGTGAATGGAGAACCTGTGAAACAAGTAAAACATTTCAGCTACTTAGGCACGATTTTTAGTGAAGATGGCATTAAATATGGAAATAGACAACAGAATCAACAAAGCTGGTGTGGTAGGAAGTCAATTGAATAAATTCATATGGAATAAAAGAGTAATTAGTCTGAACATAAAATTAGCTCAAGACAGTGTTCAAACCAGTTTTAACTTATGGATCTGAGACCTGGGTCAGAAGTAAAACACTTGACCAAAGTCTAGAGACCACAGATATGAAAATCCTGAGAAAGATTAGAGGCGTGAACAGATGGCAACAATGGCACTATCATAATAAAAATGAGGATAATTAGGAAAGAACTTGACATTGTCAGCATCCAGAAATGCATTAGCAGAGCTAATCTCAGGTGGTATGGTCACTTAAACAGAATGGGTGAAGAAAGATTAGCAAAACAAGTGTTCTCTGCCAGGTTGGCAGGAAAATGACCCAGAGGAAGACCAAGATATAGGTGGATTGATACTGTACAAAGTGCCTTAGATGATAGAAATATAAGATCTGATAATGTTGGAGTCTTGACAAGTAACAGACTGATTTTGAGGAAAATTGTAGACAGGAAAGTAGTAATAATGTAAATTTTTCATGTAATACTATCATATCCTGTACACCCCTTGAGGGTACATGGCAGGAATTTGATGATGATGATGATAAAATATTAATATTGATATGGTTTTCTTTATTTTGAAAAAAATTTCTTTCTTATAATAGAGAATAGGCATTATAGAGAAGAAGTATCATACATATCATATTTACAAACAACAGAATGTGCAGAAATAAAATAGTTCGACAATTTCAACAATACTTATCTACTTATCATTTTCAGGAACAATAAACATTGAAACTGTACTGAAAAAGACATGCAATGTTTTACAAGTACTGCAAGTGTCTCCTTAATGTGATACTACACACTGAAATTTCTTTTGGAATGCATTAAAAAAAAACCTTTCTGATTTTAATTTGTGATTTTCTGTCAGCAGATGTCTTAAAAGAATACAGAGAAAAAAAGTAAGACAGCTAAGCTGTAAAAGTAGCTAAACAAAAGTCATGAGAAGACTGGTAAGTTGACAAAATGTTCAAAATAAAAAATTACATGCTTTTCTAAGGAGACTGCACTTAAAGAAATGTCAAATTTTGTCTGTAATAACTTGACCATGAGCCTTTGTTAAAATAATGTGGAGCATGATGTCATTATGTAATGTTGTTAACTCATGTCCATATATGGCAATTTCAAAAGACATGCAAAGTATGATGTCATCATGTTCCAATGTCAATACTTGACCACATATGAAAGTTTCGAGAGATGCACAAATGAATACAATGGAAGTCCAGGAGTTCATAAGGCGAGACATCGAGAAGGACTTTGTCATAGGATTTTCACCTTCTCTTACCTGGGTCCACTGCCACGAGAGGACTGTTGTTGGTAATCGAAAGAGAAGCATCGTAGGTCTGAGGGTTCTCAGTCGTCTCCTACCTGGATCTGCCGTCAAGACAAGTATTGTGTCGATTGTTTTGCTAGGAAAGAGTTATACATTGCCACCATGTTAAGGGTCCTAAAGGGCAGAATAATCAACGACTTGGACAAAGAAGAAATTTGGCAGGAAATCAAGAATGAGCCAGTAGAAGGAAAGAAGGACAAAAAGGAACACTTCCATGTGAACAAAAGATTCATGTAAAAGGCAATGCTGAACAAGAATTGTAAGTATTTATGTATGTGATAATCTCAAACAAGAAAATGTACATCAAGTATGTGTATTTATGGGTACGATAAGATAATGTATCTTAAGTTTGTGTATATTAGACTAACAGGATATTCTACATTGTGATTTAGTTTTAACGGGAAGAAACATAGAACTAAGTCTGAATTGGGAAGAAATGAAATTGACAAAGACTTGTAATGGAATTTGTGTGTGTGTGTGTGTATATAGATATATATATACAAAAAGAAACCGAACTTTTGATAGAAAATAAAACACAGGCCAATTATAATTATTCAAATCATTTATTTCAATCAATATACTCTCCCTCAGCTTCGATACAGCGTCTGGCACAGTCAGTTAATTCGTTAAATGAGTTTTTTTAATATCGGTTCTTGGGATACTGTTGAGGGTCATGGTTACTGCTGCTTGAACGTTTTCAATGGTGTCCTATCGCTTTTCTTTCATTGGGAAATGAAGTCGGGGGGAAGAGAAAGAAGTCACAGGGTACTAAATCAGGTGAATACAGCGAGTGATCCGACACACAAACTTGGTTTTTGCTCAAAAACTGTCTCACGATGTTCAAACGATAAGATGGTGCAATATCATGCAAACGTGACCAGCTGCCTGCATCATGATATTCATGCCGTGCGCGACAAATTCTCACTACCAAACATTTCAAAACTTCGAGATAAAACTCACCATTCACCATTTGGCCAGGCGGAATGAATTCTTTGTGGATAATGCCCTTAGAATCGTAGAAACAAATCAACGTTGTCTTTACTTCTGATTTCTCCAAGTGACTTTTTTTTTTCAGATGCCCCTCTTCTGGTGGTCTTCACTCAGCACTCTGATGCTTTGTTTCGGACTCATACTCAAAACATCATGTTTCACCACCAGTAACGACTGTTTCAAGAAAGTTCGAGTCTTTATGAACAGTTTTAATGAGGTCTTTGCAGTGTTCAATTCGATACATTTTTTGGTCGTCTGTCAACTTGTGGGGAACAAATCATGAATTCAATTTACGAAGGCCCAAACTCTCAGTCAGAATGTTGTGCACAGTTGATTTTGGAATCCCCAATTCATCTTCAATCAATCTCACAGACGATTTCAGGTTTATCTTTGATGAAATCATACACTTTTTTGGATGTTAACTTTGCTCAGTCCAGTTTTTGGACGGCCCAGCTTTACATTGTCCTCAAGCATCTTACGACCTTTGAAATCGCTTAAACCACTCTTAAACTTGAATATGGGGTAAGCATTCATCACCGTATGCTTTTTGAAGCATTTGATGCGTTACGGTAAAACTTTTTACCAAGTTTAACACAAAAGTCAATCGCAGCTCTGTTTGAAACTCATTTTCCGACCATTTGTCAAAACACACTGTCTCTATCACTCGGCTTCTAATGAAACAAATGTCACAAACAGTTGACACAACACTAATGAAGGTTGCCACTTTCGACAACAAAAAAGATACAACAGGTGGCACCAATAGTTTCTTCTATTTTTGAAATTTTCGGTTTCTTTTTGGACAGAGGGTGTGTGTGTGTGTGTAGAGAGAGAGAGAGATGTTAATGTGGATCAGATTGTAAATATTCCTTTTTGATTTAATTAAATGGTTTGTTTACTCTTACAGAATACAGAGACAAATGTAAGAAAGCTAAACAGTGTGTAAAACTAGCTAAACAAAAGTCATGGGCGGACTTTGGCAAGAATATAGAAAATAAATATCAAGAAGGTGGCAAAATATTCTGGAGGTTACTGAAGAACCTTAGGAATGGAGGAAAGAGTGCTGTAAAAGGAGTTAGAGATGATAAAGGTGACATGAAAACAGGAGAAAAAGATATCCTTGAAGTATGGAGTAATTACTTTGAAAAACTGCTAAATGAAACAAGCAGTGATGACAGCACAGTGATAAAAAACACTGACCAGGCATGCAGTCAGGAATACATATCCATACTTGAAGTAGAAAAAGCGATCAAAGGCTTGAAATGTGGAAAGGCAGCAGGAGTAGATGATATTCGACCAGAAATGCTGAAGTATGGTGGTATAAAAGTCTTACAGTGGCTGCACTGCATAGTTCAGAAAGCCTGGACAGAGGGACGAATTCCCGATGATTGGAGTAGAGCTCTCATAGTACCCATATATAAAAAGGGAAATAAAACTGAATGTGAGAATTACAGAGGTATTTCCCTACTGAGTGTTCCTGGCAAGATCTATGCAAGTATACTTGAGAAAAGGTTGAGAAGAATTGTGGAAGAAAAGCTTGGTGAAGAACAAGCTGGATTCAGGCCAAATAGAGGCTGTCAGGATCAGATCTTCACTTTACGACAAATAGTAGAGAAAGCATGGGAATATAACAAAGATCTGTATTTAAGTTTTGTCGATTTGGAAAAGGCATATGACAAGGTGCCAAGAGAGAAGCTATTCAATACACTGCAGTTATATGGTGTCAATGGGGCATTATATCAAGCAATACTTAGTCTTTATTTGAGTTGTAAGTCAGCAGTTAGAATTGAAGGAAGTACAGGAAGATGGTTTAATGTTAAATCTGGTGTGAGACAAGGATGTACATTATCCCCTCTGTTATTCATTATCTATATGGATCACATTATGAAGGAAAGTGGTATTAAACCTGATATCAAAATTGGAGATGTTAATGTCAGCTCTTTGCTTTATGCGGATGATGTTATACTTCTAAATAAATCCGCTACAAGTCTGCAAGATTCTCTGACTAAATTGAATAGCTGTTGTAATAGATATGGTATGAAGGTCAGCAATAAAAAGACAAAGACAATGAAAATAGGTAGAATCACTGAAAATGTCAACTGTGTTGTGAATGGAGAACCTGTGGAACAAGTAAAACATTTCAGCTACTTAGGAACAATTTTTACTGAAGATGGTAAATTAAATATAGAAATAGACAACAGAATCAGCAAAGCTGGTATGGTGGGAAGTCAATTGAATAAATTCATATGGAATAAGAAAGAAATTAGTCAGAACACTAAATTAGCTGTATACAAGACAGTGTTCAAACCAGTTTTAACTTATGGATCTGAGAGCTGGGTCAGAAGTAAAACACTTGACCAAAGACTAGAGACCGCAGATATGAGAGTCCTGAGAAAGATTAGAGGTTTGAACAGATGGCATCAATGGCAATATCATATTAAAAATGAGGATATTAGGAAAGAACTTGACATTGTCAGCATCCAGGAATGCATTAGCAGAGCTAATCTCAGGTGGTATGGTCACTTAAATAGAATGGGAGAGGAAAGATTAGCAAAACAAGTGTTCTCTGCCAGGTTGGCTGGAAAACGACCCAGAGGAAGACCAAGATATAGGTGGATTGATACGGTACAAAGTGCCTTAGACGATAGAAATATAAGATCTGATAATGTTGGAGTCTTGACAAGTAACAGACTGATTTGGAGGAAAATTGTAGATAGGAAGTTAGTAATGATGTAATTTTTTCATGTAGTACTGTCATATCCTGTACACCCCTTGAGGGTACATAGCAGGAATTTGATGATGTGAACAACACAGTGAACTGATTCTATAAATGCACTATCTGAAAATCTCGATCCTGTATAAGATAAAGTTTAAGTGATCAATAATTAAGCCATGACTAATTAAAGGTAAAGATTAACATAAGCAGGGAATGCTAACAATATCTGCTTTGTCTTTAGTTTAAAATCTTATAATCCTGCACTCAATACATAGTCTAATCGTCGCAGTCATAAAACGAATAAATTTGTTAGACTATAGAGTGCAAGAACATAAGATCTAGTAGAAATAAATAAATGGCAGCAGTAGATAGTTAAGACAGTCGACCATTTCCCTACAGTTCACGAAATATTAAGTGAAGGACAACAAAGACAAAACAGGGGTGAGAAATACATAATAGAAATAACAGAACATTATAACAGCTTAATGAAGCACTGAGAAAAGATTAAAATAACTATTTTAATTCTGCAGGGAGTACATACTACAACTTCCAACACAAAACAAAAAGGCAACACAGTACTAAATGAAACAAGTGGATATAACACTAGGGTCCTATCTAGGCAGAGCACACTCTATGGTCATCTATAGGAAGCTGTAAATTGGGATCTCCGAGGATTAATGTTTCCCAAATTTTCGCAAGCTTCTTGAGTCCGTATTCATTTAAATTCAACTGATTTCTGAGGATAGCTACAGTTTCTAAATAGTCTTTCTTTTCTAAATTTACTTGGATAGAGCATGCTCCCCCCCCCCACCCAGCTGATCCTATGAATAGTATCCAATGCATTGTCTGCAAGATCAAACTAATCATCATAGCAATTGACTGCAGATGTATTTTTATGTTCATCTGGGGATGATATGCTAACCACTCAGCATCTGATTGGCTGAGTGGTTAGCATATCAGCTCTCCAGCCAAAGACAATCACAAACATCCATAGGCATGGATGTTTGTGATTGTCTGTCAGAAAAAAAAAAAAAAAAAAACTAGTGGAGTTGTGGTGGTTGGTAGTGGCATTCAATCATAGATGATGGTAGTTGAGATTCATTGTAGCTGGTGGATTGAGTGGTGGAGACAGAGTTGTAGAGTAGGTGCCCTCCCCTCAATGAGTCTTTGAACTCCCTGGAGGTATCATGTAATAATAATAATAATCTATCTTTAAAGATAAATTATTATTATTACATGATACCTCCAGGGAGTCCAAAGCCAAGAATGAACCCAGAAAGACCATCAAACATATTATTAAATGGTAGAATTGAAGGATAGCCCAGCAGAGGAAGACCAAAAAAGAAATGGATTAGAAGCAATAAAGAAACCACCCACTTAAACTCCCTAAAAGAACTTCATAAAAAGACAGCAGACAGAAAGAAATGGCAAAAATTTGTCTTTGAGGAACTCAACTTGCCATGAGTGGAAGAGAAGAAAAATCTATATGGATGGCAGCCAATCTATCTGTCTATCCAAATGCCAACTTGCAGGAACAGGGAACCTTATATATGCCAAGAACTACGAGAGATGGGGGGGGGGGGGAACTCAGCCTGAACTCCTGTTCCAAAAGTCCAGGCTAGCAGCATGAATCCACAAAACTCAGTTTCTAAGAAAGGCAGCCGTGGTTACTGAACCAAAAAAAAAACATTCTGCAATGGTCAAATGAAATTGGCAAGATACCTGGGAATGTTTTATGACCATGTGAACTTCCCATCTTCTGTGCAGTTTCATGGCAGAGGTCTAATGGTCTGAAGTTTTTATCCTAATATAGATATTGACCTTTGGTTGTAGAGCCTGGAAAGATGAATATAGATGGATATGTACCAATTCTGGCTAATGTTATGCATTATCTAGAAGTGTTGCATAGTGGCAGTTATACAGATAATCTTTCTCACAACACAATAATTCACCATGTCATACTACAGGTGTTTCTACAACACAGTTTGAGGAAAAGGAAATGCTATGGAAAAATAAACTGCCTGCAGATAGCCCAAATGCAACCTAACCAAGCACATTTGAAATGAAATGGAATATTGGGTGCAGAGCAGACATGTCCAACAATGGTGCACAGATTGATATTCGTGATTAAGAAACTGAGAAGCCTTGTATCAATGTTAGATATTAGTGATAGAGATTATGCCTAAAAGGGTGGAGAGACTGAATCGGGACAAAAGTAAAAGCCACACACATACTACTATGATATGCTTCTGCTAACTAAGTATGCTACCAGCTCATTTTCCCCACCCACAACTCTTATGTATGGCACATTGCACTAATTAAACCACATATCTGAAATGAAATAAGCAATGTTTACTTACGTGTATTTTTTCCCCAAAGTGATAAGATCTTCAATATCTACAACTGAATTTTCTTTAAATTCATTCTCAGAAGAGATCTTCTGTTCATAGTTTTGATAAAATGGACAGCTATGACTATTAACTTTGGCCCTACAAGCATGAAGCTTAGCTGTATTATGCTGAAGCTTGGAAACCTCAGGATGAAGGCAAAGCTGATCGCGTGATCCAAGGACAACTGATTTCACACTAAACATAAAATAATAAAATATAAATTTGCAAAAATAATCAACAGAACTGAAAACAATATGAAGTAGCAAAGTCTGTTGATGATTATGCTAAAAAAATTAATATGCACCGGTATGCATAGCGCTTAAGATCTATTAACTTGAATATTTACTACACTGAGAACAATCTGTGTTCTTTTTAGATAGCCATGAGAGACCACAATGCCACCAGTTTCAATAAAGCCCTTTGGCTGGAACCATCTAGATTTGAATCCCAAACAGGATGGGAAGAACCATTATCAGGGCTTTTCATGGGAAGTTTAAAGGTCTAGTATGAATGTAGCATGGATTTTCACTCTGAAAATTCAGGTTTATCATTCTACAACCAGCATATGACTCAAGAGAATACACACAATTTAAATATATAAAAAATACAGTTGACCCTTGAACAATGCAGAGGAATTACGGGCACCGAACCCTCGTGTCGTTCAAAATTCCGCGTATAACTTTTGACTCTGCAATAATTTAACTACTAATAGCCTACTGTTGACTGGAAGCTTTACTGATAACATTAACAGTCGATTAACACATATTTTGTATGGGATGTGTGTATGTATTATATAACTATTCTTACAATAAAGTAAGCTGGAGAAAAGAAAATCGATATCGTAAGTTTACATCATTTGTTTGTCAGTACCTATGTTAATATTGGCTTATATGACAGAAAAGACTGTAGATGTTATATGTATTAGTAACACTAGACATCAAAATTGAAAAGATAATGTGAAAAAGAAATTATTCATATTTATTTACAGATATAACGATTCATGCATTGATAACGAAGCAGCAGTAATAAGATTGCTTTACAGTAGCCTAGTGCCGATATGACTGCTTTGCAGTAGTCAAGCCTATACACTAATGAATGAATCATTATAAAATTTTTATTTTATGCTAATTAATTTAATTAATAACAGTTAATTTATGCAGTTATGATTTAACACTGCATCTTTATGTTTGTTTACATTTCTCTCGGCTGCAAATGGCCATGTATGGTCTGTAAGTGTTTGTGTGTATAAGTTTTGATAAATTTTAGCTTTTTATAATAGATTTGTGTGTCTACATATATTTTATGCATTCATGGCATACCTAACTTTTATTAATTTTTTTGATATTTCTAGGCTATGCAGTAAATTGTTGCAAATCTCCAAAAATGTTTCCAATATAAAAGCGTATAATTGGAACTGAACAGTTCAAACTGACGCTCTTCAAGGGTCAACTGTATATATATTTAGGTATAAGACTAACCACCTTATCCTAAAATTTCAGCAACAAAAACCAATCTGCGTAGGTTATGAGCCTTAACATCCTGCAAATAACACAAATTATCATTTAATTATTAGCTAGAAATGAACACATGTAATTCATAAGTGTAATAACTTGTGAAGATGGATTTTAATTTCTGAAAGTTTTAATTATATCATTTTTATCTGAAATGTACCTTAACAAAAGGTACAGGATCAAGATAAATACCATATGATGATTTCAGTTAAAAAGTCTCAAACCATCTTAATCTTAAACTCAATGCATGCTGACATTCTCAATATTCCACTAACATAAAAAAAAAAAAAAAAAAAGAATCTCCAACAAAAACCAACAATTTTGACATTATTTAAAACATTTTTAAATAATGTCAAAAATACAACCAAAAAAAGCTGCAATAAAAAAAAAATCTACTCCTCTGCCTACAAAAAAAACCACCTCCACAAACTTTGCCTACAACCAGGATTCATACCAACATCAACAATGTGCAACACCACTTAGAGAAACTGAAAAAAAACCTGATCTGTTAGCAGTGAGATAATGAATTTATGGATTATAGATGTTGAAATCTTCTGTCAAGATTTCAACATCCATAATTCCGACTAGTTCCCCCTTTCTCTAACTTCACAGACCAAGTTGGAAGAGTAGCTGAATTGTTTGCTGTCAGTAATTATTATTATCTGAGACCTCCATGGAGTCAAGGACTCATCGAGGGAGGTTGTAAATTTCCCAACCCAACTATCATACCTTCCCTTAAATTCATTTACATTAGATGCACTCACTACCCTAAGGGCAAATTATTCCACTCACTCACTGCTCTCTGAGAGAAAAACCTAGCCCTTTCTTGACTGAGAACAACCTTAACTTCCATGGATGCCCCCGTGTTCTCTCCCCGCCTTCCATATAATGTAAACTTTTCATGCTATGCAAGTTTCATGAAATGCTATAACACCCATTCAAAAGTTTATAGACCTCTATCATATCACCCCTCTTTCTCCTGTTAACCAGTCTGTAATCCACATACTCGCAATCTGTCCTTAATCTAAATCCCATAATCAAGATATAATCTTTGTAACTCTTTTTTGCACCCTTTCCACGGCTTCTTTATCCCCTTGGAACCCGGGAGACCAAATCTGCACACAGTAATCCTAGTGTGGTCTTATCCAAGCCTTATAAAGAGGCAAAATTACTTCCTTATCCTTTCTCTTAGTGTTACACAGTGATCAGCATTCATTTTTGAAATTATGGATTCTACAACTGTGTTAAAATAACTCGTTTTATTATCCCGATGTTTCGATCTTCATATCAAGATCATCATCTAGAGCATACATAAATATACAACACAAGCTGCATTACATTTCAAGCCGTAAGCTAGATTTGATCACATGCTACTCACTGGCATAACCTCTAGTGAAAAAAAAAAAACATTAAGCTAGATTTGATTTATGATTAAACATTCTTGCTTACAGAGGGTTTTCCTTCCAGTAACAGTGATGTCCTATTTCTATTATTACAATTGTTATTTTTGATTTTAAAAAAAAAATATACATATATATATATATAAATATATTAAAAAAAATTATTTATACATTACAACATTAATAAACATTCTTTCTTACAGATTTTTTTCTTTGACAGTGATGTCCTATTTTTTAATATTAAAGTTATTTTAGATTAGGATCCTGGATTTTCTACAGTCCTGTTTATAGTTGTTCTTAGAGAGGAAGGATTCATGGGACGAATATATGCCTTCCATATGTATGGGGTTTTTAGACCATCATTATTGTTTAGTTGGGGTGGTTGATAATGATCTCGCAAGCTTCCTTAAATTTGCGTTCATACCATGTTTTGGTGTGATGTAGACAACTAGTGCTTTTCCAGTCAATTCTATGTAAGGTGTTCAGGGCATGATCAGAAAGGCCAGCTTCATAATTATTATATTTGATGTGTCGTTTATGTTCTTTTTGTCTGATCGGAATTGTGCGTCCTGTTTCTCCTATGTATGGTATGTCGCAGGTGCAGTAAATACGGTATACTTGGGGGGTGGGGGGGGGGGGGGGTGGGGGGGGGGGGGGGTGGGGGGGGGGGGGGGTGGGGGGGGGGGGGGGTGGGGGGGGGGGGGGGTGGGGGGGGGGGGGGGTGGGGGGGGGGGGGGGTGGGGGGGGGGGGGGGTGGGGGGGGGGGGGGGTGGGGGGGGGGGGGGGTGGGGGGGGGGGGGGGTGGGGGGGGGGGGGGGTGGGGGGGGGGGGGGGTGGGGGGGGGGGGGGGTGGGGGGGGGGGGGGGTGGGGGGGGGGGGGGGTGGGGGGGGGGGGGGGTGGGGGGGGGGGGGGGTGGGGGGGGGGGGGGGTGGGGGGGGGGGGGGGTGGGGGGGGGGGGGGGTGGGGGGGGGGGGGGGTGGGGGGGGGGGGGGGTGGGGGGGGGGGGGGGTGGGGGGGGGGGGGGGTGGGGGGGGGGGGGGGTGGGGGGGGGGGGGGGTGGGGGGGGGGGGGGGTGGGGGGGGGGGGGGGTGGGGGGGGGGGGGGGTGGGGGGGGGGGGGACTAAATGGTGATCAATTTCAAATCCTCTGTACACTCTGGTGTCCTTCACCAGGGAGAAGACATCACTATCAACAATAACATAGTCAATGAGACTTTCTTATTCCTTGCCTCTTCTCTCGATGTGAATTTGTGCACATTTTTATGTTGGAACATGGTGTTAAGTAATAACCAGTCCATGTCCTTAGCAGAAATCCAACAACAGGTATTTGCCATTATTATTAGCTTTGCTCTTTTTTCCAAATTTTCCCCAAATATTTTTGTATATCTGACAATTATTTTCTACTTTGCTATTTAGATCCCTAACAAGGACCAACTTTTCCTTTTTCATTGTGTCAGTTGCTTTCCCTAAAGCATTAAAATTAAAAATTCCTCCACTTCTACCTTAGTAGAATTTTCTATGGGACCGTAGGCACAAATAAGTCTCATTGTCCAGTTCCCCATTCTCATATTTGCCCACATCACTGTACTTGAGACTGCCTGCCATTCAAGGATTCCTTTCTTTTCTTTGATTGTCATTGCCTGAATATAATATTTTGCATTTATTGCTCAGAAAAATCTCACCAGTTTTTGTCTTTTTTTTTTTATTTCACTCACCTCTATTATGTCGATCTGGTACTTATCCAATTCCTCAGCTAATAAGGGAGGCCTTGTTTAACCGGGCGATACCCCAGCTGGCTTGAAATTCTGTCATGTTGTACCATCATTTGAAATTTTGGTTTAAGCCAATAAGAATACAATTTGGTCAGGCTAAATCTCATATTGCCAACCGATCCTCGTCTGTTCAGTATCCAGGTAGATACCTAGCATGGTGCACCACGAGAAGTTGGGGATTTGACATTAAGTCAGAAGACCTGGTCGGTTCTTCCTTTAAAGCCTATGTGGAGATCTTCTCTCAGTTATATATAGATTTTGATGTCACAAATGAGAATGCTTTTACTGAATGTACCTTTTTTTTTTGTGATTGTTTAAATTGTTTACATATATGCATTTATTTCTTCATACCTGATTATTTTTAACTGCTTGTACTTCATAATTTAAAAAATAATCATTTGTTACCAAATAAGTATTAGTTCGTTTGATCCATTTAATAAATATTAGTCCATATTCAAGATATTATTATTATATGCTGGTGACTCTCTATAACAAACTCGCAAGGACCAGAGAAATAGTTTGTTATAGTGGACAGTTTCTTATAATGAATGTTTTTTTTAGAGTAGTATTATGCCTGTGAGTATTTGGTTTGAAATTTTGGGCTGTTTGTTATATTGAAGTTTTTTATATGATATTTGGTGTAGCCGGAGTTTACCACATATATTTTTTTTTTATTTTTTATAATTAGTAATTCTTGATGAACTTTTATTAAAAAGACAGCTGAAGAGATTTAATGAGAGACAAAATAAATAGTTTACTAAGTTAAAGGAGTTTGTATTTTTTTTTTCTTTTCAAAATCAGAAACTCCTTTAATTCTTCCTCTTTCAGTAGTAACTAATAGTTCATACCTGGTTTTCTTGATTAAAAAAAAAAAAAATTCATATTTCAGATCCTACTTGGTTATTGAATATAGTAACTTTATCCATTTTCACTTTTTAATAAACTTTTAAATTCTTTCAATATATAGTTCCTTTCTGTTTGTTTCCAAGGTAACAGCAATAATATAATTTTGCAGTTTCTTTTTTTCTCTGGAAGCTCTTTTGCTGGCTAAGTATAGTGTGAGGGAACAGAAAAATGAATTTTCTTTGCTTACGAGCAAAGAAAATTTACATATTCTAAAGAAAACAGTTCATTAAATCAGGAAAACTATATGATCCCTTAATTGTCAGAAGAATTTCTTTAAAAGAACTTTTCACCATATTTCTCCCTAAACTTTCCACCTTCCAGAATATATTCGGTTTCTAATCAGCACATCACTAGAACTTTCTATTGGAAATACATCGTTTTGTCCTTAAGCACGCTATTGCCAGTGCTGTGAAGCAACAAATCAGCAAAAGTAAAGCATATGCTTGTTGTAACTAATGTTACAGTTCGTCAATCATATAAAAGAAACAAAACTAAATTGGAAATTTTGACGTTTTTCTCCTGTCAAGCTTTTTAAGTTCAAGAATAAAAAAATATCAGGTAAGGTTTTTTTTTTTCCTTTCTTGTTATCGGCAAATGTTAGAGAATGTAACATTTGCAACAAACCATAGCTATAGTTTTTAATACAAACTTTGTTAGAGGTTAATCAATAAAAAAAGAATAAAATATTGCATTTTTAATTATGTTTTACAACAATTCTATCAAGAATCTAACACTGCATACCCATTTTACTACCAGTCATCTTGCAAATACAGATCCTTTCAACTATCAGAAGCACCTTATACATCAACATACCATTTCTCTTACAGCACTTCCTCTATCTGCTCTTGTTATTAAGATGTTCGGATATGACTTTTGTGATTTTATCGTTGTTAATTCGTGTTGAGTTACGTTGCTTGTTATTGGTTTGTTATGATTTAAAATGTTGGCGGTTTCTAAATATTTTTTCTGCTATGTTATTTGGGATGAATCTTAGGCCTCTTTCAAT
Organism: Typopeltis vanoorti; assembly: GCF_054136105.1. Classification (NCBI taxonomy): domain Eukaryota; kingdom Metazoa; phylum Arthropoda; class Arachnida; order Uropygi; family Thelyphonidae; genus Typopeltis; species Typopeltis vanoorti. Next base: position 9,849,767 of record NC_143567.1, on the reverse strand, counting down.
ATTACAAATAAATTCAAGTTTGTTTATCTATTTGGGTGCTATGGCATAACTTAAATCTTTGTTAAGTATCGAGATTTCGTCTTTGTTTAAAGTGTGGTTGGATTTTGGAAAGCAGTGTGTTTTCATAAACATCATCAAAGACATTACATTAGAAAAAGATGATCTATTAGTCAGTTTTGATGTCTCTGCCCTCTTTACGAATGTCTCAATCAGTGACACAATTCTTCTTTTACAGAACAAATGTCCTCCAGATATCACGGCGTTCTTTGCGCATGTATTACGTTCTGGTTATTTTGTATGGCAAAATGCTTTCTACCTACAAAAAGAAGGCACAGCCATGGGCTCGCCATTATCCCCCCCCGATTGCTAACTTTTATATGGAACATTTTGAAGAACTTGCTTTAGATTCCTTCCCTTTAAAAGTCTGGCTTAGATACGTTGAGGATGTTTTTGCGATCTGGTCTCATGGCCACCAGACACTAGACACATTCCTTAGCCACATAAACAAGCAACACAAACGTATACAGTTCACAATTGAGATTGAAAAACATAACACACTGTCGTTTCTAGATACACTTCTCCCACGTCTTCCCTCGGACAATCTTTCCTTCACTGTTTACCGGAAACCGACACATACTGCCAAGCCAACATATACACATAAACTCCTACCACCACCCAACACAAAAACTAGGTGTCATGAATACCCTAAAAAACAGGGCTCTGAAGATCTGCTCCAGTGAACAAGCACTGAAAAACGAATTTAAAGTGATCAGCAATACTTTTCAAAAAAAATGGATACAGCCAAAACACTATTAACAAAATTCTCTACAAGACCTCAATAAAAAAACAAAGACAAACCAGACTCCAGTAAAACTATAACCATTCCCTACATTAAAGGGGCATCAGGCAAAATAAACAGAATACTACAAAAATACAACCTCAAAGCCACCTTTAAACCTCCTGCAAAATTAAAAAGCTTACTCAACTCATCCAATGGCCCACCCTGGAGTATACCGTATTTACTGCACCTGCAACATACCATACATAAGAGAAACAGGACGCAGAATTCCGATCAGACAAAAAGAACATAAACGACACATCAAATATAATAATTATGGTGAAGCTGGCCTTTCTGATCATGCCCTGAACACCTTACATAGAATTGACTGGAAAAGCACTAGTTGTCTACATCACACCAAAACATGGTATGAACGCAAATTTAAGGAAGCTTGCGAAATCATTATCAACCACCCCAATATAAACAATAATGATGGTCTAAAAATCCCATACATATGGAAGGCATATATTCGTCCCATGAATTCTTCCTCTCTAAGAACAACTGTAAACAGGACTGTAGAAAATCCAGGATCCTAAATCTAAAATAACAACTTTAATACTGAAAAATAGGACATCACTGTCAAAGAAAAAAATCTGTAAGAAAGAATGTTTATTAATGTTGTAATGTATAAATAATTTTTTTTTTAATATATATATATATATATATATATATATATATATATATATATATGTAGAAAGTATTTTTACCTTGGGTATAAATATATGTTAAAGATACCAAGCAATTTTAAACCTGGTTTTAAAACTCTGTTTGCTTACTTGGGAAATGGAGTAAAACCAGGTTTAAAATTGCTTGGTATCTTTAACATATATATATATATATATATATATATATATATTTTTTTTTTTTTAAATCAAAAATAACAATTATAATAATAGAAATAGGACATCACTGTTACTGGAAGGAAAACCCTCTGTAAGCAAGAATGTTTAATCATAAATCAAATCTAGCTTGATGTTTTTTTTTTTTTTTTTTTCACTAGAGGTCATGCCAGTGAGTAGCATGTGATCAAATCATTGTTTCTCTAGCTTACGGCTTGAAATGTAATGCAGCATTGCTCTAGATGATGATCTTGATATGAAGATTGAAAAGTCGGGATAATAAAGCGAGTTATTTTAACACGGTTGTAGAATCCATAATTTCAAAAATGAATGCTGATCACTGTGTAACACTAAAAGAAAGGATAAGGAAGTAATTTTGTCTCTTTATAAGGCTTGGATAAGACCACACTTGGATTACTGTGTGCAGATTTGGTTCCCGGGTTCCAAGGGGATAAAGAAGCTGTGGAAAGGGTGCAAAAAAGAGTGACAAAGATTATATCCTGATTATGGGATTTAGATTATGAGGACAGATTGCCAGTATGTGGATTACAGACTCTGGTTAACAGGAGAAAGAAGGATGATATGATAGAGGTCTATAAACTTTTGAATGGGTTATAGCATTTGATGAAACTTTCATAGCATGAAAAGTTTACGTTATATGGAAGGCGGGGAGAGAGAACACGGGGGCATCCATGGAAGTTAAGGTTGTTCTCAGTCAAGAAAGGGGTAAGAGCTAGGTTTTTCTCTCAGAGAGCAGTGAGTGGAATAATTTGCCCTTAGGGTAGTGAGTGCATCTAGTGTAAATGAATTTAAGGGAAGGTATGATAGTTGGGTTGGATAATTTACCACCTCCCTTGATGAGCCCTTGACTCCGTGGAGGTCTCAGATAATAATAATTACTGATAGCAAACAATTCAGCTACTCTTCCAACTTGGTCTGTGAAGTAAGAGAAAGGGGGAACTAGTCGGAATTATGGATGTTGAAATCTCGACATAAGATTTCAACATCTATAATCCATAAATTCATTATCTCACTGCTAACAAATCAAGTTTTTTCAGTTTCTCTAAGCAGTGTTGCACATTGTTGATGTTGGTATGAATCCTGGTTGTAGGCAAAGTTTGTGGAAGTGGTTTTTTTGTAGGCAGAGGAGTAGATTTTTTTTTATTACAGCTTTTTTTGGTTGTATTTTTGACATTATTTAAAAATGTTTTAAATAATGTCAAAATTGTTGGTTTTTATTGGAGATTCTTTTTTTTTATGTTAGTGGAATATTGAGAATATCAGCATGCATTTAGTTTAAGATTAAGATGGCTTGAGAATTTTTAACTGAAATCATCATATGGTATTTATCTTGATCCTGTACCTTTTGTTAAGGTACATTTCAGATAAAAAAATGACATAATTAAAACTTTCAGAAATTAAAATCCATCTTCACAAGTTATTACACTTATGAATTACATGTGTTCATTTCTAGCTAATAATTAAATGATAATTTGTGTTATTTACAGGATGGTAAGGCTCATAACCTACGCAGATTGGTTTTTGTAGCTGAAATTTTAGGATAACGTGGTTAGTCTTATACCTAAATATATATACAGTTGACCCTTGAAGAGCTTCAGTTTGAACTGTGCAGTTCCACTTATACGCTTTTATATTGGAAACATTTTTGGAGATTTGCAACAATTTACTGCATAGCCTAGAAATATCAAAAAAATTAATAAAAGTTAGGTATGCCATGAATGCATAAAATATATGTAGACACACAAATCTATTATAAAAAGCTAAAATTTATCAAAACTTATGCACACAAACACTTACAGACCATACATGGCCATTTGCAGCTGAGAGAAATGTAAACAAACATAAAGATGCAGTGTTAAATCATAACTGCATAAATTAACTGTTATTAATTAAATTAATTAGCATAAAATAAAATTTTTATAATGATTCATTCATTAGTGTATAGGCTAGACTACTGCGAAGCAGTCATATTGGCACTAGGCTACTGTAAAGCAATCTTATTACTGCTGCTTTGTTATCAATGCATGAATCGTTATATCTGTAAATAAATATGAATAATTTATTTTTCATATTATCTTTTCAATTTTGATGTCTAGTGTTACTAATACGTATAACATCTACAGTGTTTTTTATCATATAAGACGATATTAACATATGTACTGACAAACAAATGATATAAACTTACGATATCGATTTTCTTTTCTCCAGCTTACTTTATTGTAAGAATAGTTATATAATACATACATGCATACACACATATCATACAAAATATGTGTTAATCGACTGTTTATGTTATCAGTAAGGCTTCCGGTCAACAGTAGGCTATTAGTAGTTAAATTATTGCAGAGTCAAAAGTTATACGCAGATTTTTGAACAACACGAGGGTTCGGTGCCCGTAATTCCTCTGCATTGTTCAAGGGTCAACTGTATTTTTTTATATATTTAAATTGTGTGTATTCTCTTGAGTCATTTACTGGTTGTAGAATGATAAACCTGAATTTTCAGAGTGAAAATCCTGCTACATTCATACTAGACCTTTAAACTTCCCATGAAAAGCCCTGATAATGGTACTTCCTATCCTGTGTGGGAATCCTGGTGGTTCCAGCCAAAGGGCTTTATTGAAACTGGTGGCATTAACAAACTGCCTGCAGATAGCCCAAATGCAACCTAACCAAGCACATTTGAAATGAAATGGAATATTGGGTGCAGAGCATTAACATCTCCAATTCTTATATAATGTTTATTACCACTTTCCTTCATAATGTGATCCATATAGATAATGAATAACAGAATGGATAATGTACATCCTTGTCTCACACCAGATTTAACATTAAACCATCTTCCTGTACTTCCTTCAATTCTAACTGCTGACTTACAGCTCAAAGAGTATTGCTTGATATAATGCCCCATTGACACCATATAATCGTAGCATATTGAATAGCTTCTCTCTTGGCACCTTCTCAAGTATACTTGCATATATCTTACCAGGAACACTCGATAATGAAATGCCTCTGTAATCCTGGTGGTTCCAGCCGAAGGGCTTTATTGAAACTGGTGGCATTGTGGTCTCTCATGGCTATCTAAAAAGAACACAGATTGTTCTCAGTGCAGTAAATATTCAAGTTAATAGATTTTAAGCACTATGCATACCATTGGTGCATATTAATTTTTTTAGCATAATCATCAATAGACTTTGCTACTTCATATTGTTTTCAGTTCTGTTGATTATTTTTGCAAATTTATATTTTATTATTTTATATTTAGTGTGAAATCAGTTGTCCTTGGATCACGCGATCAGCTTTGCCTTCATCCCGAGGTTTCCAAGCTTCAGCATAATACAGCTAAGCTTCATGCTTGTAGGGCCAAAGTTAATAGTCATAGCTGTCCATTTTATCAAAACTATGAACAGAAGATCTCTTCTGAGAATGAATTTAAAGAAAATTCAGTTGTAGATATTGAAGATCTTATCACTTTGGGGAAAAAATACACGTAAGTAAACATTGCTTATTTCATTTCAGATATGTGATTTAATTAGTGCAATGTGCCATACATAAGAGTTGTGGATGGGGAAAATGAGCTGGTAGCATACTTACAGTTAGCAGAAACATATCATAGTAGTATGTGTGGCTTTTACTTTTGTCCCGATTCCAGTCTCTCCACCCTTTTAGGCATAACCGCTATCACTAATATCTAACATTGATACAAGGCTTCTCAGTTTCTTAATCACGAATATCAATCTGTGCACCATTGTTGGACATGTCTGCTCTGCACCCAATATTCCATTTCATTTCAAATGTGCTTGGTTAGGTTGCATTTGGGCTATCACCAGTGCACCATTGTTGGACATGTCTGCTCTGCACCCAATATTCCATTTCATTTCAAATGTGCTTGGTTAGGTTGCATTTGGGCTATCTGCAGGCAGTTTGTTTTTCCATAGCATTTCCTTTTCCTCAAACTGTGTTGTAGAAACACCTGTAGTATGATATGGTGAATTATTGTGTTGTGAGAGAGAGATTATCTGTATAACTGCCACTGTGCAACACTTCTAGATAATGCATAACATTAGCCAGAATTGGTACATATCCATCTATATTCATCTTTCCAGGCTTTGCAACCAAAGGTCAAGATCTATATTAGGATAAAAACTTCAGACCATTAGACCTCTGCCATGAAACTGCACAGAAGATGGGAAGTTCACATGGTCATAAAACATTCCCAGGTATCTTGCCAATTTCTTTTGACCATTGCAGAATGTTTTTTTTTTTTTTTTTGATTCAGTAACCACGGCTGCCTTTCTTAGAAACTGAGTTTTGTGGATTCATGCTGCTAGCCTGGACTCTTGGAACAGGAGTTCAGGCTGAGTTTCCCCCCCCCCCCTCTCTCTCTCTCGTAGTTCTTGGCATATATAAGGTTCCCTGTTCCTACAAGTTGGCATTTGGATAGACAGATAGATTGGCTGCCATCCATATAGATTCTTCTTCTCTTCCACTCAGGGCAAGTTGAGTTCCTCAAAGACAAATTTTTGCCATTTCTTTCTGTCTGCTGTCTTTTTATGAAGTTCTTTTAGGGAGTTTAAGTGACTGGTTTCTTTAATGTTTCTAATCCATTTCTTTCTTGATCTTACTCTGCTGGGCTATCCTTCAATTCTACCATTTAATAATATGTTTGATGGTCTTTCTGGGTTCATTCTTGGCTTTGGACTCCCTGGAGGTATCATGTAATAATAATAATCTATCTTTAAAGATAGATTATTATTATTATTATTACATGATACCTCCAGGGAGTTCAAAGACTCATTGAGGGGAGGGCACCTACTCTACAACGAATCTCAACTGCCACCATATACATGAATGCCATCTGCTAACCACCACAACGCCACTAGTTTTTTTTTTTTTTTTTTTTTTTTTTTTTTTTTTTTTTTTTTCACAGACAATCACAAACATCCATGCCTATGGCAGGATTTGAACCCTACAGCCCTTTGGCTGGAGAGCTGATATGCTAACCATTCAGCCAACCAGATGCTGAGTGGTTAGCATATCAGCCCCCAGATGAACATAAAAATACATCTGCAGTCATTTGCTATGATGATTAGTTTGATCTTGCAGACAATGCATTGGATACTATTCATAGGATCAACTGGGGGGGGGGGGGAGAGTATGCTCTATCCAAGTAAATTTAGAAAAGAAAGACTATTTAGAAACTGTAGCTGTCCTCAGAAATCAGTTGAATTTAAATCAGTACAGACTCAAGAAGCTTCCGAAAATTTGGGAAACATTAATCCTCGGAGATCCCAATTTACAGCTTCCTATAGATGACCATAGAGTGTGCTCTGCCTAGATAGGACCCTAGATACACTTGTTTCATTTAGTACTGTGTTGCCTTTTTGTTTTGTGTTGGAAGTTGTAGTATGTACTCTCTGCAGAATTAAAATAGTTATTTTAATCTTTTCTCAGTGCTCCATTAAGCTGTTATAATGTTCTGTTATTTCTATTATGTATTTCTCAACCCTGCTTTGTTTTTGTTGTCCTTCACTTAATATTTCGTGAACTGTAGGGAAATGGTCGACTGTCTTAACTATCTACTGCTGCCATTTATTTATTTCTACTAGATCTTATGTTCTTACACTCTATAGTCTAACAAATTTATTTGTTTTATGACTGCGACGGTTAGACTATGTATTGAGTGCAGGATTATAAGATTTTAAACTAAAGACAAAGCAGATATTGTTAGCATTCCCTGCTTATGTTAATCTTTACCTTTAATTAGCTATGGCTTAATTATTGATCACTTAAACTTTATCTTATACAGGATCGAGATTTTCAGATAGTGCATTTATAGAATCAGTTCACTGTGTTGTTCACAAACCATTTAATTAAATCAAAAAGGAATATTTACAATCTGATCCACATTAACATCTCTCTCTCTCTCTCCTACACACACACACACACGCGCCCTCTGTCCAAAAAGAAACCGAAATTTTCAAAAATAGAAGAAACTATTGGTGCCACCTGTTGTATCTTTTTTGTTGTCGAAAGTGGCAACCTTCATTAGTGTTGTGTCAACTGTTTGTGACATTTGTTTCATTAGAAGCCGAGTTATAATGACAGTGTGTTTTGATAAACGGTCGGAAAATGAGTTTCAAACAGAGCTGCGATCGACTTTTGTGTTAAACTTGGTAAAAAGTTTTACCGTAACGCATCAAATGCTTCAAAAAGCATACGGTGATGAATGCTTACCCTGTATTCAAGTTTAAGAGTGGTTTAAGCGATTTCAAAGTTGCCGTGAGACGGTTGAGGACAATGTAAAGCTGGGCCATCCAAAAACTGGACTGAGCAAAGTTAACATCCAAAAGAGTGTGATTTCATCAAAGAAAAACCTGAAATCGTCCGTGAGATTAATTGAAGATGAATTGGGGATTCCAAAATCAACTGTGCACAACATTCTGACTGAGAGTTTGGGCCTTTGTAAATTGAATTCACGATTTGTTCCCCACAAGTTGACAGACGACCAAAAAATGTATCGAATTGAACATTGCAAAGACCTCATTAAAACCATTCATAAACACTCAAACTTTCTTGAAACAATCGTTACTGGTGGTGAAATATGATGTTTTGAGTATGAGTCCAAAACAAAGCATCAGCGTGCTGAGTGAAGACCACCAGAAGAGGGGCATCTGAAAAAACAAAGTCGCTTGGAGAAGTCAGAAGTAAAGACAACGTTGATTTGTTTCTACGATTCTAAGAGAATTATCCACAAAGAATTCATTCCGCCTGGCCAAATGGCGAATGGTGAGTTTTATCTCGAAGTTTTGAAGCGTTTGATAGTGAGAATTTGTTGCGTACAGCATGAATATCATGATGCAGGCAGCTGGTCACGTTTGCATGATATTGCACCATCTCATCGTTCGAACATTGTGAGACAGTTTTTGAGCAAAAACCAAGTTTGTGTGTTGGATCACTCGCTGTATTCACCTGATTTAGTACCCTGTGACTTCTTTCTCTTCCCCCGACTTCATTTCCCAATGAAAGAAAAGCAATACACCATTGAAAACGTTCAAGCGGCAGTAATCACGACCCTCAACAGTATCCCAAGAACCGATATAAAAAAACTCATTTAACGAATTAATTGACTGTGCCAGACACTATATCGAAGCTGAGGGAGAGTATATTGATTGAAATAAATGATTTTAATAATTATAATTGGCCTGTGTTTTATTTTCTATCAAAAGTTCGGTTTCTTTTTGGACAGAGCGTGTATATACACACACACACACACACACACAATTCCATTACAAGTCTTTGTCAATTTCATTTCTTCCTAATTCAGACTTAGTTCTATGTTTCTTCCCTTTAAAACTAAATCACAATGTAGAATATCCTGTTAGTCTAATATACACAAACTTAAGATACATTATCTTATTGTACCCATAGACACACATACTTGATGTACATTTTCTTGTTTGAGATTATCACATACATGAATACTTACAATTCTTGTTCAGCATTGCCTTTTACATGAATCTTTTGTTCACACAGAAGTGTTCCTTTTTGTCCTTCTTTCCTTCTACTGGCTCATTCTTGATTTCCTGCCAAATTTCTTCTTTGTCCAAGTCGTTGATTATTCTGCCCTTTAGGACCCTTAACATGGTGGCAATGTATAACTCTTTCCTAGCGAAACAATCGACACAATACTTGTCATGACGGCAGATCCTGGTAGGAGACGACTGAGAACCCTCAGACCTACGATGCTTCTCTTTCGATTACCGACAACAGTCCTGTCGTGGCAGCGGACCCAGGTAAGAAAAGGTGAAAATCCTAAGACAAAGTCCTTCTCGATGTCTCGCCTTATGAACTCCTGGACTTCCATTATATTCATGTGTGCATCTCTCGAAACTTTCATATGTGGTCAAGTATTGACATTGGAACATGATGACATCATACTTTGCATGTCTTTTGAAATTGCCATATATGGACATGAGTTAACAACATTACATAACGACATCATGCTCCGCATTATTTTAACAAAGGCTCATGGCAAGTTATTACAGACAAAATTTGACATTTCTTTAAGTGCTGTCTCCTTAGAAAAGCATGTAATTTTTTATTTTGAACATTTTGTCAACTTCCCAAAGTCTTCCCATGACTTTTGTTTAGCTACTTTTACACATAGCTTAGCTGTCTTACTTTTTTCCTCTGTATTCTTTTAAGACATCTGCTGAGAGAAAATCACAAATTAAAATCAAAGGTTTTTTTTAAATGCATTCCAAAAGAAATTGCAGTGTGTAGTATCACATTAAGGAGACACTTGCAGTACTTCTAAAATATTGCATGTCTTTTTCAGTATAGTTTCAATGTTTATTGTTCCTGAAAATGATAAGATAAGTATTGTTGAAATTGTCGAACTATTTTATTTCTGCACATTCCGTTGTTTGTAAATATGATATATATGATACTCCTTCTCTATAATGCCTATTCTCCATTATAAGAAAGAAATTTTTTTCAAAATAAAGAAAAACATATCAATATTAATATTTTATCGTCATCATCATCAAATTCCTGCCATGTAGCCCTAAAGGGGTGTATAGGATATGATAGTACTACATGAAAAATTCACATCATTACTACTTTCTTATCTACAATTTTCCTCCTAATCAGTCTGTTACTTGTCAAGACTCCAACATTATCAGATCTTATATTTCTATCATCTAAGGCACTTTGTACAGTATCAATCCACCTATATCTTAGTCTTCCTCTGGGTCGTTTTCCTGCCAACCTGGCAGAGAACACTTGTTTTGCTAATCTTTCCTTGCCCATTCTATTTAAGTGACCATACCACCTGAGATTAGCTCTGCTAATGCATTCCTGGATGCTGACAATGTCAAGTTCTTTCCTAATTATTCTCATTTTTTAATATGATATTGCCATTGTTGCCATTTGCTCGCGCCTCTAATCTTTCTCAGGAACTCTCATATCTGTGGTCTCTAGACTTTTGTCAAGTGTTTTACTTCTAACCAGCTCTCAACTCCATAAGTTAAAAGTGGTTTGAACACTGTCTTGTATACAGCTAATTTAGTGTTCCGACTAATTTCTCTCTTATTCCATATGAATTTATTCAATTGACTTCCTACCATACCAGCTTTGTTGATTCTGTTGTCTATTTCCATATTTAATTTGCCATCTTCACTGAAAATCGTGCCTAAGTAGCTGAAATGTTTTACTTGTTCCACAGGTTCTCCATTCACAACACAGCTGACATTTTCAATGATTCTGCCTATTTTCATTGTCTTTGTCTTTTTATTGCTGACCTTCATACCATATCTATTACAACAGTTATTCAATTTAGTCAGGAATCTTGCAGACTTGTAGCAGATTTATTTAGAAGTATAACATTGTCTGCATAAAGTAAAGAGCTGACATTAACATCTCCAATTTTGATATCATGTTTAAGACCACTTTCCTTCATAATGTGAACCATATAGATAATGAATAACAGAGGGGATAATGTACATCCTTGTCTCCCACCAGATTTAACATTAAACCATCTTCCTGTACTTCCTTCAATTCTAACTGCTGGCTTACAACTCAAAGAGTATTGCTTGATATAATGCCCCATTGACACCATATAATCGTAGCATATTGAATAGCTTCTCTCTTGGCACCTTCTCAAGTATACTTGCATATATCTTACCAGGAACACTCGTTAATGAAATGCCTCTGTAATTCTCATATTCAGTTTTATTTCCCTTTTTATATAAGGGTACTATGAGAGCTCTACTTCAATCATCGGGAATTCTTCCCTCTGTCCAGTCTTTCTGAACTAACCAGTGCAACGACTCCATATTTCATCATTTCTGGTCGAATATAATCTACTTCTGCTGCCTTTCCACATTTCAAGCCTTTGATATCTTTTTCTACTTCAAGTATGGATATGTATTCCTGACTATATGCCTGTTGAGTGTTTTTTACCACTGTGCTATCACTGCTTGTTTCATTTAGCAATTTTTCGAAGTAATTACTCCATACTTCAAGGTTATCTTTTTTCCCCGTTTTCATGTCACCTTTATCATCTTTAACTCCTTTTACAGGACTCTTTCCTCCATTTCTAAGCTTCTTCAACAACCGCCAGAATATCTTACCACCTTCTTGATATTTATTTTCTATGTTCTTGCCAAAGTCCTCTCATGACTTTGTTTAGCTAGTTTTAAACAGTGTTTAGCTTTCTTACATTTGTCTCTGTATACTCTAAGAGCACAAGCTGGCTTATTTGCCAGGAACTTTTTTGATATGCTTTCTTCTTTTCCTTCACTGACTGCCTCTTTAACTTCCTGTGTCCACCATGGAGTTCTGATTTTTCTATCCTTGCAGGCAGCCTCACCACATGCCTCTGGATGAATCAATCAGTGTTTTCTTCAAGGCTTGCCACTGAATCTCCAAGGTTTGGTTGCTGTTCTCAAACTGTTTCATTTTTTCTTCAATAATCTTTGTGTATGTTAGTCTACAATTCATCTGAGAGCTGCTCAACTTTTATTCACTTTAAAACTCTTACATGCCATTCTTTTCAATATGAAATTCAATTTTATCCTGCTTAAGACTAAATAGTGATCACTTCCAGTTTCAAATCCTCTGTACACTCTGGGATCTGTACACACTCTGCACCAGGGAGAAAACATCACTATCAACAATAACATAGTCAATGAGACTTTTCTTATTCCTTGCCTCTTCTCTCCATGTGAATTTGTACATTTTTATGTTGGAACATGGTGTTAGTAATAACAAGTCCATGTCCTGAGCAGAAATCCAACGTGTATTTGCCATTGTTATTAACTTTGCTCTTTTCTCCAAATTTTCCCAAAATATTTTTGTATGTCTGGCAATCATTTCCTACTCTGCTGTTTAGATTCCCAACAAGGACCAACTTTTCCTTTTTCATTGTGTCAGTTGCTTTCTCTAAAGCTTGAAAAAATTCCTCTACTTCTATCTTAGTAGAACCTTCTGTGGGACCATAGGCACAAATAAGTCTCATTGTCTAGTTCCCCATTCTCATATTTGCCCACATTACTCTACTTGAGACTGCCTGACATTCAAGAAGATTAGCCTCATATTTAGTGTTGAATACTATGGCTACTCTTTGTTTTCCTTGATTGTTATTGCCTGATCAGCTAGCTCCATTTCTTTGCCATTCAGGCTTCTTATGTTGATAGTACCGAACTTTAACTCTGATGACTTTTTGCTGTTTGCCCGGGTTCCCTGGCGAAAACAACTGGGGCCTTGTTTAACCAGGCGACGCTCCAGCAGGTATGAAATTTTGTCATGTTGTACCATCATTTTCTATATTGGTTTAAGCCAATAAGAATACAATTTGGTCGGCTAAATCTCAAATTGCCAGCCCTTCCTCGTTCGTTAAGTATACAGGTAGATACCCAACAGGGTGCACCACGAGAAGGTGAGGATTGGACATTAGGTCATAAGCCCTGGTCGGTTCTCCGCATTCCTTTAAAAGCTATGTGGAGATCTCATCTCAGTTATATAGCGTTAATATTTTAAATTGATCTAATTCTCTTTTGTACTTTTTCAAAATAATTTGTTTTATTTTTTATAGATGCTGTCCTTATTATACAGCAAGACATTTAAAATCACAGGCTGATGTAATTTTCACCCCTTACAACTATCTTCTTGACCCCAGAACAAGGAAAGCCCATGGAATAGAGCTTGGAGGAAATGCTGTCATATTTGATGAGGCACATAACATTGAAAGTGTTTGTGAGGAGAGTATGTCTTTTCAGTTGCGTTCTGCTGACTTGGCACTTTGCATAAGTGAGGTCAGTTACTTATTTTTTTTTATTATTATTATTTTTTTTGTTCTTATTAATGCATTTTATTTGTAATTTAGTTTTAATAATAAAATATACATTATAGAAATGCTGTTTATTTTTAGGCACAATCGTTATTTATGAGATTCGATAACTAGGAAAGGAAAGGAAATCCTTTTATCATAGTCAAATATTAAAGAGTGGTTTATGAAGGAGCTGAGTCCAGGAGAAGGCAGGTGACTAGTGGTATACCTCACAGCTCAGTACTTGTTGTTGTTTAATTTATACATCAATGATATTGAAATAATTTGACAACAAATATCCACTTGTTTGCTGATGGTGAAAACAAGTGGATAGAGTGATAGTCAATGATAGTGATGTAGATATCTTTTAGAATGACTTAAATATGCTAGTAGTATGGGCAGAGGTAAATGGCTGTCAGTTTAAAGTGGCTAAGTATGAGGAGATGCACTTTGGGTGGATGAGATCATATGCTGTGTATTATATTTATGGAAATGAACTGCAAGAAGTTGATGACACAAGGGACTTGGAGGTTATTGTGGATAGAGAACTTAGGTTAGAGGGTATATTACAAAGGTTTGCCAAAACAGTACATCAAATTGCATGGTTGTTGAAGAGCACACTGACAAGCAGGGATAGGGAAGTTGTTGCTTCACTTTAAAAAAAAAGTTGTATTAAGCATTAATAAGACCCCATCTGGACTATTGTGCATAGATCTAGTCATTTGGATTCCTTAGTCATGAAGAAATGGTGGAGAGGATCCAGAGGCGAGTGACAAAGATTGTTGTAGGGCTTTGGAATGTTTCCTATGAAGAAAGATTGAAGGTCTGCAGTCCCCAAAAACTAGCTGATAGGCATAAGACAGGAGATATGATAAAAGCATATAAATTATTAAAGGAATTTTATAGGATTGATACTGATGACTTTTTTCTGTACAGTGAAGGGAGAGAACGAGGGATCATTCCTGGAAATTATTTAAGCGTGTGGTTAATATGGGTGTTAGAACTAGATTTTTTGTTTGGAGGGTGGTGAATATTTAAATAAATTAATACCGGAATTTACTCACTTGAAATATTATTTATTAGTATAATTTTTGCCTGAGTATAACAGGCATCTTCAGTGCTAGGTTGAACAATAACTGACAATTCCAAAAGGCACCACCTAAGTAGCTAATGCAAGATAACTAAAAAAGGTCATTAAATTTCCTATCTTAAAAAAAAAAATTGCATAAAATAAATAATTAATTAAATAATATATATATATATATATATATATATATATATACAATTAAAAAAGTTAGGAGAGATTAGCTGATTTAAAAATCACCAACTCCCACAAAAGGGATAGACGTAGACCATCGGATCTGTTTAAGTTAGGAGAGTGAAGTAAAGTTTCACATGTTTCTTTATAAAGCCGTTCCACGAGGAACCGATTTTTGTGAAGGCTCTTGCCTTGTTCCAATGTTGGTTAATGTGTGGAATGCATTGCCAAAGGTGATTGTGAATACTTCATCTGTAAACGAGTTTAAGGAGAAGTATGATAAGTAGTGTGTCAGTGTCTTCTGACCCTATGATGAGTCAAAAGACTCATCGCAGGGTCTCCCACACTGAGTCTTCTGACTCCATGGAGACACTGTTATAAGCAATAGTCAACTCTAACTACACTGCATGGAAAGAAGTCGATGGACACCCCATGGGCAAGGTGTGTTGTGCCATGTAACGAGTCACGTGTTTTAGCCAGAATAAATTGGAGGAATATAATGCTCCCAAGTCAGTGCAATTATGTCTCTGGATGAAATGGCTGCAAGAAGGGAACTGATGGAGTTTGAAAAAGTCATTGCGATAGGATGCCATGTCACTGGCTTCTCTGTTCAGCATATTATTGTCAGATTGAGCTATCCCTGGTCAACAGTTAGGGATACCATATTAAAATGAAAGCACAAGGAGTCACCTGCAGTGGACGACCCACCACACTCATTGAAAGTGACAGCATGGTACTATGAATAATATGTAAAAACTGCCATTCTTTTGCCAACACATTGAATGCAGAGTTCCAGGCATCGACCAGAACACGAGTATGTAGAGCAGCATTCAGAACCTGAGGCTCATATGGGTTTCTATGGTAGGACTGCAATATGCAAGCCTCACGTTTCCTGAACTAACATGCAGCATCATCTTCAGTGGTGCAAAGAGCATGTACAGTGGAATGTGGAAGCTTGAAAAGCTGTGATATGGAGCATCGAATTTTTTTTTTATAATGTTGAGCCCATATACGAGAGGTTGCCTGGTCGACCTATAGTATGTTAGTACCGTATATGGGTAGTGGCTTGGGAAAGGCGAAACTTTTTTACATTTGATTTCGAAGCCTGTATGTTGTATTCCTTGGGAAATACGTCGGGGGAACACTGTTCCACAGTACTGCAGTAGCAGGGATGGAGGAGGAGGAAAAGAAACTTGTTCTGTGGGTTTCAAGGTGAAAGTATGTTGGGTGGCATCTGTACGTGTTCCAATGGGCTTAGTACAGAATGCTGTTTCAGATGAACATTTCCCATGGAAATATTTATAGAATATACAAACTGCAGAGATGAAATGTCTGTTTGAAAGTGAGGTGAGTGAGTTGGTAAGAGATGGGTCATTTATCAGTCTAATTGCACTCCTCTGTATTTAGTCGAGCATTTTCAGGGAGCTTTTAGGAGCCCCATTCCAAATGTGAGATCAGCGTTCGATAGCTGGGCAGGTTTGTGATTTGTATAAGGTTAAGCTGTTTTGAGGTGAAGTAACATCTTGAGCGAAAGAGAAAACCTAGTTTTTTGGAAGCTGAGGATGCATTGGTTGTGATGTGTTTATGCCAGGGTAATTCCTAGAAGAGAAAACTCATTTTGTCTGGGAATTTTCTTATTTTTTTCTGAGAAATAAGACAGAACTGGGTTTTACTACTGTTAAGCCCCATTGGAGGATGGCTTGTAGGTCAGAATTAAGGGAAGTGGTGGTTGATGCTCTGTGGGTTGAAGTGAGTTGTGTAGAGTAGGGTTGTTTGTTAAATGAAAGGGAAGAGTGCAATGTGCTGTTGTCTGCAAAACTGTGTATTGGGTTGGAGGTCAATCATGTTACACCCTCTACTGAGCAGATGGATGGCTGTGGCTGATGCTTTGGTAAATGTTTCTCACCAGAGTGTAACCTCAACTATGAAATTCAGAGGTGGCACTGTGATGATATGATTCTGTTTTTCCTGATTTGGCCTTGGACCTCTTTTTGTGGTGTCATGAATATTGAACTTGGAGGTATCTGATCCGAATGAAACAAGGCTTTCTAGTTTGTGACGTTTCTACAGAATTGACCATTGTCTCTTTCCACAAGACAGTGCACTGTGTCATAAGGCTACTGTTATAACTGTGGTTTATGGAAATACGGACATGAACATCACCACACTTGACTGGCCTCCACAGAGCCTTAATGTCGATCCTAACGAACATCTGTGGGATGAAATGGGGCATGTGGTGAGGTCAAGGGATGTCCACCCCACAATAATCCATGACCTCTTTACATGCCTGCAGGAAGAATGGGCCAAAATTCCCATTGATCACTGTTGTGCACTTGTGGAAATATACCCCCATAGGATTGCTGCAGTCATTGCAGCAAAAGGAGGTTCTACATCTTATTAACCCATTTTATCCCAGTGTACTCATTTGAATACAACACCCAAAATGGCCTACTGGTGACATCTCTTGCATGACAGTCAAACATCGGGCAAGGTTACAGTTTTAGCAAGCCCTATTCTGCTACATTTTTGCAAATTAAAAGTTAGGTGACGCTGTAGTCATACTTTTTTCAGTGCATATTCTAAAACTGACCTGTCAATTCCTGTATGATAATTCAAATGCTTTATTTCTTGTAGTTTTTTCAAATATTTTTTCATTGTGCTGACTTTGTGTTACAAAGGTAAGTACTAAATACATTTTTTTATATATCAGCACCTGTTTGATTACGGGTTGAGAATATGTACAAAATAGACCTCTACTCATTTGAGAACGGTGGGCTTATAAGGAGTTGATTTTTTTTTTTTTTTTTTTTTTTTTTTTTTTTTTTTTTTTTTTTGTTCTAGGTTTAGTACCTCTGAAAAATGGACCCTGATGAATTTCAGCCAGTAAGTCCAGTTCAGTTTTATGGAAAGCGTTACAGAACACTTGGGTTAGCTGCGGACAATAGCAAATTCCAATCACCAAGATATATCTGTAGTTATCATTCCTCCCGATGTTGATTATCAAATGGATAATGAGGATGTTGATGACGATGATCTTCAGCCTTGACCACCTTCCCAATGACATTCCAGGGGAAATAGAGCATTATGCAACAAGGTAAAGTAATTACCAATGAGCCCTTATGGACAGAAGATATCTTAGACATCAGTATTGCAGTAACTACAGGGTATAGGACCGTCTGAGTAATGTGAAGGACCA
Source organism: Typopeltis vanoorti (assembly GCF_054136105.1). Taxonomy (NCBI): domain Eukaryota; kingdom Metazoa; phylum Arthropoda; class Arachnida; order Uropygi; family Thelyphonidae; genus Typopeltis; species Typopeltis vanoorti. The sequence goes on along the minus strand of NC_143567.1, from coordinate 9,831,783 downwards.
AATCCAAAATAAAACTCCAGTTGAAATATTTGAAAGATTTATCTTATTACCGTTATTATTGAACAGACCAATTTGTACGCTACATAGAACAATAATCATGTATTTCAAGTAACTGAAGAAGACATCAAGGTATTTATCTTAATTTTACTTTTGAGTGGATACCACAGGTTGCCAAGAGAGCGTCACTATTGGTGTTTAGATGAGGATCTCCTGGTTCCCCCAGTGGCCAACAGTATGTCAAGGAACCGTTTTCGAGAAATCAAGAAATATCTACATTTGGCCGATAATTCACAAATAGATAAAAACGATAAAATGTATAAAATAAGACCTCAAATGAGTAAACTAAATAAAAAAATTCAACAGTTTGGCATATTCAACAAACGTCTCTCAATCGATGAAGCCCTTATCAAGTATTTTGGGCATCACTCTGCTAAGCAGTTTGTTAATTTTGATACCTGATCTGCCCGTTGTACTCATATGAGTACACATTTTTTTTTTTTTTTTAATTATGCTTCTTTTTTTTTAACTGTCAGTATAGTGTAGCATTTTGATACATTTTCAACTAAATAATATGAAAAAAATTGCCTTTTTTAAAAAAAAAATTCTTGGGATCAAATGGGTTAAGGTGGGTGTGATGGCTGTTTGTTCCTCACGGTATGGTGTCCCGTTGATTTTTTTCCAAGCAGTTTTTTTCTGCTAAAACAAACTTAACAAACATCTAAAAAAGTTCCATCCAAAGCTCCACAAGTGCTGTGCTGAAAGAAATTCATTATAAACTATTCTTGAGATTTTTTCTGTGAGTTTTTTTTTAGATTACATGTCTTAGATTACATGGAGACAGCTTAGACAAAATATATTGAGGTATTTAATAAATTCAGTTTTTTTTCTGTCATGGATATAATTGTCTAGTACACATGTTGCTTTAAAACATCTAATTGCTAGCTTAAATGATGATGAGGGAAGGGAGGTGAAAAAGAGTGATTTTAGCAGTTTATAGTAGGTAAGGGGTATTTTATGATAGTTGGTAGCCATGGAAAATCATAAAATATATAAGAATTCAAGATGGGAAATATATTTAGCCATGAAAATACATTTTTTATATTCATTGAGAAGATTATTTATGAGTCATATTTTGATCAAGTTCTTATTCAAGTGAATCATTGAACAATACTATATTTTGTATTTTTAATCACTCAACTGTTTCTTGTAGTCAATATCCAATGCACATTATATGTACTGGGATTGGCAGCATTTTTGTTTGCATCTAGCTTAATAGCAGAAGTCGAATGCAGTCTGTTAGGTGGTTTGGAGGAAAAATAAAGAGAGAGAGAGAGAGACAAAGTAGGTGGATACATTTGTAACCTATTTATGTAGAAGTATAATTAGTATGCAAGTCCTTAGATCTTAAAATTTGAAATAATTATAGGATTTCTGAACTACTACTGTTCAGGCCATGACATGACATGCTTACATTCTGAGATTTAGGTAGGATTCAAATCAATTTTAACAAGTGGTTTGTGAGTTGGTTTAGAAATAACACAGCTGATCAAAGTGGACACCAACAGATATGAGAGTACTGATGAAATTAGAGAAGTGAAGAAATGGCATCACTCACACAACCATATTAAAAATGAAAATATCAGAAAAGAATTTGATATTAATATTCAAGATGCATGAATCTAAGAATAGTGTGATCCATATTTAAACAGGATAAGAAGATTAGCAAAGTAAGGGTATAGTGCAAAAATGGTAGGAAAAGTCCAGGTTGTTCAATGGAATTAGGATACTTTAGAAGATTAAAAGATAAGATCGTGAGAGCAGATCGTGTCAGAGACCAGACAATGTATCATTTGTGTCAATTTAGAAAGAATATTGTTAATTGGAAGCTGGTCATGAAAATCTTAATGGTGTTATACTGTCATAATATCTGGTATACTCCAGAAAATAATCATGGAAGTAATTACTCCTTTTGCAGTTTAACTTCATATTTAAATTAACAGAAGTAGTTTAAAGACAACAAAAATAAATATTAGATATTAAAATTATTAAGAAAACTAACATTGGTGGAATTCTGAGATTGGAAGTCTTTGGCTAATTTGTGATCATTAGCTTTTTAATTAGATGTAATAATTCTTAACATAGTGTGTTAATTTGTCAGCAGCAAACAGTATTTACTTTTTTGAATTCATATTTAAAAATGCTTGCTCACAGATGTGTGTATCTCTGTAATGCATTCAGTAACAATGATGCTTTTAGCTGAGAAAGACTTGGGTTCATCTCCCCCCCCCCCCCCCCAGATATGAATAATGTTTTATAAGAGCTTTTCTACTAAGGGTTTGGTATTCCTGTCTCATACAGAAGTAGCAGGGTTTTCCATTCCACAAACAGGCAGACTGGCTGGAGAATGCATTTGATGGACATAGCTGTCTATGTAGATTGAATTAATTGCTTTGTTTTTGCATGCATTAGCTTTCTATGAAATGAAATTACTTGTCCGCATGAGACCAAGTGCGGCAAATGTTATCGATGCTGGAGAAATTTTTAGGAATTCCTGCATAAAAGTGGGTTAAGAGGAAGTTTCTCATGTGGAAAATTGCTTTCAGAGGCATGTTATTTTTCAATACTTCAGTCAATTACTTACTTTTAATTACAGTCTTAAACAAGTCTCAGATGAGTCTCATTTTATCAAGTTAAGAAAAAATTGCTGGCTGCATAAAATGAAGTTGTATATAGTATTTCATCCCACTACTTTATTTATCATAAGGAATTATGCAACCAACCATGGATAAGTTCTGTTGTTTCATTCTCTAACTTAATTAAATAACTTGTATAACTGAAATAAACTAGAAAATATTGCAGATAATTTCTGCAACTTGGGTCAGTTAATTTTGTTTAGAATGTTATTATTTTGATAGTATCTAAATCTAGTTGCCTTCACTTTCTTCTTGTTAAGTTTTAGCTATTCAAACTCATTCATGAAAGGAAACTGAAACATATTGGTATTCTTAATAAAAGTTAGTCATAATTAAATTATGGAGTGTAGTGTTCTTTTTAAATCTTTCTTGTTGTCTTGTGCAGGCTGCATGCTGGCCAAATGAATAGCATTTCTACTCTCTAATAGATTGCAGATTTGAATTCATCTACAGGTTTAGACTTTTGTGAATGATAGATGAATTTCATCACTTGGTGTGTAATCACCAGCCCTTGTTGGAAGCTTGAAATGAAATGACTGGAAATATGTTGAAAGTTTGATGTTTAGTTTTTAGTAAAGGCTTCCGGATTATCAAACCCAAAGCCCACTCACAGTTTGTTCTAGAGACAATTCCACCCCCCCCCCCCTTTTTTTTTTTTTTTAATATAGGAAGATTCAAGCTCCATGCTATGATTGTTCAGATCTTAGCTGTTGGTGAGTGACAAAGCAGAGACTAACTATGATAACACACAGTTATTTAGTGTTGTGGTGTTAATGTTAAAAAAAAAATTAAAACTATTTATTAGAACAAGTAAGATTCTGCTAGTGCTATGGATCATTAATCCTCTCTCTCTCTCTCTGTGATATTTATTTCCACATCTGCAGATTTGTCCTGCATGATTAGCATTTTTGTTAAAAAATATATATATAATGCATTTTTTTTTTAGGTAACCCAAGCCATTGAAAAAGTGAAAGATTATGAAAACATTAACTCTCCTGTAGATGCTTGCACTCCAGATTTTTCATTATCAGATTTATCTATTTTGAAAGTAATGTTTTGTGAATTAGAGGAACAGCTAGATAAAGTTTTTATTGAAAGTGGATCATCAGGTTTAGCTAAACCAGGAAATTTTATGTTTGAGGTAATAGTATTAAATTATGACTTGTAAGTTAGATTTATTATACTGGCTGAATTTGAAATTGATAAATAAGGTGATTTTTTTTTTTTTTTTTTTTTTTTTTTTTTTTTTTTTTTTTAAAGAGGAGTTTTCAAATTAGAGCTTATAATTTGTTTCTGTTTTTCACTGAAGTATTTGACTGTTTTTTTTTTTTAAATCTTAATAGTTAAATAATTAATGCATTTCTGAAAAAAAATTTATTAAAATTGAGCCGGCCTGGTTGGCCGAGTGGTTAGCATATCAGCTCTCCAGCCAAAAGGCTGTGTGTTTGAATTCCTCCGTGAGTGTGGATGTTTATGATTGTCTGTGAAAATACTAGTGGTGGTGGTAGATGACATTTGTGTAGATGATGGTAGTTGCAGTTCATTGTAATCGGTGGATTGAGTGGTGGAGATGGCGAGTTGTAGAGTAGGTGCCCACATGAGTCTTTAGACTCTCTGGAGGTGTCACATAATAATAATAAATGCTAATAATAAGCATTTATAGCATTTGTTATTTTGCTATGTTTATGCAGAGCTAATCTCAGCTGTTATGGTTACTTAAATAGAATTGTAGAGAAAAGGTTAGCAAAACAAATGTTCTTTGCCAAGATGGCAGAAAATATATGACAGAAATATAAGATCTGATGATATTGGGGTCTTGCCAGATAACAGGTTAAATTGGAGGAAAATTGTCAATAGGAAGTTAATAATGTAATTTTTCATGTAGTACAGGTAACTCTCATGTAACACGGTTTCGATATAACACGGTCTACAAATTGTAGTAATCCTTTATCTTTCATATATTTTTCACAGCGTGACTTAAAAATCAAATATTATCTTCGTTCAATTTGCATCTGCCTATATCACGCATGTAGTTATAAGTAGCGAAATTGTATTAGGGGAAATACCTTTTAACATGCATGTATGTCAATTGTTTACTGTATAAGGTGTTTATTGTTGAAAATTGTCTTCGTTTTTTTTCTGCAAGGAAAGCGCATTAAAAATCATAAGTGTGTTAATCTCAAGCTGAGCAATTTATTTTCTGGTGAGTTACATGCAATATGTAATGCTTTTTTTATGTAAAAGTTTTATTTTTATGGTAAAGGCCACTTAGAAGGCTTTTGCGATATGGTTGAAAACGAAATTAGTGAATTTATTGATAGGGAAACAGATTTAAATTAGGAGGTACTCATACAATAAATAGATGACGTCGAACCACATGGCGGGAAAAGTTCTGCCGAAAATTGTGATGAATCTGTTAAAGAATTCAGTTTAAAGAAATTAGCAGAAGGATTGGACTTGGCAAGAAAGTTAGGAAGTTATTTTACAAATAATAATCCCTCAATGGAGTGCTCCGGAAAATTCACAAAACAATTGGATATTTGTTTAGCTCCATATTATGAACTTAATAAAAAATTTCAGCATAGTGGTAAGCAAGGTCTTATTACTGACTTCTTGATAACTAAACCAGCAGAAGAAGGCAATAAGAATTATACAAATGGTGTCTAAGAAATTTCAAGTGATGACGGCATTCTGCCACTCGTAATAAAGAACATCTATGGAATGTTAGTTTTGAAGAGAGTGATGACGATTAAAATATGTGCTTTATTTTATTTTGCCTAAACATTTATGCATTATGTGCAATGAAGTTTATACTATGTATTTGTTTCATAGTTTATATGTTTCCTTAACTTACATGAATTACCTGAATTAAATAAAAATATTTTTTGTTGGATATATCATTATTGTTTATATAATTTTTTTTTTTTTTTTTATAAAAAACGATTTCGGGACATAACCTTACTTTTTCTATCTGATCTGAGTCTTGCATAACGCGATTTATATAATATGGAATTTCTATGGAACCTAACATCCACATTATACGAGGGTTACCTGTACTACCATGATATCCTGCACAACCCATGAGGATATATATCAGGAATTTGATGATTATTTATAATGGGGTGCTTAAGGATCAAAGCTGTATAACTGATAGGAGACCTCCACACATAGCCTTTAAAGGAATGTGGAGAACCGACCAGGGCTTCTGACCTAATGTCCAATCCTTACCTTCTCGTGGTACACCCTGTTGGGTATTTACCTGTCTACTTAACGAACGAGGATGGGCTGGCGATTTGTAATTTAGCCGACCAAATTGTATTCTTATTGGCTTAAACCAATATAGAAAATGATGGTACAACATGACAAAATTTCATGCCTGCTAGGGCGTCGCCCGGTTAAACAAGGCCCCCATTGTTTTCGCAAGGGAACCAGGGCGAACAGGTTGATAAAGATGACATGAAAACAGGAGAAAAAGATATCCTTGAAGTATGGAGTAATTACTTCGAAAAATTGCTAAATGAAACAAGCAGTGATAGCACAGTGGTAAAAAAACACTCAACAAGCATACAGTCAGGAATACATATCCATACTTGAAGTAGAAAAAGCCATCAAAGGTTTGAAATGTGGAAAGGCAGCCGGAGTAGATGATATTCGACCAGAATTGCTTAAGTATGGTGGTATAAAAGTCTTACAGTGGCTGCACTGCATAGTTCAGAAAGCCTGGACAGAGGGAAGAATTCCCGATGATTGGAGTAGAGCTCTAATAGTGCCCATATATAAAAAAGGGAAATAAAACTGAATGTGAGAATTACAGATATATTTCTCTATTGAGTGTTCCTGGCAAGATCTATGGAAGTATACTTGAGAAACCGTTGAGAAGAATTGTGGAAGAAAAGTTTGGTGAAGAACAAGCTGGATTCAGGCCAAATAGAGGCTGTCAGGATCAGATCTTCATTTTACGACAAATAGTTGAGAAATCATGGGAATATAACAAAGATCTGTATTTAAGTTTTGTCGATCTGGAAAAAGGCATATGACAAGATGTCAAGAGAGAAGCTATTCAATACGCTACAGTTATATGGTGTCAATGGGGCATTATATATGTCAATACTTAGTCGGTATTTGAGTTGTAAGTTGGTAGTTCGAATTGAAGGATGTACAGGAAGATGGTTTAATGTTAAATCTGGTGTGAGACAAGGATGTACATTATCCCCTCTGTTATTCATTATCTATATGGATCACATTATGAAGGAAAGTGGTATTAAACATGATATCAAAATTGGAGATGTTAACGTCAGCTCTTTGCTTTATCAGGACGATGTTATACTTCTGAATAAATCTGCTACACGTTTGCAAGGTTCCCTGACTAAATTGAATAACTGTTGTAATAGATATGGTATGAAGGTCAGCATTAAAAAGACAAAGACAATGAAAATAGGTAGAATTGTTGAACATGTCAGCTGTGTTGTGAACGGGGAACCTGTGGAACAAGTAAAACATTTCAGCTACTTAGCACGATTTTTACTGAAGAAGGTAAATTAAATATGGAAATAGACAACAGAATTAACAAAGCTGCTATGGTAGGAAGTCAATTGAGTAAATTCATATGGAATAAGAGAGAAATTAGTCAGAACACTAAATTAGCTGTGTACAAGACAGTGTTCAAACCAGTTTTAACTTATGGCTCTGACAGCTTTTTAGAAGTAAAACAATTGACTAAAGACTAGAGACCGCAGATATGAGAGTCCTGAGAAAGATTAGAGGCGTGAACAGATGTCATCAATGGCAATATCATATTAAAAACGAGGATGTTAGGAAAGAACTTGACATTGTCGGCATCCAGGAATGCGTTAGCAGAGCTAATCTCAGGTTGTATGGTCACTTAAACAGAATGGGTGAAGAAAGATTAGCAAAACAAGTGTTCTCTGCCAGGTTGGCAGATAAATGACCCAGAGGAAGACCAAGATATAGGTGGATTGATACGGTACAATGTGCCTTAGACGATAGAAATATAAGATCTGACAATGATAATATTGGAGTCTTGACAAGTAATAGACTGATTTGGAGGAAAATTGTAGATAGGAAGTTAGTAATGATGTAAATTTTTCATGTAGTACTCTCATATCCTGTACACCCCCTTGAGGGTACATATGAGGATTTTGATGATGATGATGATAAAGATACCAAGAAATTTTATACTTGGTTTTAATTCCTTATCCCAAGGAAGCAAAACAATGTTTTGCATGTGAAATATATTCATGTTTAAGCTACTTATATATAGAGGGTAATGACTTCATATCACTTGCCTTAGTATGTATCCCATAATGTAAAGCATACCCCCCCTTTCGGGCATGTATAATGCAACGCATAATGGAAGAACCTTGGGATAAAGATTAAAACCAAATATAAAATTTCTTAGTTATCTTTAATGTATAATAAACCCAAGGTAAAAACTTTCTCTCATCCAGAGATTTTTATTAATAATTTGAAGCATCTTTTGTCTATCTACTTGTATATGAGATATATATGAATTCTGCATTACTTCAACCTTGGTCTCTCCCCGGTCTGGGTAGTGACCCTTCCTATTTACGCATTGTATTATACATGTCTGAAAGAGGGTGTGCTTTGGATTATGGGACATACTAAGGCAAGTGATATGAAGTCATTAGCCTCTATATACCAGTAGCTCAGATGTGAATATATTTCACACACAGAACATTGTTTTTCTTCCTTGGGATAAGGATTAAAACCAAGTATTAAATTTCTTGGTATCTTTAACGTAAAAATAGTTAAATCTAGTTATTCTGTTTTCTGATTAGATTCAGAAATCAACGATTTTTTTTTTTTTTTTAATTGATGGCAAAACCCAGATATTGATTGTACCATGACTTCTTAATTTATGCAAGGGTTACGTTCCAGTATGCCTCATGCAATTTGAATTCTCGTGAAGCAAATAATGTGAAATTCAATAATAGGCCTGAACTGAACTTGCTGAAAAGGGCATAACTTCCACTTCCTCACGTTCTTTTAAATCATCATAAAGGCTAGAGCTTGTTCCTGCACTTGTGATAGCCCAAAGGTAATGCATTTTTATTTTGATCGCTCATTCATGTAGCAAGCATTTTTTCCATTTGTTCCATCAAACTTGATTGATCATAGAATGACTTTTGTGCAGTTAAAGGTACACCACTCATAGCACTTTAGCGCTTCTGGTGTTTTTCAAGCAAAATTGATTGTTTTGGGTACATATCACTTTCACTAAAACTACTGTAAGGGTAATAACACACACACACACACACACACACACACAGTAAGGGTAATAACACACGCACACACACAAAACATTTCAATCAACTACCAATCACCAAACTCCAGCAGAACAAAACGAGAAAATGGATGCTGTCACATTGGCCTCTTGTAGCACTTCTGTAAATATGGTTTCCATGTGTTATTTTAAATTTCCTAATTTAAACATTCTTAAATTAAGAGTTCATTATAACTGTTACATTTTTAATGAAGTGTTTTTGATGACATAATTTCTAACATAATCATAGAGAAAGATACATTTTATACTGCCCATAGTACCATTTATGCAAATTGTATTTCACTGCCTTGCACATCGGTAACTCATCATTGGCTCCCTTACTGCTGACTTACCACCATCTGTGCACACTGTCTTGCTGATCAGCATCGCTAACTCACTACCACTTTTGCTGGCTGTCGTACAGTTACGCTGAAGCACTTAGTGGTATCATCAACTTCGCTTACTCTCATAGCTACATCCATGGTCTTTTGCCGACTACCACTTAGTAATTTCTCATAATCCATAAGTATGCTGCACTTCTTACACCCAGACTCATGTCTCCTATTTTTCCTCTCCACATAAAATATCTTCAATCTCTTCACAAGCATACTGCATTCACAGCATCTCCCAATTTCAAAAAATTCATGTCACTTGCATTCATCTTTTGCACCATCTTATGTTTCATCACCATTTTTTTCACTCATGCTCAAAGCTAGCTAGCTACACATAAGAAACACAAAAACTAATATATACAGAATTATAACTACACAAAATACCACCTACTGATAACAGCAATGTTTATAAAACCAATTATCTATAATGCCACACACAATTTTAAACGTATCTTTCAGCAATCCCGACAAACACAGCTCTATCTTTTCACCTAGTAGTGATTTTCTTGAAAGGGATAGATACGACAGTACTGGGATCACAGCGTAGGGAGGCATTATATTTAATGGATGCACTGAGTTGATGGAAAAAGGAACTATGGCTGGTGAATGATATTGAACAAAGTTCTTCATGTTTGATTGTTTAGTGGTGTTGTAGACAAAGAATTCATTTTTATGGATGAAATGCCACACTACATCATACACGAGCAGTGGGGACTTCTGGAGACCGAGCATATTAATCAAATTGAATGGCCAGCATGATCCCCAGATCTCAACCCCATAGACCACATTTGTGATGCAACAAGGAGATGCACTGCTGCTCAAAATTCCCTTCCAGAAAACAAACAAGACCTTATCCTTATCTTATGCTTGTCCTGAAGAAGCCAGACAGAATAGCTGGTGAAACTTGTTGACAATTTGTGTATATCATTTATTAATATCTGGTCAATGAATAAAACCGAGAAAATACTCTAGTTTTAAAGCAGGTGTATATGTTTTTGTTTTTTCTCCTGGCTTTCTCTGCTATTAACGGCAATGTCAAAATGTGATGAATTGTGCTTCTATCTTTCCTAAATCCTGCTTGCTCGTCTGCAAGGTATGCTTTCAGTTGTATTCTCAATCTTTCTGTCAATATCATCATCACCTTACCAAGGTGACTTGTCAAAGCAATTGTTCTATAATTTTTACATTTTAGCTTATTTCCTTTCTTGTATAATGTCCTTTCCTTTCTTTCCATACCATATTATTTAGTTGGTGCATTTAACCATACTGTCGTCACCATATTTAATCATTTCTCCAATAATGTTATCATTACCAGGACTCTTGTTGTATTTTAGCCATCCTTTTTCTGTCGCTTTTCTTAAAATGACCATGTCATACTCATTACCTGGTGCTGATATATGCTTCAGTTCTTCAATCAGTTTCTCAACTCTAGATCTAGTTTTTCTTCATATAGCTCACTACAGTATCTTGTCCTCTGCTGTACACTTTTATTTTTATTCATCAATACTTTGCCTTTTTCATCTTTGATTGTGATCTGTTTTGGTTGCCACCTTCTATTAATAGTTCTGATCATTTTGTACACTCCCTGGTTTTGTGATCTCCATAGTGCTGTATTATATTATTGCATTGAGCATCTAACCATTTCATCTTATCCATTCTGACTGTTTTTTTCACCTCATTACACTTTCTTCTGTATTGCTCTTCTATTTGTTCTGATGTATCCCTTCTTATCTTCAGCATTCTCTTCTCCTGTGCTAACTTCAGTTTTTTCCTGTTTAATCCACTTTTTCTTGATCTTCTCTTCTGGTACTGTTTCTTCAACTGCTTCTCCTATCACCTTCATTACTCCTTTCCCTCTTAAATTCGAATTTTTTCTTTTTCCACACTTTTTATATCTTCATCTAACATTGTTCTATAACTTCTTTCTATTTCTGCTTCATTTATTTACTATGCTCAATCATTTAAAAGTTATATATAATGAACTGCTTGCATATACATGTATTGTGGTTAGGATTAGAACCCGTTGGTTAATTTTCTCTTATAAAATGATTTTGCCTCTCAGGGGACCCTGTAACCCTTAGAGAGCGCGTCCCCTGGGTGACGGATAGGGGAGCCCACCATGTGTGTGTGTACATGCACGTGCGTGTGTGTGTGTGTGTGTGTGTGTGTATGGTGGGGTATTCTGAATATACTGAATAAGGATTCGTGGACCAACAGGGCCATAAGGGGCAATCATCTTGATTGTAAGGGAAGTGGCACTCCCATGGACCCCTAGCTGGATCTATCCTCTCCTTCTTCTACTTTGAGGAAGATCCACTTACTTTAATCTTTCCTATAAGGCCTTATCAGCCAACTCTTCTTACTTTATGACCCTTATGCTATTAGAGTACTCGAGGGCCATGGGGTCTTTTCATTTCTGGCCTTACAACTATACCCTCTCTATAAACCTTACTATATTTCTTCTATAATCTACTCCTTCCCCTTCAATATACCCTATTCCTCCTATGGGTTTAAATTCGGAAGAAGGCTAGTTCAGAATCCTTAAGGTAGCAGCCCTACCACTGAACTATTCCATCGTCAGGCTAGTCCCCTGATATGGAGAACATAATCCTACTTGTAAGTTGACAGAAAAAGATAATCGGATTGAATCTATTGGAAACGACCCTGCAATGGAAAAGGGAAAACGAAAATGGAAACGACAAAATATAATACCCATAGCAAACTGGAATGTAAGAGGAATAGCATATAAAGAAATAGAATTAGACCAGTTACTAAATGAAAGAAATTTTAAAATAGCAGTAATCACTGAAACAAAAAAGAAATTAAAAGGAACTATGTGAACTAAAAATTTTAATGTGATATACAGTGGAGTCGACAGAGACCAAAGAGCACAAGCAGGAGTCATGATTTGGATTCATAACTCCCTTTCAAAACAGTTAAAACATTATAAATTATGGAATGAAAGAATAATAGAAGCTAGAATAAAAATAGATAGAGGCTATTTAACAATAATTGGTTTATATGCCCCAGAAGAAGGAAGAGAACATAATAATATTGATTTTTATAATCAGCTACAAAACATATATAATAAAATAAATAAAAATAACTATATAATTTTAGCAGGAGACTTAAATGCAAGAATTGGAAACACGAAAATTAATAATAATATAGGAATACATAGAGAACACACTCTAAACAGAAATATTAAAAAATTGATTGACTTTGTAGTTTATAATAACCTAAAAATAATGAATTCCTTCTATAAACATAAAGACATACATAAATATACTTGGGCAGCAAGAGGATGAAAATCAATATTAGATTACTTCATATTAAATGAAAAGACATCAAAATTTTCACTAGATGTTAGAGTTCACAGAGGATATGAAATAAGCAGTGACCACTTCCTTGTTAAAATAAAATTAAGATTACCACCTGAATGGCTACAGGTAACAAGAACAGAAAGAAAAATTGAAACATTTGCTTATAAAACTAGACTATTGAATGGCTATATGAACAAAGAATTAACCAATATCTAGAGAAAATAAAACAAAATGAAGAAATAGAAATAGAATGGCTTAATATATAAATGATACTAAATGCAGCAGCAAATGAAAGCTTAGGAAAGACCAAAAAATTCAATAAAAGATAAAAACTGAAGATCTGGGATGATACAATCAAAGAAATAATTAAAAAGAAAAAAGAAGACTATCACAAATGGTTAAGCAGTAAAAGATTAGAAGATGAAATAGAATATAAAAGAATAAGAGCCATAGCTAAAAGAGAAGTCAGTAAAAGACATAGAGAATCATGGAACAAATTTGTTTCTAATTTAGAACACGATTTATATAAAATAAGATCCACTGTATATAAGATTTTGAAACACCTAAATGCAGATACCAAAGAAAACATAAAATTAAACACTGAATTAAAATTAGAAGAATTTCTAAATTACTACACAGAACTGTGGACAGACAAATATTTTAAAAAAGACAACTGGCAAACAATTAACGAAAATGAAAAGGAAATAACTGAAGAAAGAATTAGAAATCAGCCTGAAAGAAACAAGAAACGGAAAATCACCTGGAGAAGATAAACTAGGTTCAGAACTATATAAATACGCAGGAACAAGATTAAAAAAAAAAGACTTATTATTTTTAAATAAAATTTACTCAACTGGTATCCCCCAATAGAATGGAAAAAAGCAATTGTGATTCCTATCTTTAAGAAAGGTAATAGAGATGACCCTAAAAACTATAGAGGTATCAGTTTACTAAATTCATGTTACAAAATATATAGCAGAATCTTAAATAACAAACTAATGAAATATTCCGAAAACTTTATTCTAGAAGTATAGAATGGATTTAGAAAATCCATTCTATACAGAAAATGGACGATCATTATAGACCCAGCCTTTTGCCTAAAATTAATAGTAGAGAAAAGAAGAGAATATAATTTGGAAACACATATTGCATTTATTGACTTTGAAAAAGCATTTGACAAAGTTAAAAGAAACATATTATTTAACATATTAAAAGAAAGACAAATACCAAATAATATCCTAGAAGCTATCACAAGTATATATGAAAATAATCAAATACAAATAAGATTAAATCACGAGCTATCATATACAAGAGAGATAAACCAAGGGGTCCGACAGGGATGTCCCCTCTCAGCAACTCTTTTTAATATCTACTTAAATGAAATAATAATAAAATGGAGTAAAAATTTACACCAAGGAATTAAACTTTCACCTACAGTTAACTTTAACACTCTCCTCTTTGCAGACGACCAAATAATAATTACAAATTCTGAAGATAACTTACAGAAAGCTATTTTAAATCTAAATGAGATATCCAAAGATTATGGTATGATAATATCAACTGAAAAACCAAAAACTATGGCCTTTAAAGGACAAGATCCAGCAAGAACTAAAATAGTAATAGATAACAAGATCTTAGAACAGGTGAATTCATTTAACTACCTAGGATGTATGATCACATATGAAAATGAAAAAGATATAAACGTAAAAATTGCAAAAATTTTAAAAATAACAGGTGTAATTAACTCTATATTTAAACCAAACCTAGTTCAAAAACAAACCAGGCTAAAAGTATACAATACATTAGCCTTACCGGTCTTAATGTATGGAAGCGAAATCTGGACAATAAAACAAAAAGACAAACTAAGATTAACAACAGCAGAAATGAAGTTTATGAGAAAAACTGCAAAGTGTACCCTATTTGATCACAAAAGAAATGAAGATATTATGAAAAAATTAAACCAATAACCAGTAATAGAAAAAATTAAAAAATATAAACATAAATGGATGGAACACATTCAAAGAATGAAAACAGAAAGATTACCAAAACAAGCCTTAAAGTACAAGCCATTAGGAAAAAGAAAACCAGGACGTCCTCTTAAACAATTTAACGATGACTTCTAAGGCTGGAATAGGCCATGCTAGGCCTAAATCCTTGATACGTATAATGATGATTATTCATGCGATTAAATGTATAATGTCATGTTTGATTTTTTTTTTTTTTTTTAAATTGTATTTTGGACTTTCCAGAACTTTTCTTATTATATATATTTCTCTAGTTTTCAACTTCCTGAAGAAATTTTTGAGTGAATTCTTGTAATTATCATTTAATTATTATTATTCTTAATTTTACTTTCTACATAGAGAAGGAAGGAAAGAACTCTTTGGTATCCCGTTGGTTAAGTTTGTCTTATAAAATGATTTTGCCTGTTCTTTACCATGCTGGTTCTTGGCTGTTTTGTATTGCCCATGAGCATGCTGATCACATTTCCCTTTATATTTCCATCTACAACATTTTATTTATTTTTATTATTTTTGCATCTTCTTAATTTTAATGATGCCTATTACTCCATTTAATTCCCATCTGATGTAATCTCCTGAGCTTATTTTTGCAATTTCATACAGCTTTTCTCAAACACCCCTTGATCATATAATAATATGCATTGCTATTCTCCTTCTCTTGCGGTTTCTTCTGCCTTGTCATTATTTAAAGTCTCCCCTCAGATTGTCATAATCACTAGCTCTGTAGTTCTTCCACTTTTTTTGGGGGAACATTCCACATGCCTTGCTATCTCCTATGACAAGACTGCAATGATCACATACACATCTTTCTTAATCAGAGATAAAAATGGCTTCTTGTTTATGGACAAATCCTGTTTTCACCAAATATAATATTTTCAAATCCCAGCTTTCTCCATCACATGTTGTTTTAGGTAATTATCTATCAGTATCTCTGTAAATTCTAATTCATTTGCCCCTTTTTAACAACAGCATGTTCTGTCATCCTTTTTAGTCTATTTCTGTATAGTTTGAGCCTCTCTCCACTACCAGTTACTCTGTGTTTATTGTGTCTATTTGCTGATACATTCCATCCATATCTTCCTTTGCATTCTGGTCTTCATCAGCAACCAACTAATATATATATATATATATGTATACATATATATATTTAGTCCTGTGAGCTTCTTTCTCACATCAAAAATGTTATGGAGATTTGTTGAGCATATCATAATCATTTCTAATTGAACCCATAATGTTTTAATACAAAAACTTTAAACAGCATACCTTAAATTTAGAGAATAAACTAAACAAGTTGGATGATGTTTTTTGAAATATTTTGTTCATGTGTTTTATGCTTTTTATTTTAAATTTATTTGAACTTGCAGATTCTTTCAAAAGTGGATCTCACCCCTCAGAAGAAAGATGTAGTTTTTGAGCTACTTGACAAAGTTATTCTTTACTTGAATACACTTAATGTAAGTCCTTGGATGTCTAAAGGCTCGGGATTACAAAAATTTTTGGAAATGTTGAAGATAATGTTTTTCCGAAGTTCATCAGCTGATAAGATGGCTAATCTTCACCAGGAATTTTCTCAGAAATTTAAGGTAATATGTTAAACAGAATTTCTTTGTTTTAATCAATTTTTGATATAAGTATATCAATTTCATTTATATCAATTTTTGATATAAATGATTGTGGAAATTATCCAAATTCATACTATTTGGAGGCAACATAAATAGCTAATGTTTTATTGATAGTATGTCAAGTAACAGTTTGTATATGTTACTTTACATAATCTTGAAGCTTTAAATTAATACACATGGAAAAATGTGCATAGTGTATATTTAGTGTGTGTAGATTTCTTAAACAGATGATCTCTGTTTCCTTTTACTAGCCTAGTTGGCTGAGTGGATAATGCCCTGACTCTCCTACCAACAGGCTGTGTTTAAATTCCACCATGGGCATGAATGTTTGTGAATGTCTTTAGGTGGTGATGGCTAGAAGATTTGCTATGGATCAAGAGTGGTGGAATCAACATTGGTAATCACTAATTTATGAATCTCCAGGTAGTCAAGAAGTTTACTGATAAGTAACTGAGAGCTTGGTTATCTGAATTACAAAAATGCATTAAGATAAGCCAAAATATAGATGAGGAAAATATATTCTTACTCATTTTCTTCAAAATAATATTCAAGGAACAAAATGTACCTGCTACAGCATTTATCACTACAGGTGAGTTTTCTCTTGTGGCATCAGAAATATCACTGTATATTCCCCTTGGAAAACTCAGTGATGATATTTATGCTGTCATTCTTCTGAATGCCATAACCACTCTCAAACCAGCATTCTTTCTCATTTTCATCTTGGGAAACAGAAAACAGTCTGCTAGAGCCAAGTCAAGGTTGTAAGAAATGTGGTTGAGCCCTGTACCTGCTTGTGAGCTAGTAACTTCTGTGTGTTAATCGCTGCATCATCAATTGCAATGTTTTGCAACAGCTACCTATCAGACTGTTCCAAATCCAGCAACATATCATTGAACTTTGAATGAATGTTTCATTACCTCTAGGTGGTAATCACTGGTATCTAGTCCTTCCTTCTGGAATGAATACCTGAATACATGAATTATTCCTTTGTGATCAAAGAATGTGATAAATATAATTTTGATATGAGATGAGATGGTGTGATATGATTATTTCAATTCTTGTTAATTGGGCCATATCTGGAATAGCATGATTGGTCCCAATTAAGTGGCTGCCCCAATTACATGAAGTTAAAGAGTTTAAAAAGTATATGTGCATAATACAAAATACAAGTTAAGACAAGTTTTTTGTTTTATTAAGTTGCAAAATTTACATGAAGATAATCTTAAACAACTGACTTTAATTAAAGTAAAATATTTTCCATAAAAATAATTTTGTTAGTATACATATTAATGACATTTCTAGGAATTGATTAAGTGAAGTCTGTTTTTGATTGACTGAATTGAACAAGATCAATGTAGATATGAGATGGACATCATCTGGAGAGATCAATGGATGCAAAGTAATATGGTCAGGACATGACACCATGCACGAAGCAGGAGTTGGCTTCCTTCTTAGCAAAAGAGCTCAAGAGGCACTGTTAGGCTATAAACCAGTCAATGAACGAATCATAGTGGCAAGATTTCAGGCAAAACCATTCAACATATCAATAGTCCAGATATATGCACCCACATCTGACAGCACAAATGAGGATATTGACTTATTCTACAAAGATCTGACAGAGACAATAGAAACAATACCAAAGCAAGATGTGCTAATTATTGAAGGAGATTGGAATAGATAATGATGGTTGGGAAAAAGTCATGGGAAAATATGGTTTCAGAGAAAGAAATGAACGGGGTGAAAAATTGTTAGAATTTGCTGTGGACCACAAGATGATCATCTGTAACACAAGATTCCAACAAAAGGAGTGTAGAAAATGGACGTGACGATCAAATGATGGGAAAACCAAAAACATGATTGATATGATTAAAAGAAGATGGATAACATCAGTACAGCAATGTGGAACTTTTGAAGGAGCGGATATCAACTTGGACCATAGTTTAGTGATGGCAAACATCAAGTTGAAATTAAAAAAGAAATATAAACCCCAGCATCAGAATAGAAGAGATACAGCACGAATAAGTGAAGCAGAAATAGGAAGAATGTACAGAACAGTGTTAGAAGAGAAACTTAAAAGTGTGGAGAAAGAAAAAAATTCGAATTTAAGAGTGAAAAGAGTAATGAAGGCAATAGAAGATGCAGTTGAAGAAACAGTACCAGAAGAAGAGAAGGTCAAGAAGAAATGGATTGCATAAGAAACACTGAAGTTAGTGCAGGAGAAAAGAATGTTGAAGATAAGAAGGGATACATCAGAACAAATAGAAGAGCAATATAGAAGAAAGTGCAATGAGGTGAAAAAAGCAGTCAGAATGGATAAGATGAAATGGTTAGAAGACCAATGCAACAATATAGAACAGTGCTATGGAGAGCATAAAACAAGGGAGGTATACAAAATGATCAGAATCATTAATAGAAAATGGCAACCAAAACAGACCACAATTAAAGATGAAAAAGGCAAAGTATTAATAAAGAAAAAATTGTACAGCAGTGGACAAGATACTGTAGTGAGTTATATGAAGAAAAACTAGATTCAGATAGCGTTGGGAAACTGACTGAAGAATTGAAGCATATATCACCACTAGGTAGTGAGCATGATATGGACATTTTAAGAGGAGAGGTAGAAAAAACAGTAAGACAGCTAAAACACAACAAGAGTCCTGGTAACGATAACATTACTGGAAAAATGATTAAATTTGGTGGTGAAAATATGGTTACAGAAATGCACCAACTATGTAATATGATATGGAAAAAAGGAAAAATGCCAGAGGAGTGGGTGAAATCAATATTAGTAACATTATACAAGAAAGGAAATAAGCTAGAATGTAAAGGTTATAGAACAATTGCCTTGATAAGTCACCTTGGTAAAGTGATGATGATCATATTGACAGAAAGATCGAGAACACAATTGGAAGCATACCTTTCAGATGGGCAAGCAGGATTTAGGAAGTCATGTTAGAGGCTTAATGGATTTTTTACAACACTCAAAAAGAATTAAAATAGAATTTAATACTTCCTATATTTCATCCTAGTCACTAGGACATCTACGGGGATTACAAAAACAATTAATGTAACATATACACAAATAACAAACAATACTAAGCCCAACCACGTGGGTGACACTAAAGTCCTATCTAGGTAGAGCGGCCTCTAAGGGCAGTAGTAGGTGGCCTGGAATGTAAGGTGGGAACTCTGGTGATGAGTGTTTCCCAAATCTTCGGAAGCTTAATGCAACCGTATTTATTGAGATTTGGTTGGTTTTTGAGAGCTGCTGCTGCTTCTAAGAAAAGTCTCTCTTTCTTGAATTTGCTGTGGTGGAGCATGGTGGGTTTTTCATGAGATCCTGTGGGTGGTGTCCAAAACATGGTCAGCCAAGCCTGAGTGTTGTAAAAAATCCATTAAGCCTCCAACATGATGTCCTCATAGCACTTAAGCTTCTACACAAGGATTTAGGAAGGATTGAACTATAATTCAACAGATTTTGACAATGAGGTTAATAGCAGAGAAAGCTAGGAGAAAAAAAAAGCAAAAACATATATACTTGCTTTGTTGATTTTCAGAAAGCATTTGACAGTATTGACCAGAAAGTGACATTAGCAGTTCTGGAATCCTGTGGAATTGATAAAATACTAATAGCTATATTAAAAGATGTTTATCAGAATGTAGTTGCAGCAGTTAGAATAGGTGATGATTTGGGGAAATGGTTTAAAACAAGGCAAAGGTACTAGACAGGGAGACCCAATATCACCAAGCATTTTCATCGCACATTTAGAAAGAGCAATGGACAAACTGAAGGAAGATGCCAAAGGAATATTTGTACACTGAATGAGAATTAACAATCTGAGATTTGCAGATGACATTGTTATTATTGAAGAAGACAAAAGAGAACTACAAAAAACACTGAAACTGTTAAATGAGAAAGGGAAGAGATTTGGACTTATTATGAACTTGGAAAAAACAAAGACAATAGTATTTGGTGAGAAGAACATAAAACAAAAGATACAAGTGGATGGAACTGATATAGAAAATGTAGAACAATTCACATATTTAGGAAGTAAACTGACATATGACTTGGACTGTAAAAAAGAAATAAAGATCAGGATTGCAAAGGGAAGAACAAATCTGAAGGTCATGGATAACATCTGGAAAAGCAAAGTGATCAGCCTGCAAACAAAACTAAGAGCACTGGAAACATGCATCTTCAGCGCTGTACTGTATGGATCTGAAATGTGGGTAATAAATAAGGAATCAAGAAAAAGAATTTTGGCATTTGAAAGAACTTGTTACAGGAAGATTCTAAGAATAGGATGGGTACAGAAAATCGCAAATGAAGAGCTCTATCAGAAGATACAACCAGAGGAGAATCTAATGCAGAAGATTATAAAATGGAAGCTGCAATTATTTGGACACATCTGTAGAATGATTGAGGACATGAAGATAAAGACATTCATGTTTGGTATTATGGATGGTGTAAACACCATCCATAGGTAGACCATACAGAGAATGGATAGACAACATAAAGGACTGGTGTGGAATGGATGTACAGAAACTACGACACTGTGCACTGGACAAAGAAAGGTGGAAGAAGATAGTGAAGCAGGCAGCAGACATCAACGGGCAGTGAGCTGATGGTTCGTGATGATGATGATGAATGTAGATATGTAGTACAGATATAGTACCACCTTCATTGTTGTCTGCATGCAGTAGTCATAATCCAGCAGTAAATTTTCTAGAATTCTGGATAGTCACTCGTTCAAGCTCAGGAGTGTCCTCCTCATTACTTACTTGTTCTTCTAATGCCCTTTGATGTTTTTTGTGCGGTGTACCGCACAAAAACATGGTGCGAAAGAAAATTTAAAGAATCCTGCGAAATCCTGATAAACCACCCAAATATCAACAATAAAGATGGTATGAAAATTCCAAGGATCTGGATGGCACACATTCAGCCAACCTAATATGAAAGATTCAACATAAGTCAGGACCCTAGCCAATCGGCTAGTATTAGAAACCATTCCACTCCAACTGGATGGAATGATGTTAATATATGTATATAGTAGACAACACGAATAATAGGACTCTAGCGTTGATGTATATATATTTTTTTTTTTTTCCCCACCAGAGGTCAGGCCAACAATTGTGGTAGCGGTTAGTCAGTGTCTTTAACGAACCAGTATGATTGTAGTATAGCTTGTTTCCTGTGTATATTTGTATGCTCCAGAAGATGACCTTGACATAAAGGTCGAAACGTCGAATTGTAAAATTTAAGTAATATTAAACTAAAGTTTTTATTCAAACACGGTAGTTGTCTCCATAATTTCCAAAAATGCATTGTAGGTTCATCTCTTTATGTGACCACTTAGATAGAAATACGCTTTGTGAAAGAACCAGACATTATGGAGGATCTTTGTAGACATTGGCCAGCACACGTGCACAGTATTCCCACTGTGCAGCATAAACCATTGCTGTTAAACACTGACCCACCTGAATGTGGATTCTCTATAATGACCGCTTCGGTATCCCAAGTTTTAACAGCAATGGTTTATGCTGGTCAGTGCATATACACAGCTGTTTTGAAGACTGTAACACTTCCTATAGCATACACTCATGATTCTCATTTGTGTTAAAAATTCTTGGTCTACTTACTTCGTATGAACGAAATGCTCAACAATAAATGTCTTTTCTTCCAACGTCAACACCATTGCTACAGCTAAATGGAAACCTGTAGACTCTCCATGTGCTCTTCTGTTAATGTGCATGCAATGGAATGGCATATCTCATACTGTGAATATTGAAGGTGGGGGTTGTCGAAGTTCAGTACTCTTTTATTTGAGCCATAGCATGTATGTGTATATAAAACGTATATGTATCATAAAGAAATTATATTTATTGTTATTGTATATATACTAAAAAAATGTAATTTTATTCAACTTCGCTGTAAATTACCAATTCAGTTACTGTTATTAATCTGTATATATACATTCAGTGGACAAAACATTAGAGATAGAGGTGATGAGAAGTTGACACTAGCATCCACTGTGTAGAGTGAAACATACCCAAACTGAATACAGACAGTAAATAGGCAGATCAGAGCTTCCCAACAGTATATCGCAATCAACAAACATGGGTAAATGTGGCGATTATGGTGTGTGGTCGGTTTGCTGGGTATTGGTATGTCTTTTGATGGTATATGGTTGCCCTTGAGATATCTAGGGTTCTTACCACTTAGGCAGTATAATGTCTCAATCTGTCTTGCACCAATAATACTTGCATGATCAGTCACCAATAATACTTGCATGATTGATGTAGATTGTCCAGGCTTGTACAGACCAACTGCAGGGCAACAACAACAACACAGATCACATCCAGTTTCAGTGTCAGAGATCCAAGTAGCATCAGTCATGGACCGGCATGTCATACCCTGCTTACCATGGGCCACAGGAGCTGACACCATAATCATGTACTACTCTTGCTAACTCATAATCAGACATTGTACCTAACCTGATGTCAGGACCATCGAAACTGGACCTCTGCAGAGGGAACCAGAGTCGTGCGGTTTGATGAATCCCGTTATCAATTTTACTGAGGTGGCGGGGAAGGTGCATGAGGTGATGGTACCATCATGCCAGGTCAGCACTGTTCGAGGAGGTGGTGGCTCTGATGGTTTGGGAGTCTTCTCGTGTGACATATTAAGTCCCTTAGTGTGTCTGGAGAAGTTCTTAAATGCTGCGAACTACCATAATGTGCTGGCTGATCACATTGGCTACACACTTTCATGGCCTTCATGCATCTTGCAACCGATGAACTGTTTTAGCAGGACAATGTGCCACTCTAACAGGCTGTAACCACCCAGGCATGTCTCGAAGAACACTCATTTAAGTTCGGGACCATCCAGCGGCATCCTGGGTCCAGAGATATTGCATTGGATTTAGATCCAATGCAATATCTCTGGGATGCCATAGAGCAAGACATCAGATCCATGTATCTGGGACCGACATCTAAGGTGCAGTTGTGGACAATGCAGCAACAGGCATGGCTGGAATTACCTCTGGCATGTCTATATATATATATATATATATATAGCTTAGTTATTCATTATAAAAAAAATATTTGCTTTAATTGTAGAAAATGAACTGTATGTACAGCATTTAGTGCTAAACTTTGTAAAATAATATGTTGGAATGTCGCCCTAGATGATTATTGTACATCTGTAAATATTTTAGAGATAAAATAAATAAATAAAAGTGACGAAATATCAGCACAATATCTATTAAACCTTTCCTTGAAACTATTAACAGACAAAGCACTCACAACTGACTCGGACAACCCATTCCATTCATTTGCCACTCTCCAAGCAAAATATCTAGTCTTCACACCCTTGCTAACCACACTCTTACCTACCTTCCAGGAATGCCCTCTTGTTCTGCCCCCCCCGACAATTGCTGAAACTTTTCCCTCATCAGTTTCATAAAATTCTTTAAGTAACTTAAATGTTCCTGCCCCCCCCCCCCCCCCCCCCAATAATTTTCATAATTCACAAACCCTGAATCTATTCTCATGGGAAGCATTCCACAAACATCTTGGTCACTCACCTCTGGATCCTCTCCACCACTTCCTCATCCGCAAGAAATCCAGGTGACCGAGCACAGTAATCCAGATGTGGTTGTATCAAGGCTTTACAAAGAGGATGGAATAACTCTCTTCGAATAATTTTCTGTATCATTTATGTGCAAATTAAACAGCAGTGGTCCAAGCAGAGAGCCCTGCAGCACACTGCCTTCTCCTGAATTCTGCTCCTCATGTACTTTTTTTGGTATCAGTCCATAGCTTCCCCCCCCCCCCCCATCTATATCACCAGTTTCATATCCATCCCCATTTGTTGCAATTTGTGTAACAGAGTTCCATGCGGTATCCTGTCAAAACGCCTTTGTAAATCCAGCATTATCATCATGTAGTCATTACCTTTATCCAACTCAGTTGACTGTATTTTAAAAGGTTAGTATCCTTTCCTTTAGTGTTACATGGTGATCAGCATTCATTTCAGACAAATAATTGAGGCTACAACCATGTTAGAATTAATTACTTTAATTTCCTGATGTTTCGACCTTCATATTAAGGTTATCGTCTGGAGTACACACACACACACACACACACACGAAGACAAGCTATATTACATTTCAAACAGTATGCCAATGAGACAATTACTTGATCAACTGCTATTCTACTAGCAGCTGATCAAATGATTGTCTCTTTGGATTGAGAGTTAGATTCCTAACTCTGAATTCATTTAAATGCAGTCCATCAACATTGTATAAATCTTTCCATCCTTCTCAGGCCATAGGTCCATGAACTCTACATCATTCCTTCTGCAATAATAGATCTGTATGGAAGAAAAATATTAGTATAAAACTAGTAATAAAATCTTAATTGGATAAGATATCAGTGTATGTCTTTTGACATGATTGAACTGATATCATTGCATTATATGAGAGGATTTCCCATAGTGCACCCATATACTATCATGATACAATCAGTTGGATGAACTGCTGATCCCTGTCAGCTAGCATAATACATAGTAACAATGTTTACCCTACTACTCTTGCAGAACATAAACAAATCAGCCAAAGAACATTGACAGTTGGATTACATATCAGGCTGCTCATCTCACACCAGGTGATAAAATTCATCTACCATCTAAAGACATTCATAAACATCCATGTCATATAGAATTCAAACTCATGGCCTGTTGGTTGAATAACAGAGATGCTATCTCCTTTTCAACCAGGACAATATTATATAGATTCTGTTCTCTATAGATACCATTAACTGCTTTATCCTGGCAAAAATTAGAATTATAAAAGTTAACAGGGTATAATGCTATAACTGTTCTTGAAGAAAGAATATGGGAGGATAGAAAGAAATCAAGAGCTTTGATCTGTGTGCTTTGACAGTTTCTGTTGGAGCAGTTGTTGATAAAGAAGAATGCTATAACAAGCCATTAACCTAATATATTATTAGAGGATGAGGTGAATATGATATATCATATGTAGAAATTTCTAATTCTAAATATCATGGACCTCACTACATGGGAAGGCAAATAAAAAAGGATTATTGAATACTAGTATGATGCTTGGATGTGAAAACTGCCTGAATTCATCAGCACTTTTATGTTTTACAGCAGTGTTTTGCAGTCCACAATAAAAATACATTTTACTTCTTGACCCGACACACACACACACGTGTGTGTGTGTGTACGTATTATGTTATGGATGAAATTATTAATATGGGCATTATTTATAATGCCCGGCCATTATGAATAATGACAAACAAAATTGGGCACTGTGATAAATATCATGTTGTTTATCATAATTTATCATATTCATGGGTCAATATGAATACTGCTATCATCTGGGCAGGCAAACTAAAAATAATGATATTTATTTGGGTCATTGTTGGGCAGCCTGATAAATATTGAAGGCAATTTTGATTTAAAAAAAAACTGTTTTCATTAAGAATTATTTATTTGGGTCATATTAATAAAATATGTTTTTGAAATGTCAGAAAAGTTGATTATCCAGACAACCCTGGTAACAGTTAGTCTGGATAATAAATGCTTTTGATAAAATCATAAAAATCAACTTACAGGAAGCTTCTAATATTATTTTTGGTACGGTATACTAAAAATGAAATATTTTGTCAGTTATTTATTCGAGCAATTAAGACTTTGATGGCATTTGGAATTACATTTTTTTTTTTCTTTGTGACTTTTGCATCTATTAGATTTGCAACCACCTTTGAAGTAGCATTGACTATAGCCTTGCCTCCAGAAATAGATGACATTTTTGCACATGAATTAAAAATTGTAATAATGGAATTAACTCACGTAAAATATTATTTATTAGTATAATTTTTGCCTGAGTATCACATTCATCTTCAGTACATTTATAAAGCTAATTAAACAATAACTGACAATTCCAAAAGGTGCCACCTAAATAGCTAATGTAAGATAACTAAAAAGATGAACTGACTAAAATATATATATATATATATATATATATACACACACACACACACACACACACACACACACACACACACACACAATAAAAAGTTAGGAAAGATTAGCTGATTTATAAAGTACTATTTCCCATAAAGGGGATAGACGTAAACCATCGGTAAACTATTTCCGATGGTTTACATCTATCCCCTTTATGGGAGATAGTACTTTATAAATCAGTTAATCTTTCTTACCTTTTTATTGTGTGTGTGTGTGTGTGTGTGTGTGTATTATTTTTTTATTTTATTTATTTTTTTTTTTTTCCCAGTTAGGAAATTTATTGACCTTTTTTAGTTATCTTGCATTAGCCACTTAGGTGGTGCCTTTTGGAATTGTCAGTTATTGTTTAATTAGCTTTATAAATGTACTGAAGATGCCTGTGATACTCAGGTGAAAATTATACTAATAAATAATATTTTACGTGAGTTAATTCCATTATTACAATTTTTAATTCATATGTCTACTCACGGTATTTCCTTATTAAAGCATTCTTGCACATTCTCTAAGCAAAAAGTAGTTAATTTTGTGACATTTTAATTTTTTTTTTTTCATCTTCAAATAATATGTCCTTTTTGAAAAATAAAATATCAATCGTGGAGTAATCATTAAGTAATATGAATTACAGTTTCAACAATTGATTAATTGAGTTAATAGCAGAAAAAGATCAGAACACTCAAATTTTTACAAAATCAGCATATTTGACAATGATACTATCACTTTGCATGACCAGATGATAGCAGTATTCATATTGAGCCGTCACTGTGATAAATTATGATAAACAACATGAAGTTTATTACAGTGATATCAAAGTCTTAATTGCTCAAATACATAACTGACAAAATATTTAATTTTTAGTATACCATACCAAAAATGATATTCTGGAAGCTTCCTTTAAGTTGATTTTTATGATTTTATTACAAGCGTTGATTATCTGGACTAATTGTTACCAGGATTGTCTGTGTAATCAACTTTTCTGACATTTCAGAAACATATTATTTTATTAATATGGCCCAAATAAATAATTCTTAATGAAAACACTGTTTTTTTGAAAATCAAATTGCCCACAATATTTATCAGGCTGCCCAGCGATGACCCAAATAAATATCATTATTTTCAGTTTGCCTGACTAGATGATAGCAGTATTCATATTGACCCATGATGTGATAAATCATGATAAACAACATGAAATTTATTACAGTGTCCAATTTTGTTTGTCTTTATTCATAATGGTCGGGCATTTTAAATAATGCCAGTATTAATAATTTCATCTGTAACATATACATACATACATTCTGAGGCAGTCGCTTTCATTGAAATTTTCCAGAAATTGCAAATGTGTGAACATTTTCATCGTTTACATACTTATGACTGCTGTGTTGATGTAATAATCTAATAATATTTTCTCATTTAGCCACATCTTGTCAAACTGCATGCTCAGATGGATTACACGTACTAGAAAATGTTCACACTTTTGCAATTTCTGGAAAATTTCAATGAAAGAGACTACCTTGGAATCATCAGTTTGGTCATGTTGCTGGTATAACAGCAGAAACCTATTACAAAACAAATAAACATACTCAACATTAGAAAATGTACAGGGCATACTGAATTCAACATATAAAGCACCAGCTACATGATGTAGCACAACAAAAAAAGTACTTGAAAGTATGTTTCAAGTTTGCAAGCCACATATGCTATTCGTAGATGCACTGCACTGTATATTGAAGTAGGTTTTTTTTTTTTAGTACATGGAATAACTGCAATGAACACTAGCTACTTAATGTCAGTTTGTATTTTTTTTTTTTTTTTTTTTTTATCAGTGAACACTCCACAGTGATTTTTAAAAAAATTCATATTGTTTTTTACATTCAAAAATACCTTTGCTAGATGCCCCTGTATACATCATTGACTCACTGCCAGTTGCATTGATACATCTTGTTTGGTTATGAATTCACCTGTAGCAGTATCATCAGCACTTTCACTTCAGGTTTGGTCAGAAGTGGATCTTTATGTTGCTGTGGAAAGAAATTTTGCATCATACTTCCAACACAGCAGAACATTGCGCCCTTCGATTGGAAAAGACCTGGTTCGGTTCTAGTCGTGACATGGGGAATCCTTATATGGGCGTTTTCAGTTGAAGGTGAGATAGCCGATCTCATACGGTGGTAGCAGTGTTTTTTCTCCCGGAAACTCGGGTTTTCATTCTGCGTACAGACAAATCAGCCTTCAGAACACATGCAATTTACAGACAAAAATTACTGTTGCTGGTCATGAGCGATAGATGGCATTGATGGTAGTAGTGTTGTAGTTGGAGAATTAAGTAGATTTGATGTATTTAGCGAAGTAGTGTGTGCCCTCCCACGATGAGTCCTTGGACTCCCTGGAGGTGTCACGTAATAATAATAACAAAACAATGGGCTCCTCTACATTTTTTCCATGGAATGAAAATGCATCTCAGTGGTTGTTTCCACTTGGCCTGGTTGAACAGACTTGTTGATCTTCAAATTTGGCTGCTCAGGTCTTCAGACCTAATGTTTTTGGAATTTTTGTATGTAGAAGCAGATAAAAGTGAAAACATAGAAAGCATTGGTTCACTGTAAATTTTGGATGCTATGGTTCGTATGAAGGATAATCTAATCCTTCAAGTAATGTAAGCTGTTACTGTCATATATCTGTTTTAAACATAAATTGCAATTGTGTGCTTATTCTTATCTTTCTTATCATCTTAAATTCAAATAATGAAAGCTTTGTACCCATTAATTATTGGATCCATGATCATATGCATTTTTTTTTTTTTTTACTCAGAAAGCTCTGTACCTTAAACCCTTTCAAAGGTAATCAGTCTCATTCCTCCTGACTTATCCTGTATGTACAAAATCAGCAAATAGCAAACACTACTATAATAAACTTGCTTACTAACAAACTACTGAATTAAGACTATTACACTTTTTTTATAATCTTTGTCAAGTAGCTTTATTTAAAAATTGGTATTATGCGTGACAACGTGCGTGTCTTGTTAACGTGATTTATTCGTTGTGGTTCATTACGTAATTGTTATGAAAGTTCATTTCTTTGATGTTTAATGATCTGATAAAAGTTTTCCAAATTTCTGGTAAAATTAGACCTTGATTCTTGTTTAGGTTTTCAGTTTTACGGGCGACCGTAGCTGCTTCTTTAAAGGTTCTTGAATGGTAGTTATCTTCTATGTATGGCATAAGGCTCTTATCCCACTCAATATGATGGTTAGTAGAGGCAAAGTGGCATGAAAGGCCTGAAATGTCTTGTCTGTTATTTCTGACATATCCTATGTGTTCTTTCTTTCTCGTTTCAAAGCTTCTAGAGGTCTGACCTACGTAACTAATACCACATGAACAAGGTATATTATATACTCTAGAGTACTTGTAGAATGGGTGAGGATCATTCGGTGATCTTAAAAATTTCCAAATAGTGTTGATTGGTTTGAATGCCACTCTGATCTTATGCGGTTTTAAAAGGTTAGCTAATTTTTTTGAAAGGTTGCTGACAAAAGGAATCGTAATTGTACTGATGTATTGGACGTCATGACGTTGTTGATGTGGTATATCAGTAAAGAGAATCTTGTTATAGAGTCTTTTTGGGTAACCATTTAAAGAAAGGTCTCTGGATGTTGTGGTTAATTCCGTTAGTAGGTCATCCTTGTCTGTCGTATACTGTATAGCTCTTTTCTTGAGACTATGGATAATGCTCAGTTTCTGAGCTATGTGATGAGCTGAGTTGAAATGGAGGTAATGTCCAGTATTTGTAGGTTTTCGGTATACAGATAGGTTGATACTATTATTGGATTGTTTCTTTATTAAAATGTCAAGGAATGGCAGTTTTTTATCTTTTTCCATTTCTGAAGACATTTCAGGCCTTTCATGCTACTTTGCCTCTACTAACCATCATATTGAGTGGGATAAGAGCCTTATGCCATACATAGAAGATAACTACCATTCAAGAACCTTTAAAGAAGCAGCTACAGTCGCCCGTAAAACTGAAAACCTAAACAAGAATCAAGGTCCAATTTTACCAGAAATTTGGAAAATTTTTATCAGATCATTAAACATCAAAGGAATGAACTTTCATAACAATTACGTAATGAACCATAACGAATAAATCACGTTAACGAGACACGCACGTTGTCACGCATAATACCAATTTTTTGTATGAATTAGAATTATCAGTTATAACCTAGTCTGTAACCTTCATTTTAGCTTACTAGTTTGTATTCCCTGAGGATGCCAATAGAAAAGGATTGGCGAAACATGTAGGAGGATAAAATAAAGCTACTTGACAAAGATTATAAAAAAAGTGTAATAGTCTTATGAATAATTGTCAAGAAAAAAATTCAACACAAACTACTGAATTCTTGACCAAAGACCATAGGTAAAATGCCATGCTAAAAGCAATTCACTATAGCAAACTATCCATATATGATTTCATAGCTAAGTGATGTTTTTATTTGGTCAAATTATCCTTTGGAAATTTGGGATTATTTGGAGAACCTGTGGAACAAGTAAAACATTTCAGCTACTTAGGCACGATTTTTACTGAAGAAGGTAAATTAAATATAGAAATAGACAACAGAATCAGCAAAGCTGGTATGGTGGGAAGTCAATTGAATAAATTCATATGGAATAAGAGAGAAATTAGTCGGAACACTAAATTAGCTGTATACAAGACAGTGTTCAAACCAGTTTTAACTTATGGATCTGAGAGCTGGGTCAGAAGTAAAACACTTGACCAAAGACTAGAGACCGCAGATATGAGAGTCCTGAGAAAGATTATAGGCATGAACAGATGGCATCAATGGCAATATCATATTAAAATCGAGGATTAGGAAAGAACTTGACATTCAGGAATGCGTTAGCAGAGCTAATTTCAGGTGGTATGGTCACATAAACAGAATGGGCAAGGAAAGATTAGCAAAACAAGTGTTCTCTGCAATGTTGGCAGCAAAACGACCCAGAGGAAGACCAAGATATAGGTGGATTGATATGGTACAAAGTGCCTTCATCATCAAATTCCTGCCATGTACCCTCAAGGGGGGGTGTACAGGATATGATAGTTCTACATGAAAAAAACTACATCATTACTAACTTCCTGTCTACAATTTTCCTCCAAATCAGTCTGTTACTTTGTCAAGATGCTAACATTATCAGATCTTATATTTCTATCGTCTAAGGCACTTTGTACCATATCAATCCACCTATATCTTGGTCTTCCTCTGGGTCGTTTTCCTGCCAACCTGGCAGAGAACACTTGTTTTGCTAATCTTTCCTCGCCCATTCTGCTTAAGTGACCATACCACCTGAGATTAGCTCTGCTAACGCATTCCTGGATGCTGACAATGTCAAGTTCTTTCCTAATATCCTCGTTTTTAATATGATATTGCCATTGATGCCATCTGTTCATGCCTATAATCTTTCTCAGGACTCTCATATCTGCAGTCTCTAGTCTTTGGTCAAGAGCATTTTACTTCTGACCCAGCTCTCAGATCCATAAGTTAAAAAACACACAAAGTGCCTTAGACAATAGAAATATAAGATCTGATGATGCTGGAGTCTTGACAAGTAACAGACTGATTTGGAGGAAAATTGTAGATAGGAAGTTAGTAATGATGTAATTTTTTTCATGTAGTACTATCATATCCTGTACACCCCTTGAGGGTACATGGCAGGAATTTGATGATGATGAATTTGGGATTAATATGCAATTTTTGGAAGAAGGAAAGCACCACTTCTTTTCTGAAAATTTGGGGATGGCTTTTGTTGCCATACAACCATTGGAACTTCTTCTTCGTCTATGATCTGTTGTGCTTTTAAGTGTCGAGATTTTGCCAGAAAGATTTCCATGCCCTCCTGTCCAAGGATTGTTCTTTTGCTTCGTTCCAGTTAATTCCCTTCTTTTCCAATTTTTCTTTAATTTCCTTTTGCCAACCTTTCCTGGGCATGCCTATGTTTCTTTTTCCTATTTCCTGGGTTTCATATACAGTTTTTGTTATGCTTCCTTCTTCCATTCGATTAAGATGGCCAAATCACCTCATTTGGGCTTGTGTTATGAATTGGTTCAGAGGTGCAACTTGAAGGCTGTCTCTTATAGCTTGATTTCTTATTCGGTCTAGTCTTGTTTTTTATGCCACTTTCCTAAGTTATTTCATTTCAATTTTTTGTAGTTTATTTGTGTTTACTAAATGGTACAGTTGCAAGTGTTGGTATTAAACACAAAGACTCACAACTGTGTGTTAGTGTTGGTACAAACACTGAATGGTATACTGCATTTTGGTATTCTGGGTAACTTTTTTCTTATCTAGGAGTGGGGACCTTTCATTGCATAGAATAGCTTTGTTCCCTCAGTTTTCCTGTTGTTAATTTATGTGTCTAGTCTACCATCTTGTATATATGATAACAAGTATTTAAAGGGGTAAACTTGTTCCAGTTGATGGTTCTCTATTTTTATTATGTGTTTTGGTTGGTTTCTAGATATGATCATTGTTTTAGTTTTATTTATATTTTTGGTCATATTCCTTTTCTTTGTTTCTTCATACCAAATGTTGATATACTGCAAACATTGTCGGTGCCAGGTTATTTTGCACCCTAGGCAAAGTTTACAAGTGCGCTCCTTATTTCATAAACTAAAATGTTTCTAATTGACATTAAACAAAATAAAATCATCTTTCAGGTTAAATTAATAGGTAAATTAATAGGGCTTTTTTTTGTATTTTCTTTTTTAATTAATTTAAAAATTCTCTGTTATAATTCATTTACAAAAAAAAAAGTTATACTGAAATTTAATATTTTAAAATGTTAATGTTTTAAAATATTTATCTTAACTGAATTTTAAATAGCGGTAAGTTCAAATCATTTAGGTAAGGAACAAAAAATAACTAAGAGTTAAATAGTGTGATGTGTGAGGGATAAGGAAAAAGAATCTATACCTAAATCATATATCACTATTTAATTTTGATATTTTAGTAAAGTATGAATAAAGCATAGCTTGAAGTTTTGCGCCCCTTCATGGCTTACACCCTAGGCAGTTGCCTAGTTTGCCTAAATGGTAGCTCCAGCCCTGACTGCAAATCTTCAGCTGTATTTGCTAGAATCATTACATCATCTACAAAAGCTGTGTGAAATCCTGGTTTCTTTCAGTTTCCTGTATCCTAGGTGGAATTTTTTTGTTTTTGTTTGGCATGCCTTTAAAATTTCATCCTTTACTATAATGAAAAGAAGAAGTGTTAAATATTTTATTTATATGATTTAAACTTAAAGAATTTGTTACTTGGTTAAATCCTTTCTTATTCAAAACCTTATTCAATTAAAATCCTGCCGGCTGTTCTATTGTTAGGTCGTTGCTTTCTCTATATTTTCTGATTTATATCTTCCTATTCTATCCTATCACTATTTTACTTCTTCAGATATCGGGCCTAATATTCTTACATCTACTTATATCTAGGACTGTTTCCTCTTCGGATACTGGCAAATTTTTATTATGCTGCGCCAGCCAGTATCCTATAGTAGAAAAGGTTCCTACTCAGGGAGACAATACTAGACTCTTAGCCGTTCTCACACAATACTTTACTTTAACACTGCCGTATAGATTCAGATTATTGGAGTCATGACCTAAATCTATAATTATATACACTTCCTAATTCCTTCCCGCCAAAATAGGTTCTATTTTTATAAGTGGTAGTTTGGAATCGTAATCAGGCATGACTCAGGCTTAGGTAAATATGACATGTTTATTGGAATATCTAAACAGAATACACAAAAAATTCATACACTTAATTTGACTCAATACTAAATGAAAAGACTCTAGTTAAGAGGTTAACATGCTCTAAATTAATTGAAGGTCATAAAACATGCGAAACACAATAACTGCATATTGGGATAGATAGCAAACGATATGAAGTTAAACTAAAATTCCTTTCTGTAATGCTATTCATAAGATAATATAAACAAACATTCTAATGTTACTCAGTTACTAAAATCTACAATTCTGATTTCATTAAGTTAATCCTATCACATACAATTACTAAAGATCTTTTCCAAATAATTCTTCTTACTCTCTCAAAGGAGGTTAACTTTCTAAATAGAGACTGTCCACAGAGTTCTTTAGAATACTGTTCTTCATTTCACATTCGCAAACAATCTTCTCTCTTCTAATGAATTTTATACAAAAAAAAAAAAGAGTAATTTTACCTTACCGAACTTTTTTCGCATCTTTCAGCACCGTGTGTACGTCTGGTTACTTCTTGTCTATTGGCTGTCCATACGCCAACGTAGGGGTTGCGCTATCTTCATTATTTCTGCCAAAAATGACCTAAATCTTTGCGTTTCAGGAACAACTCGATGGGACTTCTCAGCGACGGCTTGATTTTGCTAGGACTGGAAATTTTTACCTTCAGCTCTGTGTTTTCCGCAGAGCTGAAGGTAAAAATTCTCCATTTTCAAGAAAGCCTGCTGTCTGACATCTTATCTTAGCACAGACGCTTCATCACCCCCCCCCCATTTACGCGAACTCCCGCTAACTTCCGAGCCACCAAACAGGAAAACGATACGACAAGAGACCTCTCCAATACGGCGCTCATCCCCTTATGTTCTTCGTTAGAGCGCCCTCTTTTTCCTCAGTCCCCTTTGCACACACACCCATATCATTTCACCCCCTTGGGTTCATCCCTTGCTTTTTCCTGACGCGGTTATGCTCTTGTATTCCCAGAATTCGCGTTGATATACGTTCTGCTTAAGCTACTGCCACCAGTGTTATGCTGTACACGTAGTTTTATGCCTTCCAAGAATTATTATTTAGTAACTATTTGATGACTCGGTTATTTTACACAGCTTAAGTGAAGCTTAAATTAAGTCAGATTATCCCTCTTTTAAGACATACTCTAATAAAATCTTAATATGAACACAATAGATTAAATATATCGTACATGAAATAAGGAACAAATTTTATACATAAAGTGAAGAAGTTGAAGTTTCACTTTTAATTTAGCTGATGTGCAGGTATTTCTGTTTTTTTTTTTTTTTTTTTTTTTGTAAGTTTAATATGTTGGATTCTGAATGAATGGTTTCTTTGCAAGATTCCTTCATTCAGGATCTAACAGAAGGCTGAGGATACAGCCTTGCCGCATTACTGCATTTGTTTCAAATTGTTTTGATCTATTATTACAGGTTCTTACATAATTTATATTACTTTTGTAGAGACTTTGTATAGCTGCTATTAAGTTATCTTGTGTTCTGTTTTTCTTTAATGTTTGCCATATTAAGTGTCTGGGAACTCGGTCAAAGGCCTTTTCGAAATCTATAAAACATTCATGTACTTCTTTTCCATATTCCAATGTTTTCTCTGATATTTATGTAAGACCGAAGATAAGATCCTGTATACTTCTATTTTTTCGAAAGCCATATTGCATTTCGTCCAGTATACCTTCTATTTGGTTCCTAAGCCTCTCTTCTAAAATACAGGCATACAATTTTCCTGGAATGCTTAGAAGCGAAATCCCTCTATGGTTTCACATTTATGGTTATCTCCTTTCTTAAATATAGGGATTATTATTATTGCTACTTCCCAGTCTTTGGGAATAATTTTCTTCTTCCATATGACATTGAATAGGTGTAAAAGAAATTTTATGGCTTTCATTCCTAAATTCTTCACCATTTCTGGTGTTATTTGGTCATGGCCTACTGATTTGCCCAGTTTTATTTTATTTATTGCTGCTAACAGTTCATTTGCATGAATTTCCTCACTTTGGTCTTCTATTTTGCTTGCATGTCTTGCTCTTAGGGTTCTATTTTTTCCATGTCCTGCATCTTCCAATAATTCTTTGAAGTACTGCTTCCATCTTTCCATGATGGAAATCAGAATACTTTCCATCCTTATTTTTGATAAACTTTATGGGGCATTCATTCTCTGACCTCATTCTTCTTAAAACATTATAGAAGAGTTTTTGGTTTCCTTTAAAATTTTGTTCTAAAGTATGTCCGAAGTCTTCCCAGCATTTTCTTTTCTCTTTTTTTCACTAAGGTTTTAACTTTATTTCTTTGGTGGTTGTATAGTTCTCTATCAACCTGCAGCTTTGATATTATATATCTCTTCCACAATTGCTTTTTCTTTTTAATTTCTTGTTTTAGTTTTTCAGTCCACCAGGGTGTTTTATGTTTTTTCTGTTTATTATTTAAAGTTATACCACAAATTTCTTTGCTTGTTTCTAGAAGTGTTTTGAACCTGTACATAGGCTTTCTACATCTTGGTCTTCATATATCTCTTTTTCTACTGCTTTCATCTTCTCTTCTATTTTACTTTTATATCAATGGCTGTTTCTTCTTTCTTTAGTTTGTAGTTCTTTATTTTAACATTTATTTCCTTGCTACTGTTTCTACATTTTTCAACTTTTATTTTATGGATCGTTTCCAATACTAATAAGTAGTGGTCACTGCCTATTTCAGGATCTCTATACTCTTGCATTTTTTGCATACTTCCAGTATGATCTGCTTATGATGGCATTGTCAGTTATAGATTTTTCATTTTTACTGGGCTCTTCCCTGGTAAACTTATGGATTTCTTTATGCTTGAACATAGTATTCGCTATTACTAAATTATTTATAAGGCAAAGATTTATTATTCTTTCTCCATTATTATTCCGGGTTATTTCTCCTTGTGACCACTTATTTTGTTTCCTCGTCTACTTGATTCCCTACCCAGCCATTAAGGTCTCCTAGTAGTATAATATGCTCCTGAACTACTTTAGTTGTTTTTTTGTAAGATTACAAAGAATTCATTTTTAATTTCTTTATTAGCATTATTATTTGGGCCATATGCAACAATTACAGTGAATAAAGTACTATCCGACCTGTCCTAACCTAATCATTACACATCAGAATCCAAATATGCTAACTAAATAGCTTAAGGAAATTACAACGTACAATAGAATATACATTAAAATAAATTTTAATACACTTCCAATATTTCGGCAACCCGCCATAGAATACAGTGGAAGAAAGCCACGATAATACACCGTAGTAAATTCAAATACGAAAGGCTATTCATGGAATCAGCCTCAGCCCTAAGAAACAATCCAAACCTCAACAAATTTGGTTGTATGAGACTGCCCCAAATTTGGGAAACCTACATCAGAAGACCTTCAGCCCAAACGGCCAAGAATATCTAGGGGGCACCATCAGGACTTTTAGGAGAAAGAATAGCTTCCTGCTTCGTCCTCATTTACTGTGTATTGTGCTTGCGTGCATGTGTCTTGTTTCTAAGTTCCTGTGAAAATGGCAATGTGACGTTGCCGAAATATTGGAAGTGTATTAAAATTTATTTTAATGTATATTCTATTGTACGTTGTAATTTACTTAAGCTATTTAGTAAGCATGTATAACCAACGTCTAAGCCTTCCCACGAGAATCCAAACAGCAGTCAAAACAGTGGACAGAAGCTGGTTGTTCAGTGCCAAAGAAGACAGAGTCGATTCCATTAGCAGGAAAAGTAATGCATAGGTGTTTTGGGATACTAAAGGCATTTTGTTTATTATCTTGAAGAGGGTAAAAAAAATAACAGGACAATATTACTCCGATCTTTCAACCAGACTAGACGAAAAAATTTGTGAGAAAAGGCTTAGTTTACAGAAGAAAAAAATCATCTTTCATCAGGACAATGCATCTGCCCACAAAGGTGTTTTGCCACTGGAAAAATTAAGGGATCTGCACTATGAATTATTGAAACATCACCCTTTTCCCCAGATTTGGCTCTCTCTGACTTCTGTTTCTTCCCAAAACTAAAACTCTTCCTCGTTGGTCAGCATTTTTCTTCAAATCAAGAGGTGATTGCAGCTGTAGAGAGGTATTTTGCAGATCTTACCGAGAACCACTACAGAGACAGGATAATTGCACTGGAGCATCACTGGAAGAAATGTATTAGTCTTAAGAGAGATTATATTGAAAAATAAAAATAATTTTGAAATTACAATTGCTTTTTTTCATTGTTAGGCCGAGAACTTTTTGGACCGCCTTCGTGCTTCATGTGCAAACATTGTTTACTTTGCTTGGTTAAAGGATTAAACCAAGAATATAATTTCTTGTCATCTTTAATATATAGTATTACCAAGTGAAAAACTTTCAACATCTATCTCTAATTCAGAGTATTTTAAAAGATACTTCATATGCAAACATTGTTTGCTTACACTTTGATAAAGGATTAAACCAAGAATATAATTTGTTGGCATCTTTCAATTAACAAAAGGCAGTTTCTGAAATTTCTTGATGGTGATTTGTGGGGAGGGGGGATATTTTCTCAGAATTTTAATATGTCAGCTTTGTACAGGAAAAAACTCCAAAACTGAAAGCACTTTAGTACAGTACTGTATGTACTTATGTAAAGTTGGTAAATCTGGGAAGAAATTCAGTAGAAAAAACAAAACATTGAAATACTGTGTGATTAGTATGATCTCTCTCCAACCTCAAGACATTGAAGATATATGTCATATACATTTTGTGTTGTGTGATTTATGCAGTAATTTTTTTTAACTATAGATGAACTCTATTTTATGATCTTTGGAAATTGCAGGTATATTTGCAGTCTGAACTACTGAAATCACAAAATCAAGGTGATGTGTGGACAGTTGCACGCAGTACTAAAAAGCAAAGTTGGTTATTAAATTGTTGGTGTTTCAATCCTGGAGTGGGGTAAGTATGTTATGAATATAATAAATATAACTGTTTGTTTTGTAATTAGGTTAATTCAAATCACACACACAAAAGTGATTACCAAGAAATAATGGAACTGATGGTGTTCCTATCAGCTTAGTGTTTCCCAAAGTCATAAAAGTTGCATATGACTTTTGGAGCCTTACCTCATCATCATATCACTATCGTAGTAGGAGATAATATGAAAAATATGAGCTATAAAAAAAAAACTTATAAGATTAACATAGTTTATTGGGGAGGGGAGGGGGAACACTCCTTTCAAGAAAAAGCTTTAGTTTTGTTTGTATGCAAAAAAAAATTTAATTCACGAAATGGAGCTGCTTGTAACCAGACACTAAGGCAAGGATATCAGATTCAATATTTGCAAGTTTAATAACAAAGAAGTAGTTCCATTTCTATAAGGACGCTCTGCTTTTTCATTTACTATCACTGAAGTAGAGAATCTAAACTCATACATGCATAAGGTTGTGAAAAACAGAAAGTACTTCATTGATTTGTGAGAGGACTTGATATTTAGAATTAACACTCATCCAGAATGATGACTGTATTTTGTTTGTGTGCAGTTTCAGAAATCCATTTGATGCCAGCTTTAAGAGTTTTTTGTCTGAATCTGACAAGTTATATATTATCTTATAAAGGAATGGGAAGGGATCGAATTCACCATTACTAAGGTATACGTGCTGCAGCAAGTTTTTTAATTCTTTTGACTTTTATCTTGAACATGACAAATGAATATAAATTTACTTTCTAAAGATAGATTGAAGTAATTCAAATGAGCAAAAATTTCAGTATTGTATGCCAATTTACTTAGTGATTTCCAGTTATGCATTCATTTCTTCAGGTTGAAGTTTTCATTCAGAAACACTTGAAGTTCTTCTCCAGCTCAAAACATGAATCAGAATTTTCTGCATGAAAGCCAGTGGACATTAGTGTTAAATAGTAAATTATTGTAATTACTGCTCATCTCTTCACATGGCTGAGGAAAAAAAACTGAGGATAAAATATATAATTTTAACAACTTCATTCATGTATTGAGTGGTGAATGTTTCACTGTATATACAGCAGTATGATTTGACTTCTACTGCAACAGCTTCTTTCTCAGAACTGATTATGGCTGTGGTGCCATCCATACTTGTTCTAATGCATTGATCCTAGTTATTGCTGTTGTTTCTGATGAGCACATCAATAACTTGAAAAATAGCTTCTCTAATTGTGTGTTGTTTTGATCGTGAACCTGTTAATTTTAAATATATTAAATTTCTAATATATTTTAATATTAATAGAATTGACAATATCGGTAAACTTATGGCAATAATTGCTGTTTTATGTTTTCAGCCATATCTAAAATTCTGCAATGAACTGTATTATTTGAGAGCTACTTTTTTCGGTAGTCATTCCTGGTGTCACTACCACTTTAGCTGCCGGTTTTACTAATGTTTCACCAATTAGTTCAAAAGTTTCAGACTTTACTCTGAAGTATGATATGCTACATAGGATGCTATGCTAATATGTTCTCTCCCCCCACCCATCACATGAAGTATTCAAGATTGTTGAAGGTACTTGAAATAATTTCATAGAAAACCAGTAGAATTTTTGAAGAATTCTATTGGTTTTCTATGAATTTTTTGTTTGCTTTCAGAATAGTTGGAAGGTTTCATATCATCCATCGTAAAGATTTCATAGCAATTGTGCATATTGGAATAGATTCTATGTCATCAATGTGTGAGAATCCAAATTTAATATTACCTTCATTGTATTTGCAGATTGCTTCAGCTTTCTTTGATCTGACATCTTTAACACACATTTCAGTTGATTTCCCATGGTGTGTTAATCTTAGCAGTTGTTGCCCAATCAGTTGCATTGCTGCAGTGTATCCAAGTGCCCAATTAATTTCATTAAATGGTTTAATAAAAATTAATAAAATCAAAAAAGAAAGTATTTCAGTCATATATTATTGCAGGACACTCAATGATAAATGTATACCATATTTTTTATATCATACAAATAATACCACACATACATATTGTCCTGAACAAAAACACTGCTGCAGTGATGATGATAAT
Organism: Typopeltis vanoorti; assembly: GCF_054136105.1. Classification (NCBI taxonomy): domain Eukaryota; kingdom Metazoa; phylum Arthropoda; class Arachnida; order Uropygi; family Thelyphonidae; genus Typopeltis; species Typopeltis vanoorti. The sequence goes on along the minus strand of NC_143567.1, from coordinate 9,790,589 downwards.
TTATCTGAGGATAAGCTGACATTAGAAATAGCTTGGTTAAAAGAAATTATTAGGAAATCGACCAGGGAATTGGAAAAGGTGGAAAAACATTTGTTTAAACTTAGACAGGATAAGAAAAAGGATGAGAACAAAAACATGCAAGAAAATACTGATCTTGGTAATCAAAATATTGATAACAACAAGGTAAGTCTGTTAATATCTACAAAAAAAGAGGTAATATGGTATGGTGACTCAATTTTAAAATTTGCGCTTGCCGAGGGAGTCACCACTTCTAGTTTCCTGGGAACGAAAATTAAAAATATGACAAATGTAATCGAAAACCAAAAATGAAGTGTAAAAGAAATGGTAGTGCTGGTAGGTACTAATAATTTAAGTGATGACGAACATAGTATGAGAGAAGATATGAAAGGTCTGTTTGAAGAAGCGAGAGAGAGAGAAATGTGAAAGAGTAAAAATTGTAGGATTACTTCCTAGATATGATAGTACTGAGTTAAGAAGGAGGGCGACGATAGCAAATGATTTCACGTGCGGGCTATGTAGAAGATATGGATGTGAGTTTTAGATGTGTAGGGTGTGCTTGATGGCAAAAAAGATTTGTATAAGAATGATGGCCTGCACTTGAATTCATTTGGCATCAGAAGCCTGGAGAAATTACTTCTTGGTATGAGACTTAATGCAGAGTGTCAGGGAACATCAAGGGGCCGATGGGAAAAATGTGTGTGAAAGTTCAACTATGGTATACAAACGAGATAAAGATATGAATGCCTTTGAACATGGTTATGTATGTGGCGAAGGAGTGGAAAAATATGCTTTGGGTTCGGACCTTTTAAGTATGTCTGGGGAGAGAAAAGAGAAAATTCTAGAACAAGACCAAATACATTGCATATCTAATAATAAAAATAGGCTAGGTCGTAACTTATTATGTCTATACACAAATGCTAGGAGCATTAGAAACAAAGGGATTGAGTTTGTTGCTTTATTGAATACGACGTGGCCTAAGATTGTTGGCATTAGTGAAACCTGGCTATCAGAATCAGATATGGTAAGTGGGATCGAGTGTAATGGATATACTATTTTTAGGAATGACAGAAAAGATAGGAGGGGAGGAGGAGTGCTACTAATGATATCAGATGACTTAAGTCCAGTTAAGGTAGAAATACAAGAAAACAATGAGGGTAACAATGTTCCATGTAGCGATGAGTTTGAGTCTAATTGGTGTGAAGTGGAGGTTAACAGAATGAAATATATGGTGGGGGTGTTGCTACAGACCTGGCAGCTCAGTTGTAGGGGACGAAGAAATGCATCGCCAATTTAGCCTTAATTGGTACCAAGCGAATGGTCATTATGGGTGACTTTAATTTTCCAAACATTAATTGGGTAGAAGAGAAATCTCATGATCAGAAAGAACAGGAATTTATTGAACTGTTGCAGGATAACTTTCTCAAGCAGCATGTGAAAGAAGGAACTCGAGGTCAAAGAGTGTTGGATTTGCTCATAGCATCAGAAGGGATCTCTGTTGAGAATATGGCTATTTTACCACCAATTGGTGACAGTGATCATGCTGTTCTTTCTCGGGAAGTATCTACTTGTATTGAAGCTCTGATTAAATCAGGCTACATGCTAAATTACAAAGCTCGAAATTATGATCAACGTAGAAGAATACTATCTTGTCCCATGGTGTCAGTTACTGAATGGAAAAAATGTCATCGGTGCATGGGAATCTTTGAAAAAGTGCTTGAATGAGGTGGTATCTGAATGTATCCCTAATGTTCGAAGAATAAATAGGTTGGGAGTGAAATGGATGTGCAGCCTTATTAAGCTAGAGATCCACAAGAAGAAGTTGATGTGGAAAGAATATCGTGAGAATAAGAGTGAGAGGAGTTATGAAATATATAAAGCTCAGGCCAGAAAAGTAACGAGTATTGTGAGAAAAGCTAAAACGGAGTATGAAAAGAAATTGGCCATGCAAGCTAAAGGCAATCCAAAAGAATTCTATCGTTATGTCTCAAGCAAAACAAAGAATGAATGTGGAAGAATAAGTTTATTGAATGCAGATGGTACATGAGTGTTGGAAGCTAAGGAGATTGTTCAGTTAATGAGTGCTCACTTTGCTAAGATATATCAACCAGCTGTATGTAGCATGGTGCTACTGCTATGTTGGATGAAGAGTTATGGGTTCATGAAAATGAGGTTGAAGAGCTCTTGCATAACCTGGATCAGAATTTGCCAATAGGGACAGATGGAATATCTGCCCGTTTGTTAAAAGAATGTTCAGCTGAATTGGCTAGGCCTTTCACCCATTTGTATAACTTGAGTCTCAGCTCAGGAATGGAAGGAATGTATGATAGTTCCATTGCTCAAGGGTGGTGCAAAAACTAATGTGTCTAACTACCGACCTATTAGTACAGTCATACCCTGAAGTTCCGCAGTAGGTGGGACCAACAAAAGACGCGTAAGTCGAATTCGCATAACTCGGGGGTATAATTTTGCATGTGGTTTATATATACAAACATACAAAATATTAGTTAATTGGGACTAAAGGTTTACAAAAACACCTATATTTTTTTTTAAAGAAATATAATCATAATTGTAGTTTTTCATACATAAAAATAAGAAAGTTATTTCGATGTCAATGGTTTCATAAAATCTAATAGATTCGTCTGACGGCATAATGTCTTTTTCTTGTCAAGCAAAATTTCTTCATAGCAAGCTAATGATTTTTTTATTCCTTACCTTGTGGCTACAATTTGCTCTTCTTTAGAATCTATGTCCTCCAAAACCTGTAAACCTTTCTTTTATGATTGTTCTTACTGTAGATTTCTGTAGATCGAACTTCTTTACTAGCTTACAAATTTTCATTCTGCCTTCAAAATCCTTAATAATGTTGAGTTTTGTTTCCAAAGTCAATGTTTTTCTTTTCTTGCTAGCTGTAGAAGAATTGGACTTGCTTCCTTTGGACGACATTATTATTTTTTATGTGATAAAATTTATATCAAGAACATAACAATAAACAATTGCAAGGTTTGTAGACTATAAAAATCGTGTATGAATGGAGACCATGCAAAACACATCAGTGCTTGATCACAGCATGTGCAACACTGGCGAATGTGGCCGGCACCGGAAAGATACAACTAGTGGTGAAGCGGGACGGGAATACGTACATATAAGAAACTGCGTAAGTTGGGGTTGCGTAAGTCGGGTATGACTGTATCTCTGGTGTGGTAGTGAAGATTTTAGAGAAGTTGGTAAGAACTCACATACAGAAATGGGTAGACAAGGATTCTATACTATGCAGGGAACAGCATGGGTTTAATAAAGGAAGGTCGTGTTTTAGCAATTTGCTCATATTTTATAGCAATGTTATGACCGAGTTAGATAAAGGGAATGGATACACTATGATCATGTTGGATTTTTCTAAGGCATTTGTTAGGATACCACACGATAGGCTAACTGGATAATATGGGAGTAAAACATAATCTATAGACTTGGATCAGGGGATGGTTGACAGACAGATATCAAAAAGTGGTATACAGTGGATGTAAATCTGCCAGATTTAAGGTAACCAGTGGTGTACCTCAGGGTTCAGTCCTTGGGCCATTATTGTTCAATCTATACATTAATGACATCAAGCAGGGTCTGGCATCATTATTTGCAATTGTTTGCTGATGATGTGAAGATAGGCAGGGCAATCAGGAATGCTACTGATATTCAGAAATTACAAAATGATTTGAATAAACTGGAAATCTGGGCTAACGAAAATGGCTGTCAGTTTAATGTTAGTAAGTGTAAAGTTATGCACTTTGGCGTGATTAGAGTTCCAGTGGCATATTATATTAGCGGGGTTATGCTACAAGAAACTGAAGAGGCAAAGGACCTTGGTGTATTGATGGATAAGAATTTAAAGTTCAGAGGTCACATAGCAAAAGTTGCAAATACAACTCAGAAGATAATTGGTATGTTGAAGCGAACCTTGACATGTAAGGATAAAGAAGTAATTTTGCCTCTTTATAAGGCTTTGATACGACCACACCTGGATTACTGTGTACAGATTTGGTCTCCCGGATTCCAAGGAGATAAAGAAGCTGTGGAAAGGGTGCAAAGAAGAGTTACAAAGATTATATCCGGATTATGGGATTTAGATTATGAGGACAGATTGTGAGTATGTGGATTACAGACTCTGGTTAACATGAGAAAGAGGGGCGATATGATAGAGGTCTATAAACTTTTGAATGGGTGTTATAGCATTTCAACTGATGAAATTTTTCATTATATGGAAGGCGGGAGAGAACACAGGGGCATCCATGGATGTTAAGGTTGTTCTCTCTGTCAAGAAAAGGTTAAGAGCTAGGTTTTTCTCCCAGAGAGCAGTGAGTGAGTGGAATAATTTGCCCTTACGGGTAATGAGTGCATCCAGTGTGAATGAATTCAAGGGTAGGTATGATAGCTGGGTTGAGTAATTTACAACTTCTCTTGATGAATCCTTGACTCCCTGGAGGTCTTAGATAATAATAATATCAGGATATATTTGCTATGAATATCTTTGCACATTTCGCCAGCCAGTTATGCTATCTGCTATCATGGGTCAGCCACCATAGTGCCATGGCCAGAGCAGGTGTATAAACATGAATACATGGGTTAATGTCTGCAATTTTAACTGCCTTTTAGCTTCTCTATAACTAACTATAATCTAAAACTCCTAAAAATTATAGGAAAAGCAAATAAGATTATTTCTTTCCTGCTTAATCCCCCATTAAACTGTCATGTTATCCATTATGTTAAGAGCAGACTGACTTTTAGTTGTATGTAATTTGTGCAGCCAGAAATATTACCACTTCTGTTTGGAAAATTTAATATCATTTGAATTTTAATGATTTAATTTTTGCCATGTAGCACTGGTGATACAAGTACCATATTTTGGGAAATGTGTCTTAGAAGATGAAAGTGATGAATAACATTGTTTAGGATTCAAAATAATTGAACAATATAAAAAAAATTTAATAGAACTAGCTGTGATTATAGTGAATTATCCCATTTTTCCCTTGCGTGTTATAGGTTCAATGGCCTGTCATAACGAAGTAACTTGGTTCTGTTTGAAACGTAATGACCCTGTTAGGGTGGTTAATCCTATATGCATGGTGTATTATGGATGTCAGTGTGTGTGATCTTTTGGACATTTTTACTTTGTGGGATGAAAAACCCATCTAACTCTTTTTCATTTGAAAAGCCCATATTAAGGTTCTTCACATCCTATATGAGATTCAAACCCAGGTATGTTCTTATTCCCCCTACAGTGAATAAGAACATATCTGAGAAATATCAAAACATCTTCCAAAACCTAATATCAGTTATTAGTTATTAGGAGAGTCATCAGAAAGTTGGAAATTTCAACAGGATAGTCAATTTTTGTACAAGTTCTTGCAATCCTGTTTGTACATCCTGATTAATTTTAATAAGAAGAATGTCAGGTTTACATTTTATGAAATCCGGTTATTATTTTATGAATTCTGTTATTATGGTTTTACATCTCAGAAGATACCCTTACGAGACTTACTGCAGTTGAGCAGATGGATACAGTTCCATAAAGCCTGTAGACTATACTTCAGTAGAAAGTTCATTAGCTTAGTAATACCCAGCTATTTAAAATGAGGATTTCATGATTATTTATCCTTTTAGGAAGCTTAGGTCTTTTGTGGTCAGCTATTCAAGCTTTGCTCAGGACATAAACCACTGCTGTTTCTTAATGACATCAAAAATAAAAACTAATGTATTAGTAGATGGGCTTTAGAGGATTTGGAATTTAATCTCATCTTTTCATATGTTTTTTCCTTGGCATGCAAATATAGTTGCTCAGTGTCTTCTGATACTGATATAATACCTCGGTTTGCCCAAATTTGACTACATCAAAATCAGAATGACATCAAAAATAAGAACTAATGTATTAGTAGATGGGCTTTAGAGGATTTGGAATTTAATCTCATCTTTTCATATGTTTTTTCCTTGGCATACAAATATAGTTGCTCAGTGTCTTCTGATACTGATATAATACCTCGGTTTCCCCAAATTTGACTACATTACATGCTTCTAGTGGGTTTGACTTAGCACCTATCTTAAATTTTCTCACCATTTTGAGAATGTTGAAGCAGAAACTTTGGGATATTTAATATAAGATATCCAGCTCAACTTTATTTTATTTGATTTGATTTTTTTATGTCACAAAGACATTAAAGGTCATACTGCACTAGGACATAGGTCACAGCAGTACATATAGTAATTGGTTAGTAAGACAATCACAAACATCCATGCCCTTGGCTATATTTGAACCTGCAACCCATTGGATGGAGAGCAGATGTGCTAACCACTTAGCCAACCAGGTTGGTGCTCAACATTATATGCTGTTGGGAGATACCTTTGCAGGTAGACAAACCATTTCTAAATACATACAGTTTCTGATGATTTACTGTGTTTTAATGTTGCAAAACTGTATATTAACTTCTACTGAGCCACACATATATACTCGTCATCCAGAAGGAATGTGAAGTGAACCACTGAAATAACATGGATACACTGTATGATGATTGATATATTTCATTCACTACAGCTGGTTGGATTATTAAGAGTGATAAAGCTAGAATCCATGTAATATTGTAACTTCATTGAAAGGAAAAGAGTCGAAAACAATTCGCCTATTCTTTGGGATGTCATTGGATCTATTATAAGACTATGAAAACATTATGAGAGGACTGTTAGGTAGGTTATAAATATAGAGATAGAAATAAAGTGAAATCTAACATCACAGTTGATCTGGACCGTGCAGTTGACAGTTTTGATATCATCAAAGCATACTGCTATACAAGCAAAAATTAGATGTATTGTGTCAGATAGATGAAAAAGTTGGACTTAAAATAAATATGCATAAAAACAAAACCTCTTAAATTGAAAAACAAAAGGCAAAAGAATATAAAATGTGACCAACATACAGTAGATAAATAGTATTAAGACCATCCTGGTCCTAATACAATTTTCCAATTGTATAATGGAGGTTCAGAGTTGACTCCTGTTCTGCATTGCTATTTTATTTTCTCTTATTCTGCTGGTATCGTTCTTGCAGGTTGGAAATTGGCTCATATTAAGAAGGGCTATTTCAAGGGATAATGCTGCTTTGTCACTGAGATGCAGTGAAAAAAAAAAAAAAGAAAGAGAAACATGCAGTTTCTCTTTCTTTTCTCAGTGCTTTCTATAGTTTTTTCAAAGCTATGGAAAAAAATCATTAACTTTTATGTTGTCTGGAAACCTCTGAACTGTTAAATGATTACCAGTATGGACACTGTCAATCAATAGGAGTTCTTTGCTTATATCACTCACCTTTGAATACATGCCATGGAAAAGTTTTGGTTATCTTGATTGTGCTTAGTACACTCAACTTTCTCTTTTGCAAACTTACTGAAACACTTGATAAAGCTCCATAGGTATAGTGGTATGCCAAAATAAATTCACTCTAGCAAACATATTCATCTGGTCTCTGTGAATTTGTTTTAGTGAGAGTTGACTGTATCTCTAAGCCATGTGATTGTTTAGCAGAAAGTCTTTTCATTAAGCTTCCATTATATGGGTTGTTTTCTCACCTCTGCATTTGGTTGCCAGCTTTTTCTCTAGTTGTACTTTACATATGATGGTGGATAGGTCTTTATCTTCAAGTTTTACAACTAATGCTTGGGTTCTAGATGGTTTGGTTCTTTCACATTTTTTTCCCCCTCTGTATTTACCAGTTATTAAGATGCCAAGAATTATATTCTTGTGAAAATACATAACACTTATGAAGATACTTCATGCACAAACTTTCTTTGCTTAAACTTGGATAAAGGATTAACAATATTTTAACAAAAACAATATTCTTGGCATATTTAATTTAATTTATAACTGAGTGAAAAACCTTCAACAACCACGAGGTGGTATCAAAAAGTTTCGAGACTAGGTTTGTAACATGCCAACAGATGGCAGCACAAGACTGCATGCACAGTCACAGGGAACACCTACCTTCATAAGTCAGTGTACCAAAAGACATCGTCCTGTGTACATCGGGAGCTGTGCAACTGATGCTATTCTGACCACCTGCATTACGACATCTGCGATTTCATCATGGACAGCAAGTTAGAACAGAGGGCAAACGTGAAATTCTGCATGCAACCGGGCAAATCTGCCACAGAGACGTTTGACTGATTCGGCAAGTTTACGCTGATGCTGCAATGAGTCGTTTGAGGTGTTTTGAGTGGCATGCGTGCTTCAAGACCGGAAGAACATCATTGGAAGACGATGAGAGATCAGGAAGACCTTCAACGAGCTCAACTCCCAAAAATGTCAAAACCATTCGGCAACTTGAGCATGAGGATCGTCAGAGAACACTCCACAACATTGCTGCCATTCGGTGTGTCATACTAACAGTCCAGGCAATCCTCACGTGTGATTTGAACATGCGCCGTGTTGCTGCCAAGTTCGTCCCCAGGCTGCTGACCCAGGAGCAGAAGGAACACCACATCAAAGTCTGCCAAGAACTCTGTCAGCATGCCGTGGATGACCCATCCTTCATGTCGAGGATCATTACTGGTGACGAAACTTGGGTGTATGGGTACGAACCTGAGACGAAGCAGCAATCTTCACAATGGAAGAGCCCATCATCTCCACGACCGAAAAAGGCGAGGTAGGTCTGCTGCTCGACCAAGTGCATGCTCATAGTCTTTTTCGACATTCGCGGCATTGTGCATCGAGAATTCATCCTCAGGGGCCAGACGGTCAATATTGAGTTCTACTGCCAGGTTTTCAGGTGTCTGAGGGAGGACATTCGGCGAAAGCAACCAGATCTGTGACGTGTGAAAAACTGGATGCTCCACGATGACAATGCACCCTATCACTGAGCTCTCTCACACATAAGTTTCTCGCCAGAAACAACACGATCTCATTTCCGTCGCCAGATTTGGCTTCTGGAGACTTCGCCCTCTTCCCAAAGATGAAGATCCAGCTCAAAGGTCACCATTTTGACACCATTGCGGAGATCCAGTGCGAATCGCATGTGCTTGACATGCTTCAAAAAGAAGACTTCCAGGACACATTCCAGAAGTGGCAAGAATATTGGGAGCACTGTATTAATATGCAAGGGGACTATTTTGATGGTGATAGTGTGTAAACGTAGATAAATAAAGTAATTTCTCATAAACAGAGCTAGTCTCGAAACTTTTTGATACCACCTCGTATGTCAGTGATGCTATCCAGTTGACTGCAAATAGTAAACAGTTTTGGTTTGTCGCTGACTGTATTCTGCATTCCTCTCTCATATTTAGCAAATCTGGAACTATGCATTTGTTTAAACTTGTGTTGGTTAGACATGATACCAAAGAAATTTAATGGTTATTCACAACACAGAAGTAAAAATAAAATAAAATAAAATTTCATCATTACATTCAACTATGTTCTCTGCGTGCAATCGAAGGTGGCTGTTTTTTGTTGATTTAAACACAGAATTAGTCTCATGGACGTTTGTAAATTTTTTTTATCATCATCAAATTCCTGACAATGCACCCTGTCGTACAGGATATGATAGTACTACATGAAAAATTTACATCATTACTACTTTCCTATCTACAATTTTGCTCCAAATCAGCCTGTTACTAGTCAAGACTCCAACATTAACAGATCTTATATTTCTATCATCTAAGGCACTTTGTACCATATCAGTCCACCTATATCTTGGTTATATTTAAAAATTTTTTTATAACTATACTTATTTAGATGAGTATTCTTGTAAAGCATAGGAGATTCCTAGAATAATCTGTTGTTGCTTTTGAATCAGTCTATTTAAAGTAATAGTCCTTTTTCACCTAAATGAATGTTCTATCAAAATAATATAGTTATGAATTGGTTCATAACTATATAATTCTAGTTATGAACCAATTTACTGAGTAAAAATAATTACTCAGTAAATGATACCAATTGCACACCACATATTAAAACTAATTTTCTCTGTTCATTCTCCTTTAAGCTGCAAATCTGCCAGACTATCTATAATATGGGAGTTTACACTTGACAATATATTCTATATGTGCCAAGTAGTGATAATCGATGAACCACCTCTTTTGGAGAATGAATAGAGGAAATTAGTTTTAATATGTGGTGTGACAGTAGTAAATGTCATTTGATCAAACAGTTTTAGCTCTGTGTTCTGATGTTTTTATTATGGCATAAATTTTAGCCAGATAGTAGTGAGAATTAATATTTAGATATCAGTTAATCAAAATAATTCTGAATGCTTGCTTGATGTTCTTATTTAAATTACTTTGTTTTCCATGTTATATTTTTCCTTGACAGTGCCTTGGTTACTGTGGGCAAAATATTGGAATACAATTATTCTTTTTTTACCCTTCTGTGTTATAAATAACTATCAACACTTAATAAAAATCAAACTCATATAATATGTACTTCTGCAACCTTAAATTCTGACCACCCTTCAAAGGAATTCTGATAATCTTGTTAAATTTATTGCTAGTAAAACTCAATCCTTCCTTATTCTTGCAAAAAAAAAGGTCTTTCTTTTATCAAAAACCTCCAATTCTCTGAACTGTATAAATTTATTTTCTTGTGTTAACTCTAATCTTTAATCTTTCTTGGCATAAACATATTACAAATATTGCTGCTTCATCGTCCAAGAAATTACTATATATTTACAGTACTTAGGAGCATATCTGAATATGCTCCTAAGTACTGTAAATACATATCTGATATCTGAATATTAATTCTCACCACTATCTGGCTAAAATTTATGCCACAATAAAAACATCAGAAAACAGAACTAGAACTTTGATCAAATGACATTTTACTACTGTCACACTACATATTAAAACTAATTTCCAAATGTGAGCTAAGAGCTCTCAAAAAATACTTGACTCATTACAGAAGACAGTAGTTAGATTGATTGACTTCTTACACACAGAGATTCAATTTCTTCTGCTTGCGTGTTTCATGGTCACTGTTTGTCAAAATTGATATCTCTAAATCTCCTACTGGATGGAGACTGCAATTGATAAGGTTATTATTATTATATACGGTATATCCATGGAGTCTGGAGGATCATTGTGTAAGGCCCAATATAACTTATGAGGGTGGTCTGAAAAGTTCTCGGCCTTGACCATAGATAGCAACACTATCAGCAAGATTTTTTTTTTCTAAATTGGTACATCTGTGATAAGCATCCATGTGAAATTGTGAGTGATTCTATCAAGTATTTTGTTTTATATAGCTGTCTGAAGCAAAAGTGTTGCTTGTATCCCTTGAAATGGATAAAATTTTATAACTGCATGATACTCAAATTGAGTATCGTGCGGTTATACAATTCTTTGTAAAAGAGGGTTTAACGCCAAAAGAAATTCATGCGAAGTTCCTAAAAGTTTATAGGCACTCTTCTCCTTTGTTTTCGACAATTAAGAAATGGGTTGCCGAGTTTAAGCGTGACTGTACTAGCCTTGAAGATGATCCACGTGAAGGACGTCCAAAAAGTGTAACAACACCAGAAATCATTGATCAAGTGCACGATATGATATTGGATGACTGGTGAGTCAAAGTGCATGAAATTGTTGAGACTATTGGCATTTCAAAAGAGCATGTATTAGGATATATGTTGCATGAAGAATTGCAAATGAAAAAGCTTTGCGCAAGATGGGTGCTGCGTTTGCTCACAGCAGATCAAAAAATGCACTCGCATGAAAATCTCTGAACAGCTTGGAGTGTTTTAACAAGAATAAAACTGATTTTGTGTGTCGATTTATTACTACGGATGAGACTTGGATTCACCAGAATCCAAACAGTAGTCAAAACAGTGGACAGAAGCTGATTGTTCAGAGCCAAAGAAGACAAAGTCGGTTCCATCAGCTGGAAAGGTCATGGCATCGGTGTTTTGGGATGCTAAAGGCAGTTTGTTTATTGATTATCTTGAAAAGGGTAGAACAATAACCGGGGAATATTATTCTGATCTTTTAACCAGACTAGATGAAAAAATTCATGAAAAAAGACCCGGTTTGCAGAAGAGGAAAAAAAATAGTCTTTCATCAGGACAATGCATATGCTCACAAAGGTGTTTTGGCAGTGGGAAAATTAAGGAATCTGCACTATGAATTGTTAGAACATCCACCCTATTCCCCAGATTTGGCTCCCTCTTTTGACTTCTATCTCTTCCCAAAACTAAAACTCTTCCTTGCTGGTCAGCATTTTTCTTCGAATCAAGAAGTGATTGCAGCTGTAGAGGGTATTTTGCAGATCTTACTGAGAATCACTACAGGGATGGGATAATGGTGTTGGAACATCGCTGGAATAAATGTATTGGTCTTAAGGGAGATTATGTTGAAAAATGAAATTAATTTTGAAATTATAAATTTGTTTTTTCATTGTTAGGCCGAGAACTCTTCAGTCCACCCTCATATACACACAAAACCTATCGTATCTCTCCTTAAATGTATTCACTGTCAAGGAACGCACAACACATTCTGGCAATCCATTCCACTCATTCACCACTCTCCATGCAAAAAATCTAGTCTGCACACCCCTACTAACCACACTCTTGTACAACTTCCATAGACTTTTATCATATATTTAAAAATTTCTCTGCATCAATTTTATGAAACCTCTTTAATATTCTTAAAAGTTTTTATCATGTCTCCTCTTTTCTGCCTGTCAACTAAACTTGGCAACTACCTTCAATACCTGTCCTCATAGGAAGCATTCCACAGACCTGTCATCAGCTTATTCACTCATCTTTGAATCCTCTCTGCCACCCCAAGAAACACAGGCCACATCTGGGTACAGTAGTAAAAATGTGGCCAAATCATGACCTTAAAGAGGGATAACTATCTTTACTTGTTAGCATGTTTTTCAACATTTAAGTAATCTAAGCTGTTTTACCAGTTTTTGCAATATGTTCTCTGAACTTTAACTCTCTGTCCACCATTATACCTAAGTCCCTAGCGTCATCAATTTTTTGCAATCCAGCACCATCAACATGATACACCATATGCAACCTTTTCAGCTCATAGTGCATAATCTTGCATTTCGCAACATTAAATTAACAGTCATTATCCTTTGCCCACATTGCCAATTTATTTAAATCATCCTAATATTGGTTGTGCATGGCACCACTAACAAAACCGTGCTCATCAATTATGTGGGCAGCGTGGTGGTGGTGGTGTGTAGAAGTTGAGATTTTTATTTGTTTATTTTTTTTCCTTCAGACAGTTTAGTATTATAATTGCTCTATCTGTTATTTGGTATTTGTTGAATAAATAGTCAAGTTATATGGAGAATCTGAAGTATAAATAATAGAAATTATCAGGGAAGGAACATACTGTTTTTAAATATAATAGTAAGAAATTATTTTTCATTTTGATTGCAGGATACAATTTTATTTATTTACTTTTTTTCTTCTTCTCTTTCTCCCAGTATGCGTGATTTGGTTGAACAAGGAATACATTGTATGATTTTGACAAGTGGAACGCTTTCGCCTCTTGGATCATTTGCCAGTGAATTGAGCATAGACTTTCCTGTTCAGTTAGAGAGCCCTCACATTATTTCAGATAATCAGGTATTTGTAAGAGTTTTAACACAAGGACCAGATAGTACTCCACTTAATTCATCTTATCAAAATAGGTATTTATGATATTCATTTTTAATCTGAATTTTATTTTAAAAAAATTACTTAGATTTAAAAGTACAATTTCCATTTATATTCCTTAAATATAATATCTTATTTTATATAATATTTCCATGGTGGCCAAACTGTGGCTTGCGAGCCGCATGTATAGCTCTTCTTAAGTTTTATTGCAGCTCAACTAACAAATAAAAAATATTTATACTTTTTCTTAATTTTTTAGCAGGCATGGGGCAATCACCTAATAAAGTTTTTCTGAATGATGATAATAATTTAAAAAAACTCAAGGCAAAGCCAAAATAAGAGAAAAAAAATTGATGTTTTTCCCTAAAAATCATCGATGTTTGTTTGCCATCCCTAATGAGCTGTATTTTGCTGCTAGATTGGTCAATGTTTTTGAGGGGTTTGATGAAATTCACTGTTCATATGCTGTTTGGCAATGTAGTTATATTTATATGAACTTGTCTTTAAAAGATATATTACTGAATTTCGTACTTTTTATATTAATAAAAAGGTAATAATTTAAATTCCAAATGATTTAAATATTAATATTTTATTTTAAAAATTTTATTATAGAATATTTTGCAGCATGACTCTTGAAAATAAACAGAAGCAGAAGTATATCGACGAACATAGAAATTTTAAGGAAGAATGGGAAGAAGACTATGCTTTTATTGAGAAAAATGGTAAAGCTTTTTGCCTCATCTGTAGTTCAACGGTGAGCAATTTCAAAGCAGAGAATTTGAAACATCATTATGAAAAATTGCATCGCGAGTTTTCGTCTCAATGTCCAGAAAAATCTGAAATACGAATTAAAAAGCTTAAATTGTTGAAATCTTCAGTTAATAACCAAATTAATTTCATATCAAAATTTACTGAAGAATCTAAAACTGTAATAGAGGCTAGTTTTAAAATATCATGGAACATCGCACGTGCAAAACGGCCTTATACCGAAGGGGAATTTATTAAGCAAAACATTCTTGACACAATTGAGTCACTGGACCCTAATAATTCAAAATGTTTAAAGTTAGTTACCAACATTCCTACCTCACGACATACAATTGAACGTCGAATTTCAGAAATAAACGTGGATTTATTATCAAAATTAGAAAACAATATAAAAGATTGTGTAGCATTTAGTTTGGCTCTTGACGAATCAACTGACATTACAGACAAACCACAATTGGCAATTTTTATTCGTTTCATTCTTGAGGACAGAGTGACATGAGAAGAATTATTAGATGTGATAGCATTAAAAGATAGTACTTGTGGCATTGATATTAAGGAAGCGTTTGATGTTGCCCTTAAAATTGTTCCAAAAAGTAAATTAGTAAGTGTGGCTACTGATGGAGCAGCAGCAATGGTGGGTAAGAATGTAGGATTAATTGGACTTTTAAAAAAAGATGAAAGCATTCCTGATTTCATTCAAATTCATTGTATTTTGCATCGAGAATTTTGAACATGTGTTTACACCACTCATAAAAATCGTAAATTTCATTTGGACCAATGCAAAAAACCACAGTCAGTTTCAAAATTTTATTGATGAACTCAATTTGAATGAACAAATAAATGATTTATCGTTGTACTGCATAGTGTGAGATGGTTATCTACGTACCATGTATTGAACAAATTTGTAGCTTTATTGGACCCTATTATCGAATTCCTAGATATAAAAAAGCAATCATATCTGCAATTAAAAAACAATGAATGGATCCAGGACTTAATGTTTTTTACCGATATAGTGGAACATTTACAAAATTTCAATGTGTCGCTGCAAGGCAAGGACAAGAATATTTCAGAATTGTGTCAGAGCATTTTTAGTTTAAAAAAAAAAAAATACAACTTTTTCAAAAAAATATAAGTGAAAAGACATTCAATCACTTGCCATGTTTGAAAAAAGCGACTTCAGGATGTGATATTCTTCCTACAGCCATCAGTAACTATCGAGCCGAATTAAACAACCTGTTGGATGATTTTGAAGAATGATTTGTAGACTTACAAGAATTAAAAGCATCTATCGCATTTCTATTAAATCCATTTGAAATCCATTAAATTTTAATTAACAATGGTTTCCCACTTTTAAAAAGCTTACTTCCTGGAACGGCATCAGGAGAAATGGAGTTAATAGAAATGCAAGAAGACGAAGGTCTTAAAATGTTACATAAATCAGTAAATTCAATCAATGAATTTTGGAAATGTGTACCTACCATAAAGTACAGCCATTTAAAAAATGCAGTGTATCATTTATTTTCAATTTTTGGATCAATGTATGATGTTGAATCACTGTACTCAACGATGAAATTTGTAAAATCTAAGCATCGTTCTCAATTAACAAACCAACATTTGAAAGAATTAATAAGAAGTTCAATTACTGATTACAAACCAAATTATCAACAATTAGTTGCTAACTTAGAAATCCATAAACCTTCTACTAGTAAAGAGTAAATAAAAAAAATGTGAATAGATGTAAAAAATATATGTAATAATAAATATAATGTTTCAAAAACTTTTTTTTCCCCTTATAAATGATATTGTATTTATATGTGTACGTATATATGACTGACTTTTGGGATATGGCTCATAACAATTTCTGATAGGTAACTAGGGCTCTTGCTGCAAAAACTCTAGCCACCCCTGTAATATTTTATACTTATATATGTTGGCACTCTGTTTCTTTTTTTCTCCTTCTAAAGAATAAGGAAAGTTATGTATTAAATAACTGTTACTGAATTAATTACACAGTGTGCAGCTTGGTTATAGAATTCACACGAGGGATGGTGGAATGTGCATGCAAGTCCCTGCTTCTTTAATTGACATGCGGTTGTTGCTCACTTCTCCTCATTTTAATCTGTTGCAATAAAAGAATGTCAGATGATCTAACTATAAGAATTTTGTGGTCATTTTTGAGAATTTTCTTAGGAATTATTCTTGATTTTTTTCTTTGATTTCCTAGTTTTGTTAAGTGAATTTATGCCTAATTTAACTCATGACCTCAGCATGTTTTGATGATCTGTACAGTTTTGCAACATACTACAGATTGCTTATTCCATAACTGCTTCCATAATAAAGAATGTAATTTATGATGTTAACTCTCAGGATGGCATGCACCAACAGAAGTAACTCAAAGAATATTTGATTTGCACTTAGTAATGATGTATTAACCTTCCCAGAAGTTAAGAAAAATAACTTCTGATTGAGCCAAAATAATTATCTTTCCTGCCAATGATGGCCAGTTCTGTATCTATATTTATCATCATTAAATTCCTGATATGTACCCTCAAGGAGTGTACAGGATATGATAGTACTACATGAAAAATTTACTTACTTCCTATCTACAATTTTCCTCCAAATCAATCTGTTACCTATCAAGACTCCAACATTATCAGATCTTATATTTCTATCTTCTAAGGTACTTTTTGTCACATCAATTCATTTATATCTTGGTCTTTCTCTGGATCTGGGTCTTTTTCCTGTCAACCTGGCAGAGCACACTTGTTTTGCTAATCTTTCTTCTCCTATTCTGTTCAAGTGACCATACCACCTGAGATTAGCTCTGCTAATGCATTCCTGGATGATGAGAATGTCAAGTTGTTTCCTAATATCCTCGTTTTTAATATGATGCCATCTGTTCATGTCCCTAATCTTTCTCAGGACTCTCATATCTGCAGTCTTTAGTCAAGTGTTTTACTTTTGACCCAGCTCTCAGATCCATAAGTTGAAATTGGTTTGAACACTGTCTTGTATATACCTAATTTAGTGTTTTGATTAATTTCTCTCTTATTCCATATAAATTTGTTCAGTTGACTGCCTGCCATACCGGCGTTGTTGATTCTGTTGTCTATTTCCATATTTAATTTACCATCTTCATTATAAACCGTGTGCCTAAGTAGCTGAAATGTTTCACTTGTTTTGTAGGTTCTCCGTTCACAATGCAGTAGATATTTTCAATTCTTCTGTCTATTTTCATTCTTTGTCTTGTTATTTCTGACCTTCGTACCATATCTCTTACAACAGTTTAGTCAGGCAATCTTGCAAACTTGTAGCAGATTTATTTAGATAACATCATCTGCATAAAACAAAGAGCTGAGATTAACATCTCCAATTTTGATATCAGGCTTAATACTACTTTCTTCATAATGTGATCCATATAGATAATGCATAACAGAGGGGATAATGCGCATCCTTGTCTGACACCAGATTTAACATTAAACCATCTTTCTGTACAGCCTTCAATTCTAACTGCTGACTTACATCTCAAATAAAGACTACGTATTGCTTGATATAATGCTCCACTGACACCATAAAACTGTAGTGTTTTGAATAGCTTCTCTCTTGGTACCTTGTTATATGTCTTTTCCATTCTGTATTTATATATATTCAAAAATAAATTTTTGAATATATATTTTTATATATTTGATTAATGTAGTAATCTTCTTGTCATTGTGAATTATACATTGGCAGTCATTAGCATGTTTACTGTATAGCTTTTATTAGACTGTGTCTTGGAGTTTATTGTATATTTAATAAAGATAGTATGCTAGTTTTGCACCAAAGAGGCTTTTTATGTTGTTAGAAGTTTTTTCATTTGGTTATACTATAAATTAAAGATACCAAGAAATTATATACTTGGATAAAGTGGGAGCAGTGGGAGCCAGACCCAGAGGTTTGGCTTCCACTGAAGAGACCTCAATAAACGTCGAAACCAGTCTGGGTGGTGACCCTTACCATAATGCATAACATTATATATGTCCACAAGAAGATGTGCTTTGCATTATGAGATACTGAGGCAAGTGATGTGAAGTCTTAGCTTCATTATATGAGTTGTTCTAGTCCTGAAAATACTTCAGGTGCAAAGTTTGTATGCTTACACTTGGATAAAGGATTAAAAGAAGTATATAATTTCTTGGTATTTTTCATTTATAACTTTTTATGTTGTTGTTTTATTATATTGAGAACAAGGTTTGCTCACTTGTACTGGAATTTTGACTTAAGATTACATTCTCCATATGTATGGAGAATGTAATCTGAAGTTGTTTTTTTTTTATTATTATTATTTTACGAATCCTACCTATGAAAGGTATTTGCAAACCGTTCATGGGTGGTATTCATAAAATTGTTTCAGTTCATTCAGTTAACCTCTCTAGTAAGCAAGGCAGTGGTTTCATGCTGGACAACAGTTGTCTACCACCCTCCTAAAATATATGGATGTAAATACAACTGTAACTAAAATCACTTGAATTGAGATAAATAAATTAAAATCTTAACTGTACATTAGCAGTTTAAAACTTATAGAATATTTTATTTATTTATAGCATCAGCAGTTTAAAAGTTATAGTATTTAGGTGGGATATGAATTTCATTGCTGGTGTAAGACCATCACTCCACTTGCTCTAGAGGCCTTGAAGGGGCTTGAAAAAGTTCCATGTGTGGTCTCTCTTAGATAGGGTTTCCAGACTAGAAATGAATAAATATATAATAAATAAATAAATAAATAAATCCTTAGCCCATACATGGTACAAATATCCTATAGGTTTGCAATTTACATATAAACCTTTTGTGGGTGGAAACCACATAAATTTAAAAAATATATTACAAATACATCATAATAATTTATTTAATTTTTTTCTCCTTCAGAACCAATATGAAGTATATCAACTCTCTTGGCCGTTCAATTTTAAACTTCAGTCGTTTAGTTCCAGATGGACTACTTGTGTTTTTCCCTTCATATTCCGTTTTGAAGGCTAATGTAAATCATTGGGAGGAGTCTGGTGTATGGCAGAGTTTGTCAGGAGTAAAGTCTGTGTTTACTGAGCCTCAAAGAAAGGATGCATTTCATGAAAGTATGAAACAGTATTATAGTAAAATTGCAGAACCTGAATCAAGAGGAGCTTCACTGTTAGCTGTTTGCCGTGGAAAGGTAGCTATTGCCCTCTGAGTTGATTCTTTAAAATATGTTTACTTTTTTTTTCCTCTCTCCCCCTCAATCATGGACAGACATGACATTTTCAGTTATTTGTAAATTGATAGAAATTGTTTGCAAAGTATTGAGTTTGCAAGCTATTTTTGAGTGCCTGATTAAAAGAAAAAAAGTTAAGATTCTTAGATAGCTAATCTTTATAATCCATTGTATAAAAATCAATATATTTAGAATTATTTTGTGATTTAACACAAGTAATACATCTGTATATTTTTGAGTTTTTATAACTATATATTTTTTTATTATTTTGAATAATTCTTGGGGATGCTCATTGTTTCTGGAAATGGAAATTATTCAAAGCCTAATTTCCCATTTGGAATAGTGTCAGGGTAACATTGCTGGAGAATTGCAGAATGGTACATCATAAAATTAATGAGAAAAGATAATAGGAAATAAATGAAAAAAGAATTCAAGTCCATTGAAACCTAATTTTGTCACTGAAATGAAGATGTCATTATCATGTTATGGAGTGTATTTGGAGTGCAATCTATAAAACAATACTCAAGAGCAAAGGCTGGTATCTTTTCACTAAAAAGGGTACCTTGAATGGCTGGCTTATGACAAAGGGTTCTTTATCTTAATTTTGCTGGAGGAGAAGTTGTAAGCTTAAAGTACGTTCAATACATATTTACTTTAAATGAATTTATTAATGCAAAATTCTACTTACAAACTTAAGTATATACTTCAAAAAACAAACAAACAAAAAAAAAAAACCATTAATGTGATTGTGATACTTTGCATTTCATATATTCGGCTAACTTATAATCTGGCACATAACTGGAAATTCCAGTTCTTAGGCAGTGGTCTAAATGAGAATCATTGAGCCATGATCAATACTTGGATTTCAAATACTTCATATTTGAAAAAAAAGATTCACATGAATATGTCAAAGCACCGTAAGAATATATTTTAAGAGCACATTTTCTTAATAAAAATCTTTTTATTTATGTCATCCATCATGAGTTGTAAAAAATATAATATAAATATATAAAATTATTAGAAACACACCAAATAAACAACTGATTGTCACTTTTTCACTCTAGAAATGAATTCAGGCTACTAGCCTAGTGCAACAGAAGTGCGTAACCGGTGATGTGTGGTTCACATACGCACTAAAAAATTTAGGAAGTTATTTGATGCTTCAATGTCTGGCACAGCAGTGGGCCAGATATTAAAAAGGCTTCATAGGCACTTGGGTGCCCACGAAGCCTGTGTTGCCGACTCCTGCTCAAGAGTATTGTTTTATAGAATGATTATGATAGAGCACTATAATTAATTAAAAGAGAAGACCACTAACAACAGCCCATGTTATCCATTAGTCGATAGATTGGTGGGTAGCATGCACTGTTGGTTGATAAGGAACAGGTCGGTGTTAGTAGACTTCACTACTTATGTTTTTATTATTATTTTTTTAATATATATATATATATATATATATATCGATAATAACTTCATCTTATTTTTACCGACTAAGTAGATAACTTTCTGTCTTGGTTCTTCTTCCTGTCATTGATTTTAGGCTAAGTGGCCTGTTCCAGCCTTCTGGAATTGCTTTCTTGGTCTTCCAATACTTCTTTTTCCATTTATTTTATATCCTTATTTTTGGCAATCTGCTATTGTCCATTCGATTCAGATGTTCTAACCATTTTCATTTATATTTATTATAATAGTTAATTGGTTTCATAGTTTAAACCTTGGTAATACTCAGATAAATATGAGCTAGCATTATTTCTGATTATGATACACGTAATGAGTTGAGTTTTAAGCCAATATGGAAAACAGTTCATCATCATCATCATCATCATCAAATTCTTTACATGTAGCCTCAAGGGGTGTACAGGATATGATAGTACTACATGAAAATTTTACATCATTACTACTTTCCTATCTACAATTTTCCTCCAAATCAGTCTGTTACTTGTCAAGACTCCAACATTATCAGATCTTATATTTCTATCATCTAAGGCACGTTGTACCGTATCAATCCACCTATATCTTGGTCTTCCTCTGGGTCATTTTCCTGCCAACCTGGCAGAGAACACTTGTTTTAGTAATCTTTCCTCGCCCGTTCTGTTTAAGTGACCATACCACCTGAGATTAGCTCTGCTAACGCATTCCTGGATGCTGACAATGTCAAGTTCTTTCCTAATATCCTCGTTTTTAATATGATATTGACATTGATGCTATCTGTTCATGCCTCTAATCTTTCTCAGGACTCTCATATCTGCGGTCTCTAGTCTTTGGTCAAGTGTTTTACTTCTGACCCAGATCTCAGATCCATAAGTTAAAACCGGTTTGAACACTGCCATGTATACACCTAATTTAGTATTCCAACTAATTTCTCTCTTATTCCATATAAATTTATTCAATTGACTTCCTACCATACCAGCTTTGTCGATTCTGTTGTCTATTTCCATATTTGATTTACCATCTTCGGTAAAAATCATGCCTAAGTAGCTGAAATGTTTTACTTGTTCCACAGGTTTCCCGTTCACAACACAGTTGACATTTTCAACAATTCTACCTATTTTCATTGTCTTTGTATTTTTAATGCCGACCTTTATACCATGTCTATTACAACAGTTATTCAATTTAGTCAGGGAATCTTGCAAACTTGTGGATTTATTTAGAAGTATAACATTGTCCGCATAGAGCAAAGAGCTGACATTAACATCTCCAATTCTGATATAATGTTTAATACCACTTTCCTTCATAATGCGATCCATATAGATAATGAATAACAGAAGGGATAATGTACATCCTTGTCTCACACCAGATTTAAAATTAAACCATCTTCCTATACTTCCTTCATTTCTAACTGCCGACTTACAACTCGAATACAGACTAAGTATTGCTTGATATAATGCCCCATTGACACCATATAACTGTATCATATTGAATAGCTTCTATCTTGGCACCTTGTCATATGCCTTTTCCATATCAACAAAACTTAAATACAGATCTTTGTTATATTCCCATGCTTTCTCAAATATTTGTTGAAAAGTGAAGATCTGAACCTGACAGCCTCTATTAGGCCTGAATCCAGCTTGTTCTTCACCAAGCTTTTCTTCACACAATTCTTCTCAACTGTTACTCAAATATACTTGCATAGATCTTGCCAGGAATTATACGTAAAATTTTCCAACTGTTATACAAGCAAAATAGTTACCACTTTGAAAACTACAATGATCATAAAAGAGAAGTTAATTTCCTGACGTGTAATAATAAACCCTCCAAATTAAAACCCTCTATCTTCCAGAACAGTGGAAAATACTGGGAAGAAGGAAAAGAAACAGTGTTATCAATTGCAAAAGACACTCTCGGTACCAAACCCAAAATAAACAAACAGTGGATAACCCAATTGTAGCTACAATAGAAGAGAAAAGAGAGGCCAACATACTTGTAAACCAACAAAACAATGAAGAGAATAGAGAAAAATACAGAGCACTAAAAAATAAAGTTGATAAACCTATGCAAAAAGGCCAAAGAAAAATGGTCAGAAGTAAAAGTTAAGAAATGCCGAGAAGCATATCAACAAAACAACCTAAAAGTCTTCCATGACGCTATAAGAGAAATTACAAAGGAATTCTCAGCAAAAGCAGTAACAATGAAAAACAACAAGATGAATGAAACCGGGAATATTGAATATATAAGAAAAATCTGGTCAAACCATTTTAAGACTATCTTCCACCAAGGAAACAAAACTATAATGCCAACATTAGCCGAAAATAACGACTACCCAAAAATTTTACAAGAAGAAGTTAGATACGCAATAAAACAGATGAAAAACAATATAGTACCAGGCATTGATATTATCCCTACTGAACTGTGGTCATATGGAGGCAGCATGTCAATAGAATATTTAACAACCCTATTCAATAAAATACTACAAACAGGAGAGATCCCAGATGACTGGAGACAAAAGAGACTGCAGAAATTACAGACCAATCAATTTACTCCCTCACACCTATAAAATATTCGTAAGAATTATATAAAATAGATTAAAAAACACCTATGTAGAAATGATAGGCATAGAACAAGCTGATTTCCAAGGACTCTATTCAACAATAGATCAAATTTTCACATTGCACCAACTAGCAGAGCTCAGCTGTGAAGACCATAAAGAACTATATTGCTTTCTTGTGGACTTGAAACAAGCTTTTGACAGCATCAACAGAGAAATCCTTCTTAAAATTCTTCTAGAAAAAGCAATAGACAAATACATAATACAGTTTCTGATAAAATATTACTTTAAGACAAATGCAATAATTAAAAAGGACACACTCACAACAGAACCTATAGAGATCCAAAAAGGAGTAATGCAAGGATGCCCATTATCCCCATGCCTATTCAACATATATCTAGACGAAGTTGTAAAGAAGGCAATAAACAATGAGCCTGGAGTCAATGGTTTAAACATAAATAATATCAAATATGCAGATGATATCGTCCTTATTGCATGAACCCCAAATGAACTACAAAGGTTGATAAACAAGTTAAACGAAACCTGTAAAACATATCACATGACAATAAATATACAAAAGACAAAAGTGATGAAAATAGGAGGAACGGAACTGCCATCTCAGCCACCCTAAATGGAGAACAAATAGAACAAGTAGACAACTTCATATATCTTGGATCAAAACTGACAGAAACAATAGGTGAACTCAAAACAATCAAACACAGAATAGCAATAGGATGGACCACCATGGGAAAATTACAGAAAGTCTGGAAAACAAACAAGATATTTAAGCAAGCTAAAATCAAATTATATGAATCGATAATTATACCAACAGTCATCTATGGAGCAGAAGCGTGGACAGTTAAGAAAAGAGAGGAGAAAAAATTGCTGGCATTTGAAATGAAATGCTTAAGAAAAACAAATAGAACAAGTTGGACAGTAAAGAAAACAAACAGCACAGTCAGACAAGAATTATTGTATAAAAAGACAATAATAGAAAAAATTAGAAAACAACAACTGAGATGGTGTGGACACACTGTACGCATGGACTCAGACAGACTTCCTAACGTCCTAATCAATACTTTTCCAAATGAAAAAAGAAGACCAAGAATCACTTGGCTGAAATTAATAAAGAATATTTCGGGATGCAGAACATATATAAGGAACTTTTTAGAACAGCAAGGAATAGAGAAGACTGGGGGATCCTGCTGAAGAGAAGACTCAACCCGTCTTAGACGGAAGAGAAATAGAATAATAAACACTCATCCCACAATACGGATTGATTACCCTATTATCAGAATGGATTCTCCTTCTTTTGACATGCGCAGAAGTGTCAAAGGGTCTCATATCTGTAGGCGTACTATATCTGTTCACTTTCCTGATTTTTCTCAGAATTCTCATATGATTGGTCTCCAGTCTTTGATCAAGTGTTTTATTTCTAATCCAGTTCTCAGTCCATAAGTTAAAATTAGTGTGGACACTAATTTTCACTATTTTGGATAATTTCTCTCTTATTCTATATAAATTTATTCAGTTGACTCCCCAGCACATTAGCATTATTTATTTTGTTGTCTGTTTCCATATTTAATTTTCCTTCATCACAAAAAAATTGTACCTAAATAGCTGCAATATTTTACGTATTCTCTAGGTTCTTCATTGAGAATACAGTGCATGTTGTTTTTCTGTATTCCTTTTTATACTGTTTATTTTTATACTTTTGTCTTTTTGTTGCTGATTTTCATTGCTGTGATTACTCAATGTTAAAGAATTCTGAACTTTTACTGATTTGTTTAGGAGTATAACATTATCTACGAAGAGCCGAGTTGAATATCTCCAGTTTCGATATCAGTTTTAATGTCTCTTTCTACCACTCTTCATAAAGTAATCTGTACATTTGAAGAATCACAGTGGAGATGTGCACCTTGTCTAATATCTGATTTTCATGAAATCATGTTCCTATACCTCTTTCAATTCTAACTGCTGAACTACATTTAGATAAAGGCTATATGTTACTCTATATAATATTCCCATTTCACCATGTAATTGTAGTTTTGAAACAGCTTTTCTCTTGGTATCTTGTTGTGTGTCTTTTCCAGATTTTTTTTTTTTTATTATAGTACATTAGTATCGTGTATGGGTGGTGGATTGGGAAAGGAGGAACTTGTTTGCATTTGATTTAAATGACTGTATGTTGTATTCCTTTAGAAACACAACCGGGGGAGACTGTTCCACAGATGCCTACAAAACTTAAATTTTTCTAACTGTTTGTCTTAAAGTAAAAGTCTGATCATGAAAACCTCTATTTGACCTGAACCTGACTTGTGGAAGGAGAAACTTGGTAATGAACTAGTTAAAAGCAAGAAGAAACTCGCCATTCTTTTCAGTAGGGAACCATGGCAAACATTAAAAAAAGTTAGCTACTGGCACAGGAGTTAATTCTTCACTTTTTTTCCTTTCTCGTGCAGATAAGTAAATCAGTTTCAGATAGACTGCAGGGTTTTCTCTCTTGAATTTTGTTTTTTTTTTTATTATTCTTCAGTGGCTGAATAAATACTATTAGGTTACAAGATTCCTATCAACTGGCATTAGTGGAAATGATGTAATGAAGATACTGTTAATTAATTGACTAGCTAACTTACTGAATAATATGCTTCCAGTTATACTTAAGAAAGTTTAAAAGTTTTTATATACTTAAAGCAATGCTCTGCTGTTAGTTAGGTATAACAGTTACATTACTTACATTATTATACATTGCTCTTCCTATTCCTGTAAGCTGCCTTATTGTGATGGAGGGGTGACACTAGATGGAACAGGTGAATCACATCAAAAGTGTGTACTCCTTGTAGGATCGCCCTAGGCATGAAGGTTTTCTCACTTTTTCCAGCTAAAGTTTATGGGTAAAAATAGGAGAAGGGATGAATACCACTTGTCTTTACTACCTATTGGACACATAGAAAAAAACCTTACAGAATATCATGCCAACTCAGTCATCATTCAAGCAAATTAGGACTGCATCATCTCTTAGAGGCACCAGCTAAGAGGTAGCGAGATATCTCACTGGTGACAGTTGTACATCAAAGAATATAAAGATATTTAAATGTGAATTTAGGCTATGAAACAGATTTGTGACAGGACATGTGGAATGAATGTTAGATCATTATACTAAAGTGACTAACTCAATATACTGCAACAGTAACTTGCTTGTTATGAATGGTCTATCATTGTGTATAACAAGACAAGATGGTCAGTATCTGGAGATCTGCAGATGAAGGAAATATTTTTCTTTGCTTCATTACTCCTAAAGGAAGATAAGAGGGATTGGTTTTTCTGATTTATCTTTAAATCTGTGAATAGTAGACTTGCAGAAGTAAGGTTAAAAGCCACTAAATATATCTATAGTATAAGAATATGCCCCCCATGTTGGGGCGGGTAGTGGAATACCCCAACCGCACTCCTGCATATCGTAAGAGGCAATAAATGGAGACCCAGTCCCTGGGGGTATAGCTGGGTCCCCTTCGGGGGTTGGGTGAAGGGCTAATCACCCCTCCCTGTAAAAATTATCTGATTACGAAAACTGCAAATCTGGATGAACAAATGCTCCTGGCAAAGACGTGACTTGCGAGACCCCAGAAGATTTTATCTAGCCTGGTCTGATGTGGAAAACATATATATGACACACCAAGGGGAAAGGCTTTCGGAATCCTTGTTGTTGAAAGAGTCACTTATGAAGCCACAAAAAATTTTAAAGATTGGATCATGAAATGTCAGAACATTGTACCAGGTAGGAAAAACTAGGCAGGTAACAAATGAAATGGACAATTACAAGTTAGACATTTTAGGTATCAGTGAACTCAGATGAACTGGTTTTGGTAGACTTACAACTAAAAGACAACAAGACAGTATTGTACTCTGGATCAGAGGAGAAGCATGAAAAAGGAGTTGTGCTAATATTGAACCCAAAAGTAACCAAAAGCCTGATGGGAACCAGTAAACGAGAGAATTATAAAAGCCATGTTTTATTCCAAATTTATCAAACTTTCTGTTGTGCAGGTTTACACACCTACCAATGATGCAGATGAAGAAATAAAAGAATGTTTTTATGAACAACTCCAAAAAGTAATAAATTCTATTTCAAAATGCGATATGATAATACTTATTGGCGATCTTAATGCAAAAGTGGGTAAAAGGTCATCTGTAGAAGAAAAATCCTTAGATTTCGAGGCTTGTGGAAACCGAAATGAAAATGGCATGATGTTTGTATCCTTTTTTGAAATGAACAACTGTGTCATTGGAGGAAGTAAATTCAAGCATAAAGAAATACAGAAATTGACTTGGATCGCACTGGACGGCAGCACAAAAAACCAAATTGATCATGTTGCTATCAATAGTAAATTCGTAAGATCCATGCTTGATGTGAGAGTCAAACGTGGTGCATTGGTTCTGACCACTTCTTATTAGTGACAAAGTTGAAATTAAAACTTCAAAGTGTATTAAGAAAGAAAAGAAGTTCAAGAACTGCATTTGATATTGAAAAATTAAAAATTAAAGAAATAAGAGAAAAGTTTGCTTTGGAGATAAAGAACAGATTCAATATATTAGAAATAGAGGAAAATCAAGATGTAACAGTAGAAAACAACAAAGTAGAAGAATATTGGAAAATCAGGAATACATATAATGAAGTTTCTGAAGATGTAATTGGTAAACGAAGAAAAATAAAGAATGGTTAACTGCAGAAACTTGGAAGATCATTGAAGAGAGAAAAAAGATTAAATCATTAATGAACAATACAATTCAGAACGATTATATAAAGTGCATAGCAATCACTATAATAAATTAAATAAAAGCGTAAAGAGAGCCGAAAAGAGAAAATATATTGATGAATTAACAAAACAAGCACAACATGCTGCAGAAAATGGACAAATTAGACAACTTTATCAAATTATAAAACAAATCAGTGGGGTAGCAAAAAAGCAATCATTTCCTCCATTAGAGACAAACAAGGAAAGTTATTGAAGATTGACTCCAAAATCGAAGCAAGATGGAGAGACTATTTTGAAGAAACTTTAAATGTAAAGGCAGATACAGGATCTCAACAGGCACAAAATATTACAACTAGTGTAACACACACTTTGAACATTTCCGAAGACGAGATTTCGTTGGGCAAAGTCAAAGATTCCCTGATGGCACTATAATCTAACAAAGCATGTGGAAATGATAATATCAATGCCGAAATGTTAAAAGCTGATCTCAACACAACTACTGCCAAATTACAAAAGTTATACAATGAAATATGGAAGACAAAAAATTCCTGAACAATGGAAAGAAGCAGTAATTATAAAAATCCCTAAAAAAGGAGATCTGACTAAATGTGAAAATTGGAGAGGAATAAGTTTGCTGTCAATCCCTCAAAAGTTTTTACCAAAATTTTAATTAATAGATTAAAAAAGGAAATCGA
Source organism: Typopeltis vanoorti (assembly GCF_054136105.1). NCBI lineage: Eukaryota > Metazoa > Arthropoda > Arachnida > Uropygi > Thelyphonidae > Typopeltis > Typopeltis vanoorti. The sequence continues at coordinate 9,761,515 of NC_143567.1, read as the reverse complement.
AAATTTACTAAGAGAAGAACAGGCAGGTTTTCGAACTGGTTGCGGAACCATTCAACAAATATTCACTCTTAGAAATATAATCAAACAATGTATAGAATTTCAAGCCCCACTTCACCTAAACTTCATCGATTTCAGTAAAGCATTTGACTCAGTAAATAGAGACTTTGGAAAATTAGAAGAATACGGAATACCTTATAAATTTATCAACATTATTAAGAATATGTATTATGGCAGCAAGTCTTGTGTTGAAGTAGATGGAAAACTTACAGACTTCTTTATCGTCGAAACTAGAGTTAGGCAGGGTTGTGTGTTATCTGGTCTATTATTTATAATTTGAATTGATTGGATTATGAAAAACTCAATTAATCATCAAAAGAGAGGAATACGTTGGGACTTTACATCAACACAGGAAGATCTTGATTTTGCTGATGACATAGTGTTCCTGTCCTCCAAGTTAAATGACTTACAGCTAAAAACTGATGTCTTTGCTCGCTGCACAGAAACTGTGGTCTACATATAAATAAGAAGAAAACCAAGGTCACGCGAATAAATGAAAAATCAAATAAAGAAATTAAAGAAATTTTTTTGTAGATGATAGGATTATGCTTAAATGAAATCTTACCATTGCTAACATATTTTTTCTAATGCGCCATGAAAATGGACCTGGATCTCTTCAAAGGAAAGTACCCAGAACCTCATTGATTACATATTTATCTCACACACAGCACTGAAGTGCTATAGATTCTTGTACCTCTTGTGTGTAAGATAATATATATAAAATTTATGTAGACGCAGTAAGAACTAGATCATTTCTAGGTGCTGACACTGGAAGTGACCATAATTTAGTAATAGTAGCATTCATGTTGAAATTAGATCTTCGATCCACAAGAAGACAAAAATTTATGTGACTGAAATCGCATACTGTTAAAGAAGTGTTTATAACAAGTATTGATTCCTCTCGTTCTGAAATCCTTGCTTTCCTCTTCAATCCTAAAGTTTCTTACCAGTGTGTTTACACACACACAATCATGCAGCTGAAAGTATTCTAGGAAGAGAATGCTATATCAATAAATCATGGATCACTCCCAACACAAAAACTTAAGATCCATTCAGAACAATGAGAACAACAAATAGTACAATTATCTGAGCAGACTGATTAAAAAGGAGACAAAACTTGTAAAAAAAAAAAAAAAAAAAGTGATAATCAAAAGAAAGCAGAGAAATTGAAGATGATCTTTGAAAGAATAATCATACAAAAGCATCCCAAATCATTAAGAAATTAACAAAGCCATTAGCTCATAAAATTAAATTTTAGAGAATGAGGATGAAACAAATATTACTGATTTTGGAAGATATTGAAAGGGTGAATATACCAGCATATTATTCAAATACGAGGGTGGTCTGAAAAGTCCTCGGAATTGACCATAGATGGCAACACTACTGGCAAGATTTTTTTTTCTAAGTTGGTACATCTATCATAAGCATCCATGTGAAATTGCAAGTCATTCTATCAAGTAGTTTGTTTTATACAGCTGTGTGAAGCTGTTGTCTGTATCCCTTGAAATGGATTAAATCGCGTATCCTACGGTTATAAAATTCTTTGTAAAAGAAGGTTTAACGCCAAAAGAAATTCATTCAAAGTTCATAAAAGTTTATGGGCACTTTTCTCCTTCGTTTTCGACGATTAAAAAATGGGCTGCCGAGTTTAAACGTGGCCATACCAGCCTTGAAGATGATCCATGTGAAGGACGTCCAAAAAAGTGTAACAACACCAGAAATTATTGACCAGGTGCACAATATGGTATTGGATGACTGGCGTGAAAAGAACGTGTAGGATATGTTTTGCGCAAGGGATTGCAAATGAAAAATCTTTGTGCAAGATGGGTTCCGTTCTTGCTCACAGCAGATCAAAAATGCACTCTCATGAAAATCTCTGAACAGTGTTTGGAGTATTTTAACAAGAATACAACTGATTTTGTGTGTCGATTTCTTACTATGGATGAGACTTGGATTCACCATTACACACCAGCAGTCAAAACAGTGGAGAGAAGCTGGTTGAACAGCGCCAAAAAAAGACAGAGTCGATTCCATCACCAGGAAAGGTAAAGGCATAGGTGTTTTGGGATGCTAAAGGCATAGGTGTTTTGGGATGCTAAAGGCATATTGTTTATTAATTATCTTGAAATGGGTAAAACAATGACCGGGGAATATTATTCCGATCTTTTAACCAGACTAGACAAAAAAATTCGTGAGAAAAGACCCAGTTTGCAGAAGAAAAAAAATCATCTTTCATCAGGACAAAACACCTGCCCACAAAGGTGTTTTAGCAATGGGAAAATTAAGGGATCTGCACTATGAATTGTTGGAACATCCACTCTATTCCCCAGATTTGGCTCCCTCTGACTTCTATCTCTTCTCAAAACTAAAACTCTTCCTCGCTGGTCAGCGTTTTCCTTTGAATCAAGAGGTGATTACAGTCGTAGAGGGATGTTTTTCAGATCTTACTGAAAACCATTACACGGACAGGATAATGGCGCTGGAGCATCGCTAAGGAATAAATGTATGTCTTAAGGGAGATTATGTTGAAAAATAAAAATAATTTTGAAATTATAAATTTGTTTTTTCATTGTTAGGCCGAGAACTTTTCAGACCACCCTCGTATGATTAATAATATAAAAAGTCTCCTCAGTTATAGTTTTGCATTGTGTCATGTCATGCATAACATCACATGGCTCTCGCTGTTTCCATTGTGCAAACAGTCCATTATTTGCATTTTACTTGGGATTAAACTACTGTTTGTCATTGACAGCCTGTAGTTTTCAGGCTGAAGTATTATTCACTATTTCCTTGTGTTTTAGTGTGAATTGGAGGGTGGGGGGGATAATTTTAGGGCAGTTAGTTTTATCAATATCCTAGCAAAATGTTATTAGACATCTTACTATCATGAAATTAAACAAAAATGGAACGTAATTTTTCAATCTTTTATTCTGGATTTATTGAATTTTTCAATAAACTTGCTTATTGGAAAATGCAATGAATATAAACAACTGGAATTCCCTGGCACCAACAAGCTCATGATATAAACAGATGGAGAAGATTGGAGGACACATATAGCCCAGAAGTGCTATAAAAATGGTTAAAAGAAGACTTTCATGAAATAAAAAAAAATGGAATGAAATTTCTCAAACTTTTAGTATGGATTCAGGGAGAATAAGAGTTCTGTAGATCATTTATTTACATGCTATATCATCAATGATATAGCATGTAAACTCACTTAATGTGAATTTGATTGCTCAATAATCAGTTAACACGATTTTTTTACGTTATGTGAAATTTTATATTACTTGAAATTTTTTGTCACCATTCTGTAGCAAGTGGTGGCACTTGTCAGTGTAGCAAGCAATGGCAGTGCTGTGGTCGGTGACACTCAGCAGTTGACTCAAAGCTATCATTACAAGCACACGTGCAAATTCTGTTCTCTTGCTCAATCACTTTTCCTTCATTTTGCATATATTCACCCCCTGATATGGAAAAGAGAAAAACTGATAAAGAAAGCATCAGTAATAAAAAGAAAGAAAAGTAATTACATTAGTGGAAAAGTCGGAAGTCATTAAGAGACATGGAAGTGGCGCTAGTAATACAATGATTGCGCAAGACCTGGGATACAGCGAGTCTACAGTTTGGATATTAAATTCTATATTAAATCAGAGCAAAGAATACAAAGTACAAGGGAAAGTTACTACTGCTTCTTTAAGCATACAGATCACCCAAAATAGAACCCATTTAATGATCGAGATGGAACATCTTCTATCACTCTGGATTGAGGATTGTAACCAAAAAAGAACACCTCTTAGTACAAGGAATATTCAGGCAAAAGCTCTCTCAATATTTTTACATCATTTGAAAGAGACCAAATTTCAAGAGGAATGTGAAAGCTATACTTTGAGTTTAGGATGGTTTGACTGTTTTAAAAATCAAGCTGGACTGCAAAGTGTAAGAATAACTGGAGAATCTTCTAGTGCTGATAAAGATTGCACAGCCAAGATTCCATGAAGAATTGCAAAGAATAATTCATGAGGCTGATTATGACAATCGTCAAATATTCAACATCAACGAAACTGGTCTCTTTTGGAAGTGTATGCTAATAAAAACTTTCCTAGCTAAAATGGAAGCATGCATCTCAACCAGGATACAGAGTATCTAAAGATTGTTTTATGCTTTTATTAGGAGGTAGTGCAGAAGGATACTTTAAACTCAAAGCCTGTGTTAGTTTATCATGCGTAAAATCCAAAATCTAACATTATTGAAGAAATCAGCTCAATTGGAAAAGAACTTGGATTTAATGAACTGGATAATGAAGATGTGAGAAACTTTCTCGATTCACATTCAGAACAGTTAAGCGAGAATAATCTCCTTCAACCAGAAGAACAGCATGCATATGAAGAAGAAAATAAGGAGTGCAAACAAGAAGAGAATTTTACGACTAAGAAATTAACCACAAAAAAACTTGAACTAGTTTTCATTCACATTGAGCATGCTTAGTAAATTTTGTTTGTTGCTGATCCTGATATGGAATGAAGCTTTGAAGTCTGCCGAAATCTTGATAAAGTGATCGCCAACATCTCAAATTAGATGACAAGATGAAAAAGTCAAGCACTAATCAAATATCTTTACTTAATTTTTTGTAAAAAAAAAGTAACTCAATCAAATGTTTAGACATTAAATAAAAATTTAAGCAATTGATTTTTCTTAACTTTGATGATTTTATCTTCTAATGTAGCTTATAAATTTTTTAAATTAAAGATACCAAGAAATTATATACTTGGTTTAATCCTTTATCAAAGTGAAAGCAAACAAAGTTTGCAGCTTACTTGGATAAAGGATTAAACCAAGTATATAATTTCTTGGTATCTTTAATTTATAGTATAACCAAGAAAAACTTTCAATAATTATATATTTTTTTTTTTTCAAATTTACACTAAACTGACAGATGAATTACAATTATTCCTATTTATTGTATTCACTTAATGCAGTTTCACTTAGCACCCATTAATTGATGGATTAATTAATCGTGTTAGTGAGGTTTTCCTGTCCATGGAATATAACAAAGTAATAAGTCATGATTTGATTGAACTACAGAAAAGCTATTGACTCTTTTTGACATGATACTCTGGAAAATTCTAAAACATTATGGAATGGATGAAGATAATATGATTAGTTGCATCCCTTTATTCATCTTCTGAAATGGTGGTTGAAATAGAAGGGAACTATATTAGTCTCTTTCCAATGGAGCACAGGATGAGAAGGAATTCAAGGTATCAGCAGTATTTGTTTATTAATAAGGTATATAACTAAATATTTAGATCTGAAACTTAAAGATCCTTTTCAGTGATCAAAAACATTGAATAACTGTAATGGATTCCAAAAGAGATGTAAGTTGTATGCTAATAATGTCTCAAGAAGTTTATAGTGCATATAAACTTCTTGACAGAGCACACATCAGCTGTGCAGATCAGGACTTCACACTGTTCAAGGAATTATGCAGCAGAATTGCCCAAAGAAAGTCCAGACTATCTTTAATGCATACAAGCCTCTTTCTAAGAAGTAGTTATGTCGATGCCATTTTAAATTTGAGTGCTTATTCAAAGAGTGCCAAAGTGTTACTGCAACTCTTACTGGAATGACTGTTTCTTTAACAAAAATTGGGAAAGTTTGATCCTTTTTAATTATAAACAATAACTTTTTTAAATAATATATTTGTCTCAACCTTACATTTCCTGTACTATGCCACTCTAGTATGTGACCCCTATCTCTAAAATAAAAAATAAATAAAATAAAATAAAAACATACAGTTCTTGTTATTCTGCTTTTTTGCATTGTCAATTAATCAGTCAGTCAGAAATATAACTAAATATTTCAGTCTGAAGATGATTTGTAGGTTTCAGATTGAAATATTTGGTTATATACCTTATTAATGAATTTGTACCTACTTGTACATATATTAATTTTTTTCTTTTGTCACAAGTAGGAATGTGCTGAATATTCTGTTTTGCTTCGATATTCAGCCAATTTGATATATTTTAGAAATATTTTATATCAGGCAGCTGAATCAGTAGAAAGATTTGGTATTCAGCCTGCTGAAGTGGAAAAATTTCTGGGCAGTGAATCGTGGAAAAGCTTTCCCTTATCTTATTGTCTGTGTTTTTATTTTGATTTATGTTATTGCAGCCTTAAAATTTATCTCATGAAGTCTTGAAATGTTGAAGAAGAATGCTGTTTTGGCCATGAATAATAATAAAAGCAATATTTGTTGAAAGATTTTCACTTGATTGTATTATAAATTAAAGATATAATACCAAGAAATTATATACTTGGTTTAATCCATTATCCAATGTAAGCAAACAAAGTTTGCATCTGAAGTATCTTTCAGGACTGGGGCAACTCATGGCAAAGGTGGTATAAGTTCTCATCACTTGCCTCAGTATTCCATAATGCAAAGCACATCTCCTTGCGGACATGTATGATGCTGGCTCCCACTGATGAGACCTCAATAAAGGTCGAAACTGGTCTGGGTAGGTACCCTTCCCTTAATGCATAACATTAAGGGAAGGGTACCGACCTTCACTCTTTTGTAAAACAAAAGAGTGAAGGTTGGTCAATTGGTAGAGCCTCTGCTACTAACTGCACTCAAACTTGCTTAACTTTTTGCATGAGCCATTAGTAGCAGAGGCTCTACCAATCGACCAACCTTCACTCTTTTGTTTTACAAATTCATCACTATGCCTATATTTTACATGATTAATCATAGATGTTGTACATGAAGACTCAAAATTTGTAAAATGTAAAATATGCGAACTACAAATATCTTGGGGTGGTACAGGAAAAATGCAATGTACAACATCTATGATTAATCATGTAAAATATAGACATAGTGATGAATTTGTGAAACAGAAGAGTGGAACTGAAATATCAATTCAGAATGTAATAAATATGCATTCAGAATTTGAAGTTATAGAAAATCTAAAAAATGGAAGGTAGATGCAAAAGGTACAAAATCTTTGCATTATGCCATAGATGAAAACGATACCATTGATAGCTTGCCATCCTCATTTGCTCAAATGAAGGATTTACAAGGCTAATGAGTTAACTCATTCCACGGTATAATTTGTCTGGATGAAAATATTTTGCAGATAAAAAATAATTCCAGATATTTATGATCAATTAGTTGTAACTATTAAAAACAAGAAGATTACAGATGCTTAATATATTTGTATTTCTCTTCCATTTGAGGTATGTAGCTGCTAGCATACAAACAAAAATTTCATCAGCTTCACAGCGCACTGGCTTGATACAAACTTTCAATATAATCATATAGCCACAAGTGAGAAGATTAAATAAAAGTTTCTTGCCGTATTACAAATGTTTGGATATAGACATTTCATTCATTTACATAATGGTAGTTTGAGACAATGGCACCAATATTGGTAAGGGGTGTAATGATGCAGAAATTGTATGCATTGCATGTGTTTCACATGCTGCAGTTAGCAGTTAATGGCAGCGTGTAGAAAAATAATAGGACATTGTAACTATTCATCCTGCATTTTTGTAATGGATTTCACGGTTCGATGTGAACACAGATGATTAAGAAAATAACTATTTATTAACTTAAAAGCTAATATTTCACTGTTATTATATCCAGCATCTTCAGAGCACACAACACAAAGTTTGTTACAAATGTAAAACAACCACAATCCGGTGTAACAGTGAGGCTAGCAAAAGTAACTGCAGCATGCAACACAAGACTAAAGTCCTAATATGGCGCCGCCATCTAGGTTTAAAAAAAAATATATATATATATATATATATATATATATTATATATATAATGGATATAATACCAGCGAAACATTAGCTTTTAAGTTAATAAATAGTTATTTTCTTAATCATCTGTGTTCATATCAAACCGTGAAATCCATTACAAAAAAATCTGACGAACACATAAGACTATCCACAAGTATAGGTTATTCAAACCAAATTAAATGTTAGCCATTTGCAATTATTTTAAGATGTACCTTCTAGGTGATACTCTAGTGTTTTTATATGCTACAACAAATAGAAAATCTAAAAAGAGCATTACATATCTGTTTGAACAATTTATAAATTAAGTTCAAATCAGTGGCCTTTAATGGAAAAACTGATAAATTTATTGTAGCCTTTTGAGGAAATTACCGAAACCACAAGTTTTAATTTCAAAAATGCTGTTAACTATAATGACTGAAAATGTATTTAGCTAAAGTTGAAAATAACATTTTTTTTTAAGTAGGAAAAAAAAATCAACAGAAGATTTGGTATTTTATTTGAAATAATAAATCTAATCTAATAGAAAATTATTCTACTATATTAGATTAAAGGTTTCAGCTAGCATTTTTCATGTCATAAAAATTCATTGTTGAAAGCATTCTGATTAGATTAGAGAGTTCAATGTGATTTGGAAATATCAAGTGAAATTAGTAATATTCCTTTATTTTAAAAAATGTGAGATTGTTGGAAAATCATAAAGAAAAGAAAAATAGTAGTAAATTATGACAGTGTCTTGATATCACCTCTTCTTCTACTGCTTTATTGATCATGTCGCAAACAACAGTAAAATAGTAATGGGTCCTACATTTTCCATATTTTAGTAATGTTATAGTTCATTTTAGCCTTTAATTGTATTTTTGTTCATTCTAACCTAGAAGCTACAAGTATCTGTTGCAAAACTAGTTGATTTTCATGTTATTATAGCCAAATAAACCCAATGGATTTCTCTTTATAAGAAGGTTTTTTGTAAAATTTAATTAAGTATACTCAAACTGAATATTCAATGCTTTGGCCAAATTGAAAACCAAATAGTATTTGTTTATTGCGAAAATCATGCTTTGGTGCATCTAGTCAGAGGTGTTTGGAAAAACTAATTTATCATCAGTGTTGTTTGACTGCTTCCTTCCTAACCGAGTATGTTGTAGCCAGTGTCCTGGAGAACAGTGACATTAGAATGATATTAAGAGGAAGAATAAATCATCTGAAGTTTGGATAATGGTATGGATCACCTAGTGGAGAACAAATCTGATCTTCAGGAAATCACCACAAGTTAAATCATGCCCTTAAAAAAATGTGCTTCATCCAGAAGTAAATACTGTAGTTAAGAGCTGAAAAAAATTACACTTGAGGTTAAATTTATAGAAGTTGAGCATCTCTGATACCTAGGCATATTCTTAATAAAGATGAAAGATGAAGTCAGAATATTAGAACAAAAATTGCAAAATCAATAGCATCACTCCAAAAACTAAAGCCACTATAGATAGTTAACAAGCTCATAGTTACAAATAGATTACATCTTATTGACAACTTTGCTAATTCAATATTCCTCTGTGAAAGTGGAGGAGTGCTTGTATCCTTGTGGAAATGGCATTTGCTTTTATAGCTTTAGGCTCCCAAAAGAAAGACCATTATAAGTTTGATTCAAGCCAGAAACTAGAGGATTTATTTCTAGGCATTTTCAGCTGGTTTCTGAGTTAATCCATTTTTTGCCACAGACAAGTAGCATTACTCTCAAAATCAGGTTTTTAACCCTGCACAGTGATATATATATTTCTGTGAGGACTGTCCCCTGATAGATATCTGCTCTAAAGGTCCCATTATAGACTGTGAAAAGAAGAATTATGCATTAAAACCTCTTGGTGTATTTTTTAAGCTTATAAATTTGTAATATATATATATATATATATATATATATATATATATATATATATATATATATATATAAATTAATATAAATATATATAAATTTATAACTATTTATAATATTTATAAATATAATTTATAACTTATAAATATGTAATAGAATGAAGAAAAGAGGTAATTTTTCTTTTTTTGATAGGTTAGTGAAGGTCTTGATTTTGCAGACAAAAATGCAAGAGCTGTTATAATTACAGGCTTACCTTTTCCACCATCTCAGGATCCACGAGTTAAATTAAAGATGGAATATTTAAATAGTGTTAACCACAATAAAGTAAGTTTATTTATAATCTATCATTTAAAACTGTTGCTACTTCTTTATTCTTATTGTTATTTTTTCTTTGTGTAAGTATTAATTGAAAGGGGAAAAGTTTTTCCTAATTTCTAGTTGAAATTATAAAAATAACCTCCATTTTATAATGTGTGTGTACGTACATACAGGAATCCCACACTTTACACAGTTTTGAATAACACACTTTTTCCAATTAACATGGTTAATCAGTTGACACCATAATTTGTTTAACATGGGTTAAAAATTCATATAACACATTCCTTTCATCACCTTGAGGTGATGGGCAATTTATTGTATCACTAAATACAGTAAAGAGACTTTTATAGTCTCTGTATTATATTTAGTGACAATTAGTGACAACTGGAATAAAAAAAGACCTTGCATAATGAAAAGCACTTCCCCTCCCACAGACACTATATTGCATACACACAATCAAAACAGTTTTATTGTAATAACACCAAACACTACATATCTAAATACATTACCTTAACATCCTCTTTCAAATTTTCAGTTATGATTATGATGCAGAAAAAAAACATCATCAAAGGATGTAACTTTAAAACAATTTAAATTGTTTTGAGCTACTCTTGGGGGAGACCACACTCCTACCAGGTGCGTTCCCTGGGTAGCAGATGGGGGAAACCCAAATGGGTTGCTCTGAATAAAGAGCTGTGGACCAAAGGATGTAACAGAGGCAATGCAAGCTAGCTACATTATTATGCCAGTAACTTTCATGAGCAGGAGAAAGTCTACAAACCAAGATAGTGCTACTGTGTATGGGACAACCGACACACCTACTTGAAGACCACATAGAGTAGGTGAGAAATCAGCAATGTGGTCAGCCAAAGATGTGAAACATGTAGCCACCCTCAACATAAGATCACTATACTGACCTGAAAAATTGCAATTAGTCCAGGAAAATTTAAAAAGACTGAAATGGAGTATTTTAGGTTTATCAGAGACACATTGGTGCGGAGATGGATTCGTGGATTTACTAGAAGGAAAACTGTACTTCTCAGGAAGAAAAGATAACATACAGAGAAGGAGTTGCATTATTAATTGAAAAGAAACTTACACACTCAGTAATTGAAATAAACCCAGTGTCTCCTAGAATAATCACAGCCAAACTTCAAGCAAAAGAAAAAGGTCAAACAATTAAAATAATCCAAATATATGCACCAGACAGTAACCATTCTGAAGAAGAAATAGAAAATTTCTATGAAGAACTACAACAGGAAATAGATAATCCCAAAAATAGAGAACTCATGATAGTAATGGGAGATTTTAATGCTAAAATAGGGCAGTTCACAGCAGACAAAACAGATGTGATAGGGGAAATTAGGATATGGAGAGCTTAACGACAGAGGAGAACAATTACTACACTTCTGTAAAGCAAACGATATAATGATTACAAACACATTGTTCTATCAACGCCCTAATAATAAATATACATGCACATCCCCAGAAGGTAATATAAAGAACTGCATAGACTATATCATCATAAACAAACAATGGAAAAGATCAGTAAATAATGTACAAACATTAAGAAGTTTTGATTTTGACACTGACCATGAAATATTAACTGCCAAAGTGAAGATAAAATTCAACAGGAAAAACAATATCAGAAAAGAAGAAAACATCAACCTATCAAAACTAAAAGATAGCTCAAGCAGAAGTCGATTTTTAGAACAGATGTGCTTGAAATTAAAACTCTCCATCTTCCAGAACAGCAGAAAATACTGGGAAGAAGGAAAAGAAACAGTGTTATCAATTGCAAAAGACACTCTAGGTTCCAAACCCAAAATAAACAAACAGTGGATAACCCAAGAAATCCTAGCTGCCATAGAAGAGAAAAGAGAGGCCAAGATACTTGTAAACCAACAAAACAATGAAGAGAATAGAGAAAAATACAGAGCACTAAAAAATAAAGTTGATAACCTATGCAAAAAAGCCAAAGAAAAATAGTTAGAAGAAAAAGCTAAGAAATGCCAAGAAGCATACCAACAAAACAACCTAAAAGTCTTCCATGATACTGTAAGAGAAATTACAAAGGAATTCTCAGCAAAAGCAGTAACAATGATAAACAACAAGATGACTGAATCCGGGAATATTGAAGATATAAGAAAAATCTGGTCAAACCATTTTAAGACTATCTTCCACCAAGGAAACAAAACTACAATGCCAACAATAGAAGAAAATAATGACCACCCAAAAATTTTACAAGAAGAAGTTAGATACGCAATAAAACAGATGAAAAACAATAAAGCACCAGGCATTGATATTATCCCTACTGCACTGTGGTCATATGGAGACAGCATATCAATAGAATATTTAACAACCCTATTCAATAAAATACTACAAACGAGAGATCCCAGATGACTGGAGAACTGGAAAGATCATCCCAATGTACAAGAAAGGAGACAAAAGAGACTGCAGAAATTACAGACCAATCGATTTACTCCCTCACACCTATAAAATATTCATTAGAATTATACAAAATAGATTAAAAAACACCTATGAAGAAATGATAGGCATAGAACAAGCTGGTTTCTGAGGAAACTGTTCAACAATAGGTCAAATTTTCACATTGCACCAACTAGCAAAGCTCAGCTGTGAAGACCATAAAGAACTATATTGTTTTCTTGTGGACTTTAAACAAGCTTTCGACAGCATCAACAAAGAAATCCTTCTTAAAATTCTACTAGAAAAAGCAATAGACAAATACATAATACAGTTTCTTATAAAATATTACTCTAAGACAAATGCAATAATTAAAAAGGACACACTCACAACAGAACCTATAGAGATCCAAAAAGGAGTAATGCAAGGATGCCCATTATCCCCATGCCTATTCAACATATATCTAGACGAAGTTGTAAATAGACAATGAGCCTGGAGTCAATGGTTTAAACATAAATAATATCAAATAATCGGATGATCTCGTCCTTATTGCAAGAACCCCAAATGAACTACAAAGGTTGATAAACAAGTTAAACAAAACCTGTAAAACATATCACATGACAATAAATATACAAAAGACAAAAGTGATGAAAATAGAAGGAACGGAACTGCTATCTCAGCCACCCTAAATGGAGAACACATAGAACAAGTAGGCAACTTCATATATCTTGGATCAAAACTGACAGAAACAATAGGTGAACTCAAAACAATCAAACACAAAATAGCGATAGCATGGACCACCATGGGAAAATTACAGAAAATCTGGAAAACAAACAAGATATCTAAGCAAGCCAAAATCAAATTATATGAAGCAATAATTATACCAACAGTCATCTATGGAGCAGAAGCATGGACAGTTAAGAAAAGAGAGGAGAAAAAACTGCTGGCATTTGAAATGAAATGCTTAAGAAAAACAAATAGAACAAGTTGGACAGTAAAGAAAACAAACAGCATAGTCAGACAAGAATTATTGTATAAAAAGACAATAATAGAAAAAATTAGAAAACAACAACTGAAATTGTTTGGACACACTGTACGCATGGACTCAGACAGACTTCCTAACGTCCTAATCAATACTTTTCCAACTGAAACCAAGAATCATTTGGCTGAAATTAATAAAGAATATTTCGGGATGCAGAACATATATAAGGAACTTTTTAGAACAGCAAGGAATAGAGAAGACTGGAGGATCCTGCTCAAGAGAAGACTCAACCCATCTTAGACGGAAGAGAAGAAGAGCTACTGAAACTTTAAAACAACTTTTGTATATTGACCTTAATCTTGATTGTAGTATGTAAGTCTGCTGAAATGTAGACAAAGCTATGATTTATTACAATGAGATGTACTCACAAAAAAGAAACAAAAGTCATTGCAAAAGTCTCTTGTTCAAATATTTCTCATAATAATAAAAAATAACAAATTACGGGGGGCGCTGTAGGTGCCAGGGGACATAGCGCCCCCCCCCCCCCAGTAACATATACACACACACACAATGATGGTCTGAAAAGTTCTCAGCCTTGCAATGAAAAAACAAATTTATAATTTCAAAATTATTTTTATTTTTCAACATAGTCTTCCTTAAGACTAATACATTTATTCCAGCGATACTCCAGTGCCATTATCCTGTCCTTAGTGGTTCTCAGTAAGATCTGCAAAATACCCTTCTACAGCTGCAATCACCTCTTGAGTTTAAAAAAAAAAAAAAAAAAAAAAAAAAAAAAAACACTGATCAGCGCAAGGAAGAGTTTTAGTTTTGAGAAGAGATAAAAGTCAGAGGGAGCCAAATCTGGGAAATTGGGTGGATGTTCCAACAATTCATAGTACAGATCCCTTAATTTTCCCATTGCCAAAACACCTTTGCGGGCATGTGCATTGTCTTGATGAAAGATGATTGTTTTCATCTGCAAACCAGGACTTTTCTCAGGAATTGTTTCGCCTTAGTCTGGTTTCAAGATCGAAATAATATTCCCCAGTTATTGTTTTACCCTTTTCAGGATAATTAATACACAAAATGCCTTGAGCATCCCAAAACACCGATGCCATGACCTTTCCTGCTGATGGAACTGACTTTGTCTTCTTTGGTTCTGAACAACCGGCTTCTGTCCACTGTTTTGACTGCTGTTTGGATTCTGGTGCATAATGGTGAATTCAAGTCTCATTCATAGTAATAGATCGATGCACAAAATCAGTTTTTTTTTTTCCCTTGTTAAAACGCTCCAAACACAGTTCGAGATTTTCATGTCCTTTTGATCTGCGTGGCACCCTTCTTGCGCAAAGTTTTTTCATTTGCAGTTCTTCATGCAAAATATATCCTACATGTTCTTTTGAAATGCCTATAATCTCAACAGTTTCACTCACTTTGACTCGCCGGTCATCCAATACCATGTCGTGCACTTCATAAATGATTTGTGTTGTTGGACTTTTTGGACATCCTTCAAGATGGATGACCTGGATAATCTTCAAGCCTGGTATGGCCATGTTTAAACTCGGCAGCCCATTTCTTAATTGTTGAAAACCAAGAAGAGTGCCCATAAACTTTTATGAACTTTGAATGAATTTCTTTTGGTGTTAAACCTTCTTTTACAAAGAATTTTATAACCGCACAATACTCAATTTTATCTATTTCAGACAACACTTTTGCTTCAGACAGCTGTATAAAACAAACTACTTGAGAGAATGACTTGCAATTTCATATGGATGCATATGACGGATGTACCAACTTAGAAAAAAAAAATCTGACCAATGGTGTTGCCATCTATGGTCAAGGCCAAGAACTTTTCAGACCACCCTTGTATGTGTGTGTGTGTGTGTGTGTGTGTGTGTATCTTTTTGCTTATGAAAATGCCTTTGTGACTCAGGAAAAATATTTCCTAATAATAACATAGTAAAAAAAAAAGTTAATTATTTTCCTAGATGTTTGTTTGTTTCTTCCATTAAACGAAAACATGAGTGATAATCACTGTCTAAGTATCCCTACCAGGTTAGTGATCTGTCAAGGTAGTTAATACAGATAGTCCCCTGGGATGTTTTTGGTATTGAGACCACACATTATTATGTAATTAAAGAGTAATAAAAATAAGCAATTAAAGCCCGAAAAATTTCATAAATCATGCGACTTACATCATCAGGGGTACTGGTACCTAAAAGTTTTACACAACAAAAGCCTATTAACAATTAATTACACATATTAGATGTTCTTGATAACTTTATAATTGATAAACCAGAATACAAATGACTAATTTGTTACTGTATGTGTATTGGAACATTGCTACTTGTTGTTATCACGTTCTGTAGCATCACATTTGTTATATCCTAGGCCTGTGGTAGTTAAATTTTAATGAAAGCAGACAATACTTGATGTAAAATTAAGCCCTGATTTTTATTGCGGTGTGTAGGGATCCTAAGCATTTGCGAGGTTTCTTTAAATTTTCTCGTAAAACAGTTACGATTAATATGGCATTTTATGTCATAGTCAGGGTAGCCCCTGAGTGTAGAGTCTTCAAAGCCCCCCGCACCTACAGCGCCCAACCCCCGAGTTCCGGACTGGTAGGCCGGTTCTCCTTGAATTCTGGTGACTCAAATTTTGAAGAATCGAAAGCCCCCCTCCTCACCTGACAGTTTCCGGACTGGTAGGCTGGTTCTCCTTGAATTCTGATGACTCGACACTCAGGGTAGTCCCCGAGTTTCAAAACATTTCAAAAAACTTGACATAAAAAGGCTTATCATTTTATATATTTAGGGTAGATTAATTTATTATGACATAAAATATGTCAAATTTCTGCCAAAATTCTTGTGGCCAGTAATGGTTGTGTAGAATGCCACGTCTGATTTATGCTCTTCTTTTTTTGACATCTTTTACATTCAGACATGCAAATCTCTCCCAACCTTTCTGTCTGGCTACATAACAAATGCCACAAGTGCAATGAATCTCATATACATCTAGTTTTTTCATGGGATGATGTGGAGGTTTTTGGAATCTTGTTTAAGTAAGGGAGTTGTTGCAGGAGGCATATTAAGAATTTTTTGATCATCTTGGGTTCAAAACCATTAGGTACAAGGTTCTGTCCTGAGGTAGTGCAGTTTTTCATTCCTTTTAATTGACGTACTTGATATATTGTATACCCTGTCTCGTAAAGTTTTAATTATGCCTGTCTTTTGCAATGTATGGTGGTGTGAAGCAGCATTTAAAAATCTTTCCGTTTTGGTAGGTGTTTTCTGTATGCTGAAAAGGATAATGTTTTTTTCTCATCGTTTACTTCGACAAGAATATCGAGGAATGGTAATTTTTTGTGTTCTAGTTCAAGAGTGAATTTTATATTGGAATGCAAGCTGTTCAGATAATCTTCAAAAGCAATCAGCTCATCCACCGTTCCCAACCAAATGATGAAAATATCATTGATATAACATAACCAAATTTTTGGTTTCTTCTGACAGTTTTTTTAATGCATTAGTTTAGAAATTTTCTATAAACAGGTTGGTTAAGGCTGGATAAAGGTGGGTGGGGACCCATGGCAAGTCTTTTTGTTCCTAATATTTGTCTTCAAATATGAAAAAAAATGTTTTCCATGCAGTCTTTGAATAGTCCTACAGTGTCCATCCATTGGGAAAAGATTTACAAGTAGATCCACTGTGTCATATCTGGGGTACATTGGTGAAGAGACTGACTACAACTTGCTAAGATGTTTAAAGCTTCTATATTTATATCCTTTACTTTTTCAATAAAATGTAAACTGTTTTTTAGAAATGATTCTGTTTTTCCTATGTGTGGTGATATTAAGTTTGACAGATAATTTGCTGAGTTTGAGATCAGAGAATCTCTCCCACCCCGTTGCCTTACATTAAGAATGTCACAGACAAAATGACTGCATTGCTCCCTGAGTACAACTTTAAAAGTGGCTTTTTTACCTTTACAAAAAAATATCAAGATTCCTTTATTCAACAAAAAACCTACACATCACCCATGAAAAAAAAAAACAGATATCTCTGAGATTCATTGCACTAATGGCATTTGTTATGTAGGCCATCGGGAGAGATCTGCATGTCTGAACACGTAAAAGACATCAAAAAAAAAAGAAGAGCATAAATCAGGCCTGGCATTCTACACAACCACTACTGGACATCAAATACTTTGGCAGCAAACAAAAATGTCATATATTAATCGTAACTGTTTTACAAGAAAATTTAAAGAAGTCTCACAGATGCTTAGGATCTCTATGCAATGCAATAAAAATCAAGGCTTAACTTTACATCAAGTATTTTCTGCTTTCATTAAAAATTTAACTGCAGGACTAGGATATAATAAGCATGATGCCAACATGATAACAACTAGCAATGTTCCAACACACACACATACAGTAACAAATTTGCTATTTGTATTTTGGTTTATCAATTATATGTTACAGTTGTGAAGTTATCAAGAATATCTATTTGTTAATAGGCTTTTGCTGTGTAAAACTTTTAGGTACCAGTACCCCTGATGATGTAAGTCGTACAACTTACAAAACTTGTCGGGGTTTAATTGCTTATTTTTAATAAACTCCTTATTTATATTATAATGCGGTCTCAATACCGAAAACCTCCCACAGAACTACTTAACCACAGAAACTTGTATTTGAAAGATGATCCTTATTAAATTAATTGTCATAGTCAGGTCCAGTTTATTCCGAGATGGTTATAGAAGGAATACTCAAACTGTATCCATTTACTTTATCAGATAGTGCTAATAAAGATATTAAATGAGATCCTTAGATGTCATTTGTCCATGTAGAATAGAATTAACAACATCTCATATACTGTAACATGGGAGGTATGAAAGAGCTCGATTGAAATGGGAGACATTTAGGTGATTAAGGAAACATCAGGATAATAATAAATTTTTTAAAAATGACAGTTTCTTGATTAGAGTTGATCTGTATTCCTAAAGTCATTTGTCATCATATCAAGCAGGAAAAGAAAGATGTATGTGTTGTTGATGAAAGTGAGTTGGAGACAAAATGGAGTTTTTTCTGAATGAGTGTAATGGAGTGATTGAAATGACTGAGACTCTTCTGAAACTTTACAGGGACCAGAGTTTTAATTTGGAAGTAAGATTAAAAGTGGATTATATGCATTCAGTGTAGATCAAATGGAAAAATACAGACCTTACAAACATCTATCATTGTTTGCTTTGGATTCTCTCTGACATTTCCCTACTAAAATATTATGAAGCTTTTATGTAATGGTTGGTAAAATGGCAACTGAACCATGAATTAATTAACCAAGATAGTATTTGTGATAAAACGGACCCACCTAAGAGTTTTTGAGTTGTTTCACCATTTAAATTTTAAAGATAGATAAACATTGATGAACACTTGTTGAAAAAGAAAATATATGTATGTATATAATATATAATATGAGGTATGACAAATTCCTGGAATGCACAAGTAAAAATTATATTTGCTTATCCATGGACTAGTGTCTACCTGTCACCTTTAAATCAATCTCCTTGTGCAGCAATTCACTTAGATAATGTTACCGTCGTTCAAAACATTTCTGGAATTTGTCTTCTGGAATAATTTTTATTACTCTCACTACATGACATTGGATTTCAGAAAATTTTCATCCTTTCAAGTCATTCTTCAGTTTTGGGAATTGCCAAAAGGGACTAAATCTGGTGATGGAGGATGGTCAGATTTTGTGATTGATTTTTAGTCAGAAATCACAACTCTTGTAGCACATGTGAAGGTATTTTCATGATGGATGATTCAATTATTCAGCTAAAGTACAGGTCTCTTCTTATGAACAGTTTTATATAACCTTGCCGGTATTTCTAAATTAGTTCACTGTTGAATTCACAGTGAATTAAATCCAGTCGAAGCTTCCAGTTAGCAAAATGGTGGTATTACTCTAGGAATAGAAAGTCATCTACAACCTAGTGATGCCTGCACCACAGAGGTTTGACATATCCTCTGAGGGATGTGCATAACAAACTTTGATCGCTGGCTACATTAGTTCACTCCTAGATAGTTTCCTCCAGTATGATAGTCATGCCTACTGGCTGTGGAATATATGTAGGGCTCCTAATAGGCACACCGTAAGCAGAGGATTTGGTGCTTCAGGCTGACTGGACTTTATCAAAGTTGGATGTGCTCCACATGTGACCAGAACATCAGTTTAGTCCTAGATACTTTGATCATGTAGTCGTCTTGGCTACTCCCAGAAGAATGCCTTCTGCCCCACCTTTCCAGATCCTAAAGTATACTGTTGATGGTATGTAATGTTCTTTCTGGGCTTTTTTTTTTAGTTTGTTGTAGTGAGTGATTTTACCATAATGGTGTTTACTGTAGTGAGAGTTAACATAGCACTTGTCAGCTAAACTGATCATTTGGAAAATGTAAAGTTTATCATTGATATAACTCCTTACTCATTCAGCTGTGTTCTTTGGAGATGATTTTGGACTACTTGTGCAGAAATCAGTGAAGAGAAAATGGATTTCAAAAGTATAGAAGACTGACAAAAGGAACAGAGAGAGAGAGAGAGCTGAAAATAGAATCATCACATATTGACCTTACCAGTGGTGGTCTTAGTATTAAGAATGTTGGTTTACAAGAGGAGGGAAAGAGGAAGAAAAGCATGACCTAAGATGAGGCCATTGTTTCTCAGAAAAAGACCATACATTTTCATTCAGCTGCACAATAGTTCCGGAATTTCAACATGCTAACAAATTCATGAGATTTTTTTTTTTATTTTTTAAATATTAATGCTGAAATTCGGGAGATTGACATAGGTAGTAAATAAACTTCAGCACTCAGCATAAATTATTGTTCATCTAATGCTGGAAGTGGCTTGAGAAAGTTCATTAGGTGTTTGGTTGGCAAACCAGATCATCTGGTTTGCCTAAGAACAATGCAAAAAATATTTTGTATTCTAGAAAATTGATTCAGTATTAATTATATCTAGAGTTAGAATACCTATAGAATAAAGTATTAAATTGATTTCATTTAATTCAAATTGCTGCTTGATTTTTTTCCTCTTTGTTTAGGGCTTGAATGGAACCGAATGGTATCTTTTGCAGGCGTCTAGAGCAGTAAATCAAGCAATAGGAAGGGTGATAAGGCATAAAACTGACTTTGGTGCTATTATTTTATGTGATAACAGGTATTTAGTAGAATTCTATATTCACAAAGGAATTAAACATACTTTTTTTTAATATTATTTCAGCAATTACACCTACCAGCCATTGAATTAGAAACCTTTATTAGATGTACGTAAACGTCACTTACATAGTGTATATGCAAAATACTTGGTCATGTGTGTCATTCTAGGCAACTATTTAAGAATGCTGCTGGCCAATAATCATCAATAGTGTTGATCACAATGGGAAAAACAAAGTATCTTTCAGAGTTCGATAAAGGGCTTATTGTGGGTACCTGTCTAACTGGAGCCATGAATTTAAAAACAGCTGAACTGACTGGTTTCTCAAAAGGTGAGATATCTCAAATGTTTAATCAGTGGAAATATAACCGAAGTGGCTTGTCTAAGAAGTGTAACTGTGGTCCTAAGACGTCTTTCAGGAACGAAATTGCCATCGTCTTAGAAGGGCTTGTATGGACAAACAGAACTTTCTGTCTGCAGCAATTGACCAAAACATTAAAGAGGACTGTTCCTAACCCATATCTCGCCAAACTATGCACAGAGAATTGAAGAGGAGCAATATTGGCAGTCGCTTGCCTATATGGAAACCACTGATTTTTGTGAAGAACCAGAAAGCAGTGAACCTGATTTGCCTTGTAAACACAACTAAAGGTTCTTCAGGTGGTGTCATGGTGTGGGGTATGTTCTGTTGGAATGGAACGGGTCCCCTGATATTGCTGGAAGGTTGGGTGTCCTTCAAGGAATATCTGAACATCGTTGCCAATCTAGTCCATCCTGCAATGGTGACTTTTTATCCAGAAGGTGATGGTTGTTTATTGGACGACAATGCTACTGTCCATCATGCAAGAATTATTCAGCAATGGTTCAGTTATGATTTGTTCTTTCATCTGCTTGTTTGTTGATTAGATATCATCACTGTTTCCCACTGTAATGTGGGTGTTTGAATGTCTTTTGTTAGTAGATGATTTTCATTGCCCAATGTTTGACAATTCTGCTTATGAAGGCCTGAAGTCTTAAAAGAATAATATCCTTAATCTGGAAGCACTACTCTGCAGTTTGTCTAACCCATTGGTTCAACCTAAGGGTATTGTTCTAATGCCCTGTAGGCAACTAATGTCATTAGTTGCTGGGATTAACATTAATCCTGCTCACAACTGTTTCTCAGCATTGCAGTATACAAATGTCCACTAATGTATTGGGTAGTACTTCTGTAGCACAGTCAAAACAGTGTCCTTTGATTAAAAATGTGATTGGAATTCTAAGATATGAGGACTATTTATAATTACTTTATAGGAGGTGGATTTAAGAGAGACCCTTCCTGGGAACTCAGATTTTCATCCTGCAAAAGCATGCATGCACACATACATACATACATACTGGCTGGAGAACACAAGAAATCTAATGGATTTCTTGATACATGTTACTTAATAATGTGGTCTTAGTTACCTGCCATAATACTGAAATCATTGCCTGATGATTTTGTTGGTGCAGGAATGAGCACACTTGTTCATGACTTTTTTAATTGCTTCAATTACTTCCTTATCATGAAAACAGATTATAGTTTATTACTAAATTATTATAGTTGAATGATAATTTAAGGATAATCTGATGAAAACAAATGCAAATACACGAGTTTATATTTCAGTTGACTACCACCGGTCACAACCCATAGTTCACTCTCTGAAATTAACATACCTGACTATCTGATATTATTCTGTGTTATTTATTTATTATTATTTATTTATTTTTATTTTTTCAGATTTGCAGAGAAACGGATTCAATCCCAGCTTTCAAAGTGGGTGCGGGGAAGAGTAAAGGTCTTTCATTCCTTTGGACCTGCCATGAAAGAACTTTCATCATTTTTCAAGAATCTTGAGGGAAAGGTACAACTATACAAAGCATTTTCTTGCATTTAAATCTTATGTTTAGGCATTCTTTTAAAAAGTTTAATAGTGTGCAAATTATAGTCTTGGCACAGTATTCATTAGGCAATACTTAGTCATTTATTTTTTTAATATACTTTTTTTTCTTCCCATTTTGAAACAAGTTTTAGGTCAGAATTTTGAAACTTATCAGGCCTCTAATTACGGGTAACCCTCATATAACGTGGATGTTAGATTCCATAGAAATGCCGCGTTATATAAATCGCATTATGCAACTCAGATCACATAGAAAAAGTAGGGTTAGGTTCTGAAATCGTTTTTTTTTTTTTTTTTTAAATATTATATAAACAATGACATATCCAACAAAAGTATTTTTTTATTTAATTCAAGTAATTCGTGTAAGTTAAGAAAACATATAAACTATGAAACAAATACATAGTATAAAATTATAAAAAATTATAAATTGTACGTAAACAAAATAAAGCGTATATTTTAATTGTCATCACTCTCTTCAAAACTAAAATTTCATAGATGTTCTTTATTTACGAGTGGCCGGACGTTGTCATCACTTGATATCTCTTGGATATCATTTGTATAATTCTCATTGCATATTTCGACTGGTTTAGTTATTCAAGAAGTCAGTAATAAGACCTTGCTTACCACTATGCTGCAATCTTTGGCAGAACTTTCCCTGCTATTTGGTTCAACGTCATCTAATAATTGTACCAGTTCCTCCTCATTTAAATCTATTTCCTCATCAATTAATTCACTAATTTCATTTTCAACCATATCGCAGAAGCACTCTAAGTGGCCATTACTATAAAAATAAATATTTTTTTTTACATAAAAAAAAACATTACATATTGTATGTAACTCACCATCAACAATGTTTTTAACAATTGTGTTAATCTCAAGCTGAGCCTGAGATTAACACACTTATGATTTTTAATGCACTTTCCTAACAGAAAATGAAGACAATTTTTTCAACAATAAATATTTTATATGGCAAACAATTGACGTACATGTGTGCTAAAGGCTGTTTACCCTAATATAAATTCGCTACTTATAACTACATATGCAATAGGGCAGTTGCAAATTTAACTAAGATAAAATTTGATTTTTAAGTCACACGTTGAAAAATATATGAAAAGATAAAGATTACTACAATTTCTAGACTGTCTTATATCGAAACTGCGTTCAACAAGGGTTACTACAATTCATAGACCGTGTTATACGAGGGTTACCTGTATTTGGTAAATTTGTGCTGTTGAGTAATAGCTTAAATCACAAAAGTTCTTGAGCACTAAGTTTTATTTTTTTTGAAAATAATTAAAGAATTCCCATTAATTGTCATCAGTCTTTTATACAGGAATTTGAAGAACAGTAAAAGCAGGAAATATTATAGAATTAAAGCAGTTGAAAAAAAAATAAATTTATGTATGTGTGTATATATATATATATATATATATATCAGGTGGGGGTTACATCCATTTTTTTTCCTCTAATTATTAATGATCACCAATAGCTCAGTCAGTAATGTTCATCTCCTTTGGTTTAAAAGACCTGGATTTGAATCCCATCTGGGATATGAACCTTTATAAGGACTTTTCAGGGTATGAATTTGCCAATCTCATTCAGAGATGGAAGTTTTTTTTTTTTCTCCTGCAGAAACTGGCAATAAGAAAACATTCAATAAATTGACTAATATGCTTGCCTCGTTGCCTTAGTTACTTCAGCTGTAATTCAAAACAACCCAGTTCTTTTAATAATTACATGAAGCAGAAATACTTATTTGGTAAGTTCCTAAACAGCTTGATTGATATAATATTGTTAAATCTAGGCACTCTCTCCCTCATTCTGTGGGTAATTTGAGTTTTATTCGATACTGACATTAGGATAAGACAGTGGTTCTTAACCGGTGTTCTGCGAACTGGTTACAAGTGTGCCACCAGTGAAAGATGTAACATGACACAGTTCTGGGTGTAATTGGGTGCTTCGATCCTAACAACTGAAGACTGCTATGTGCATTGACTTCTAAACCAATAGAATATAGTTTATAGGTCAATGGTAGGCTCTATTAAAGGTCGTTATCCTTGCAAAGAAAATAAACCATACTATTATATCTATGCACGGTTTTTGCACAGAGAATCCCTTGTTTCGAAAACATTATTGGCAGTATTAAAACTCGTACTAGACCAAGGTGTAAATATGGTAAATTACATGAAGTCAAGACCTTTAAAAGCACCCCTTTTTTAAAAAAAAACTTTGCATATCAATGGAAGCCAAGTATGAATCTTTGCTCTATTCCGAATTTTAGAATTTAAGAATAAATTATTGGCCTTTTTTCAAAACAAAGGTAGAGATGCTTTGGTAAAATGTCTTCAAAATGATATTTGATGTGCTGAAATGGCAAACTAATTACTTAAATAGCATTAATACAAGTATCCAAGGGGAAAATGAAAATATTTTGACATCCACTGACAAATTGTCATTTTTTCAGAAAAAAAAGTATCTCTTTGAAAAAATCGCATATCAGAAAAAACAATAGATATGTTTCTTCTGCTCCATAATAAAAATGTCGAGGGAATTATTTCCGTTATAACAGAACATTTAACATTACGGAAGAAAAGATTTCAAGTTACTTTCCTTCCTTGGAGGAAGGAAAGTAACTTGTTTCCTTCTTGAGGAATTTTGGATTTTTGCCCAAACAGAATACCATCATCATCAGTTTCTCAATATTAACCAATATAAAAACTGAAAAGTGTGAAAGATTGACTAATATAGACAAAGAGATGAGGGTAGCTGTATCACGTATTAAACTGATGTTGCTGAAATCTGCAAAAGCCGACAAGCTCAAAATAGTGCATTAAAATAAGTTTATGTTTATAAAAGGCAACTCACGAATATTTTTATTGTTAGTTTTATGACCTTCATGCCTTTGATGTTCTCCAAATGTTTCTTATAGTCAAAAGTGATCTGTTACTTTGAAAAGGTTAAGAACCACTGGGATAAGAAAGTAGTAATGCAATCCATAGATATCCTTTAATATTCTTTGAGGATTCTGAAGCTGGATTATACAGCTCAAAGGAACTAAGGAATTGTGTTAGTTGAATAGTTTTTAATACTCAGAACTGCTTTCTGTAATAGTAAATGATTTTGGCATTTATTAGCCAATAATTTGCTTCTGCTTCTGCAGCATATATTCATGTTTAGATGTCAGATTATATGATTAATGGACTTATTTTGTATTTACTGTTTACATTATAATTTTAGTTTTAATTCCAAATTTTGCATCTCTGGGCTTTCAGTGAAACTTGCATATTTTACCTGAGTGTTAAAGCTAGAAACACCAAGTTTTTAAAAGTACCATAAGAGTTTGGATTGACCTTTTCTACACTTGATGAGGAGGCGATAACCAATGTGTGCTGTTTTATTAACCTCACTAAGAGTTAGGATCTATTATTTGATAAAACAACTTGCTGTTATCGTAACTTATAACACTATAAGGATTCATTTTGAGTCCTCTTAATACTGGAGGCCTTTCAACGAAGCTCTTGCTGATTTTATCTTTTTTGCTGTGCTTGCCAAAAAAAAAAAAAAAAAAAAGCAAAACAGAATAATGAAATGTTTTATCCCATATTATCTGTAAAGAGATTGAATAATTTCTGATTTTTATGCAACTTGACTATAATAATTATTTGTAATGGAGTGAAAAAAAAAAAGTAACATATATCTGATTCCAGAATTTTGGCTTGGTATTACAGATGCCTTCATCTGCTGATGGTTTTCATACACCTGACATAAATTCTCCAGTTACTTCTGTACGAAATGTGTCACAATCATCACTGCAAAAGCCATTGACTACCTTCAGAGATTTTTCTCCAAGAGAAAAAAGGTATAATTTTCATCATCTGCCATCTATTCAAATAACAGACAAGGCACTAGAACAGGAAAAAAAGCTTTTACTTTTATGTACATGTTTGTATTTATTTGTGTTTTCATTTATTATAATACAAAATATATAATTACTTTTGAGTGAAATTATTTTTCACTTTGGTGTGTTTTTGGTATTATTAAATATTGTGAGTGAAATGAGCACATCATTAAAATATATATGGATAGGCTGTATTTTAGCTCATTGTTCAGAACATTGAATTAGCTTTTACTCTGAAAGGGTGTTTGTATCTTTAACATCATGATCACAAATTATGATGTTAAGATTTCATTTAGTAAAATTCAGTGCTGTAATAAGCCAAAAGTCACAAAAAATAATATTGTCAGTATGAAATGGACTGTTAAGAAATCTTAATAAAAAGAGTGTATCAAGTAATATAAACATGTTCTAGGCTTTATGTGTTGGACATTGATTTATCATTAATAACACACACACAGTTACACCAGTATAACCTGGTATATATTTTTGTAAGTGAAATTTTAGCTAAGTTCTTGTCTGTTCTCAGTATCAAAACATTATTAGCAAGTACAATAGAATGATCACCAATAACATGCATGTTTCAGTGAAGGAAGAGCTTGATCACAACTATTGTTAATTCTGTAGGAATGAGAGTAAAATGATTATGTGCTGTAAACAAACTCTATAGACAGTGTTCTTAGATGGAAAGATTTAGTTGATATCTTATTTAGAACATTAGGAACTTTTATAAGGGCTTCTAAACAGCTAATAAGTAGGTGATCTCACACAGAAGTAGTAAAGTTTTCCTCTCAGCATTTGGAGTTTTGTCCATCTCATGAAACAAACATGCCATTCAGAGAACACATACTATAAACAGACATAAGACTAGGTAGATAGACTATCATAACATTAATGTAGTTTATATGGAGCCACATTACTAGATTATGATAGGCTATTGAGTACGATGTGTTGAGAACATTGATGCAGCAGGCTAACAAATGTGTGGGATATTTAACAATACTTCTCAGAACTCAGAGGCATTAATATAGTCTCTTCAAGGAAGTGTTTAGGTGGCAGAGCTTCAAAGTTGTCATTGTGTACAGTATTTCCATTAAACCTTTGATCATAAAAATTCACATAATGTACAAGACCTATATTAGATTATGAGGACAGATTGCGAGTATGTGGATTGCAGACTCTGGTTAACAGCAGTAAGAGGGATGATATGATAGAGGTCTATAAACTTTTGAATAGGTGTTATAGGATATCAACTGATGAAATTTTTTGTTATATGGAAGGTGGGGAGAGAACACGGGGACATCCATGGAAGTTAAATTTATTTGCAGTCAAGAAAGGGGTAAAAGCTAGGTTTTTCTCCCAGAGAGCAGTGAGTGAGTGGAATAATTTGCCCTTCTGGGTAATGAGTGCATCTAGTGTGAATGAATTTAAGGGAAAGGTATGATAGCTAAATTGAGTAATTTATAGCCACCCTCAATGAGTCTTTGACTCCACAGAGGTCTCAGATAATAATAATAATAATATTGATCCTGTTAGAACATAACATGGTAGAACATAAGAACAAGCAGTTTGATAGAAACGTGTATGAGGTTGTAGCTCAAGCTGCTCTTCACAACCCAGAAGGGAAGGAAGCTCTCTTGCAAATTGGATTGAAGGGCACCTGTATAAGCAGAGAATATACAAAATGGAGACCTTATGTCTTTTTGAGGAGATAGAAAGTGAAAGATATGGTAAGTTATTTTTCATCTGAACAGATCTAAACAACTTCATAAATTCTACAAAGAAAATAACTTTTAAGGACTACACATAAACTAAACATAAATCATATTTAAATAAGATGACTATTGTAAACTCTCCCAATTCTGAAAGTAATCTTGTTAAACCTTTCATAAAGTTTTATTAATTTAATTTTTTTTTTTAATGCATGGTAATTCCTTCCGTACATGAGTGGTGGTTCAAGCCATGGTACATAGACAGAACTGAGGGGAAAGAAGAAACTTGTTAATTTTATATATATATAAACATAGTTGTACATAACTATTTTCTTGCTTTTGTTTTTATTTGACTAGTTCCATGTGACTGATTAGTGAACTGGATATCATCTCCACTCTTTAGCCAATAGACTATTAGTTCAATTCCCTCTTAGCATGAATGTTAAAAGTATTTAGTGGTAGATGATTTTTGTTGCCTAATATGTGGTCTCGAGATCCAGATCAGAGTTCCATATCAGTAACTCTGGAGTGCCATGCATGGACAAGGGTTACTATCTCCAGTGCTGTTTTTGAACAGCTGGAGATAGTAATCCCTGGGGAAAACAGTGTGTGGGGGTGGGTTGTTTCAAAGAACAGTATGTGAAAACTTATTTTAATAAGTTTGAAGCTGAACTATGTATAAATGTTATTGATGTTGACCTGCAATGCTGTCCATGTTATCACATGTTTAGATGAAAGTGAAGGAATGATGGAGGTCAGTTGAGTGGAGCAGTATCCATGAAATAGTTATAGAAAAGCCATAATGCAGAAAGAAAGTATCAGTGAGAATGTGATGGAGGAGATCTGTGTGAGAGAGGAGGCATCTGTTAATAGATTCTAGAAAGCGCCATTACTATAAAGCTTATCTTTTTTCTATAAAATTAGAGGGGGAGGGGGGGGCTCATGAGAAAACTGTTTTAACAATGTAAGATTTTCATGTCAATATTAAAGGCATCTTCAGTATAATGACAATGGGATACAATTAAAATCAAATTACAAAAGCATTTTAAAAACTTCACCACAGTGTAAGTTAAACAGCAACTGGTCAAAATTCTTAACTATTTAAAAGAAAATATAATTGCATGCATGTGTATGTTAAAAAAAAATAATAATAATAAATTAGATGGATAATACCACCACACAACCTACACCAAACAATTCAATTATAAAGCTGTCACATTATAACCTCACACCTGATGAAATCACTATCCTAAACAAAAGTCTAAACTTTGCAATATCCCCAAAATACATACCAAACAAAGACATTATCAAAATCCAAGCCAAACTAGAAACAGGCCAAAAAAAGAAAGAATATTCCTGAAAATAAACATCTTAAATAGCAAATTAAAAATAAAATTCAACATTACTCCCAAACTACAAAAAGCCCTGATATCGTTAAAAAAAGAAGCCGAATATAATGATCACAAAAGCAGACAAAGGCGACACAGTAGTCATCATAAACAAAACAGATTACCACAACAAAATAACAGCTATTTTAAATGACCAAAACATATACCAGAAAGTCCTAAATGACCCCACCCCATCCTCTTAAAACAAATTAACAACACCCTACACGTTCAAAAAAATCAAAACAAGATAGACAAAATAACAATGAAAAACACAACACCCTGCACCACGCATACCCCTTATATATTCAGACAAATTAAAATCCACATAGGCAGTTATCCAGTACGCCCAATAGTCTCATACAAAAACACCTCATCACCCTTATCGAAATTCATAGCTAAACTACTCAAACCGTTACTTACCAAGTCAAAATCAATGATAAAAAACACAGACTACCTATTCCAAAAAATAAAAAACCTAACTCTATCCCATGAAGACGTCCTCACTTGGATGGAACTTCACTATATGCCAATGTAGATGTCCCCAGAATGTTAGGCATCATACACACACTACTCTCAGGAGACTACACCCTAGGTTCATGAACAAAATTAACACCCAGCAATGTCATAAACCTAATCAAACTATCAATCTCAGCAAACTTCTTTAAATGCAGACAATTAGCTGAATTATTCCTGTCACGTATAGAATCACACCTACTCAGTCCTTCTCCACCCCTGGCATCACCTATTACAGCTGATATGTGGATGACATTCTATGCATTGGAGAACCAACATGCATCATCATCACTTTACAAGCATCCCTTAACAACTTCAACAATAAACTATAATTCACTATAGAAAACATGAAAAATCCATAAATTTTCTAAACCTGACATTAATTAGAACAAAACAACAAAATAGCCTTAAAAATATTCCACAAATCCACACATATCAGAAATTATCTCCACTTTACCTCACACCATCCTTATTCTATTAAAAAATCAGTTATCCTAGCGCAATTTATAAATGCTTACAAGTTTTCAGCTACACATAATTATCTCAATACAGATTTTTAAAA
Source organism: Typopeltis vanoorti (assembly GCF_054136105.1). Lineage (NCBI taxonomy): Eukaryota > Metazoa > Arthropoda > Arachnida > Uropygi > Thelyphonidae > Typopeltis > Typopeltis vanoorti. The sequence continues at coordinate 9,730,865 of NC_143567.1, read as the reverse complement.
ACTGAAATTACCCAATACAACTAATAAATTACACCAACAAAACAGCAAAAACGCATCAAAACAAACTTCCCAACACAAAAAACATCAAACTGCCATACATCCAGAACACATACAAAGCCTCATAAGCACACCGACTGTAAGTTAATGTTCACCATTAACCAAAAATTGGCAACACTTCTTAAACCTACAAACTCTCACACACACACAAAGAAATACTAGAATGCCACAATGTGGTTTACAAATTTCCTTGCCATTTCCATTCCTTGACTGTGATGTCACCTACACAGGTTCTACAATTAGATCTTTATGGGCAAGACTACAGGGACACTTCCATGACTGCAACATACCAATTCCAGAACATTTAAACAATAAAAAAAATGCAACAACCAAAAGAAAAAAAACAGAATACAAAATACAAGAAACACAGAAATAGCAGTCCATGCCCTTGAAGAAGCATACCCCCACAAATTGACAAAGCCATAATAATAGACATAGAGGGAAAATGAAACAATGCTTAGAATATTGGAAATGATAGCCATAAAATGCGACAAAAACTCAATAAACATCCACTGCCCCTACATAATCTCCGAGAGTTGGAATCTCCAAAACATAAAAATTCAGTCACGACTCCAACCAATAGAAAACAATGCAGATACACCAAAGACAAAAACACCAAACCTGCATGACATAGCCTCCACAAGCTCCGAAGACAATGCACTGTCGAAACAGATCACACTCCATTACTCTCACTCCTGATCTTATCCCATCAATCCTTCTCCTTCCTCAAAAATTTCTCTTTCACCTTCCTCCCAAAGAATTTTCTGCCCACCCTTAAAACCTGGGGTTTTAAAATTCATATATCTCTTGCCTCATCAATAATTCTCCATCTCTCTATCCCCACATTTCCAACTCCCCCCCCTTTCTTTCAGTCATACTTCGACAGCAGATAAATGTATATTGCCATACGCCAGATGCCGTTGAATAAGAAGACAACCAGCAACATCCTATAAAAGTATGTCTGAATTATTCTTCCTATATACTCTTCATTCCAGCCTGGTTGGCCAAGTGGTTAGCCTATCCACTCTCTAGCCAAAAGGCTGTGGGTTCGAATCCTGCAAAGGCATGGATGTTTGTGATTGTCTTCTGCCTTCATACATTCATTCACCCTTGTGATTGTCTTCTGCCTTCATACATTCATTCACCCAAGTATAGATGGACTCTCCCAGTATGGACTGCGTCACCATAGGAGTAGTAGACCAAACCTCCTGCAGTGGGTAGAAAAATAGGCTGTTAATTTATTTTAAAATATACTCTTCATATATCTGGCTTTAAAACATCAGTAATGCCCTAAAAATTGAGTCAAAAGCCAATGACATTATAAAAAAGGGGTATACTCCTATCAAAAGTAAGCTAAGTAGCCATATTTAGCCAGTAATATTTCTCATAGAGGGGATAACAGAAGTTCAGTTTACTAGTCAGCCATTCTAGGCTTCCATCTTGTAATGTTATGATCAACAGAGATAAATTAGTTGTTAATGTATCTGGGCATCCTCTCACTTAGGATGAAATTTTTGTATTACCTCAAGTTCATGATTATGCACTTTCTCCAAGAAAATTGCATATTATGGACTTCTTTTTTTCTTCATTTGATTGACTGTGGACTATATTCACTTTCTTCGAGGGCTACCAACAGAGTCCACTTTCAAACTGCCATGATTCTTTTTGAAGCAGAAGTACCTTCTTTAAAAAACCTGTTTTATTTCTAAACTTTCAGATCCATAAGTTTTACTGGTTTGAAAACTGACTATACTATCAGTTTTCAAACCAGTGAAATTTTGATTAATTCTCCTTATGCCACATAAATTTGGACAGTTGGCTTATACCTGTTTTTCTTCTTCTAATATCTATTTCCATTTTTAATTTGCTGTCTGCACTTAAAACTTGTCCCTAAATAGCTGAAATATCTTGTGTTTTATATACTCAGCTCCCACTATAGCAAACTATTAGAGATCACAGAAATGGTGTGCTATAGGAATTTCTTTTAGCAGAGCATTATACTTATGGGGGCTTTGATGAGAAATTTTCACTTCGCTATAGTGAGAGTTGGCGTTTTGTTCTTAATTCACAATGCAGATGTTTTCCAATTTCCTGCCTATTCTCACAATTTGTCTTTTATTGCTGATTTTCATATGAAATTTGTTATTACAAGAGACTCCAAGTAGTTGTGGACTCGAGAGATCACATATCACTTGCACCATGTCATACCTTCTCTTGAATTCATTCACACTGTCTGTACTCACAACCTCCAAAGGTAAGCCATTCCAGTCATGCATCACTTTATGAGAGAAAATTCTAGCTCTCATGCCTTTCTTCATTGCATTCATTCACAACTTCAATGGATCTAAGATCTCCCCATCCTCCATAAAATAAAAAAAATTCTGTGTATTACTATCCTGTACAACCTTTTTGGAAGTTTGTCAGTCTATATCAAATCACCCTTCTTTCTTCTGTTTTCTAGATTCATAATCTGTACTCCACAGTGCTGATCATCTTTCACAGAGCATTTTGCATTGCATTTGCTTTGCATCCTCTCCAATGTATTTGCATCACCTCAGAAACCAGGAAAACAGATTCATCGTCATCATCAAATTCCTAACATACACCCTCCAGGGGTGTACAGGTTTTGATAATGCTACATGAAAAATTTACATCATTTCTAACTTCCTATCTACAATTTTCCTCCAAATCAGTATCAGTCTGTTACTTGTCAAGACTCCAAGATTATCAGATCTTATATTTCTATCGTCTAGGGCACTTTATACCGTATCAATCCACCTATATCTTGGTCTTCCTCTGGGTCGTTTTCCTGCCAACCTGGCAGAGAACACCTGTTTTGCTAATCTTACCTCGCCCATTCTGTTTAAGTGACCATACCACCTGAGATTAGCTCTGCTAACGCATTCCTGGATGCTGACAATGTCATGTTCTTTACTAATATCCTCGTTTTTAATATGATATGGCCATTGATGCCATCTGTTCACGCCTCTAATCTTTCTCAGGACTCTCACATCTACAGTCTCTAGTCTTTGGTCAAGTGTTTTACTTCTGACCCAGCTATCAGATCCATAAGTTAAAACTGGTTTGAACACTGTCTTGTATACAGCTAATTTAGTGTTCCGACTAATTTCTTTCGTATTCCATATGAATTTATTCAATTGACTTCCTACCATACCAGCTTTGTTGATTCTGTTGTCTATTTCCATATTTAATTTGCCATCTTCGGTAAAAATCATGCCTAAGTAGCTGAAATGTTTTACTTGTTCCACAGGTTCCCCGTTCACAACACAGTTGACATTTTCAACAATTCTACTATTTTCATCGTCTTTGTCTTTTTATTGCTGACCTTCATACCCTATCTATTACAATAGTTATTCAATTTAGTCAGGGTATTTTGCAAACTTGTAGCGGATTTATTTTGAAGTAAAACATTGTCAGCATAAAGCAAAGAGCTGATATTAACATCTCCAATTCTGATATCATGTTTAATACCACTTTCCTTCATAATGTGATCCATATAGATAATGAATAACAGAGGGGATAATGTACATCCTTGTGTGACACCAGATTTAACATTAAACCATCTTCCTGTACTTCCTTCAATTCTAACTGCTGACTTACAACTCAAATAAAGACTAAGTATTGCTTGATATAATGCCCCATTGACACCATATAACTGTAGCGTATTGAATAGCTTCTCTCTTGGCACCTTGTCATATGCCTTTCCAGAACGACAAAACTTAAATACAGATCTTTGTTATATTCCCATGCTTTCTCAACTATTTGTCTTAAAGTGAAGATCTGATCCTGATAGCCTCTATTTGACCTGAATCCAGCTTGTTCTTCACCAAGCTTTTCTTCCACAATTCTTCTCAACCGTTTCTCAAGTATACTGGCATAAAGCTTGCCCGGAACACTCAGTAAGGAAATACCTCTGTAATTCTCTCATTCAGTTTTATTTCCCTTTTTATATATTGGTACTATTTTAGCTCTACTCCAGTCATCAAGAATTGATCCCTCTGTCCAGACCTGAACTATGCAGTGCAGACTTTTATACCACCATACTTCAGCATTTCTGGTCGAATATCATTAACTCCTGCTGCCTTTCCACATTTCAAGCCTTTAATGGCATTTTTTACTTCAATTATGGATATGTATTCTTGACTGTATACCTGTTGATTCTTTTTTACCGATGTGCTATTACTGCTTTATACGGCTTTTTTGCTATAAGAGCCTCGTGTGATTAGCTAAGATTCGATTTACGGCCTACAATTTTTCAATATATGACCAAAAAGTCGTCTGTGTACATCTTTTTTCGTGTGTTCTAGGCCAATTGCACCGCTCTGCATAGGAACACTACTTGCGTCGTCTTGTAGTTGTGCAACCTTCACATAGCACATAATTCATCCCAGCCTTCTGTAAACATGCTCATGAGTAGATGCATTTAGTGATCAGTTCAGTGTTGTGCACTTCCTAGGCGGATCCAGAAGAAATTTGTTAATCATTTTTTCAGAGTATCCATTTTGTTTAAAGATAAGAGTGCGGTAATTTATTTCTTTTTGTAGTTCATCTGGTTCATTCAAGAGAGAGCGTGCTCTGTGTTCTAAGGTTTTTGTGGTGGAAAATGATGAGAAAGATTATGCAGATATCTATTGGTATGATTAGGTTTTCTGTATATAGAGATTTTTTACACTCCTAGGCAGTGCACAATAGAAACTATTAATTTTAAAGGTAGCATCTCCATTCCATACATTAGCACAGTCTCTAAAAAATTAGCTAAAGTCCTTAAAAAATACAATATCAGTACATTCTTCACTACACTTCCTAAAATCTGTTCTCTAATCAGCCATCCAAAGCCTACTCATCACAACCTAAAATATCCAAGTGTATATAAATTATGGTGCGATTGCAATAGCCCTTATTTTGGACAAACTAACAAAGCTATTGAACAACGTATAGAAGAGCATAAGGGAGACATCTCTTACAAAAGATCTCATGCAACTGCGTTATCCAGTCATGTTCTTTTTTCAAATAATCCTAATGATGATCAACAAAGCCACTCCGTTTGCTGGGATAGATCAGAAAATATTTTTCGCTGTGATGAGTTTGAGAGAAAAATTGTAGAATCAAGGGAAATCCTGCTGAACCCTGTCCACTTAAACAACCATTTAAGTTATAACATCCCAGATAGCCATGCTGCAGTTATTCAATATTGGCATTCACGTGAGCCTGCACGCACACTTGCAATAAACAATGGCACGCCTGTTAGAACAACTTGAAAAAATACGTTTTTTATGTATCAATTATGTGTGGCAATTTTTACCTATTATTTCCAGTTTTTTTTAGATACCTATTATTTCCAGTTTTTTTTCAATGTTTATTACTATTCTTTTCCTTTATGAATACCTGAGAAAGGCTGTTATAAGCCGAAACTAGTTGTATTATCTCGTTAAGATCTTTATAAGTTATCTCGGTTTTTAAGTCATTAAATCTATGTTTTAAAAATATATATATATATATTGAATAGAGTTGTAGATAAGCTACATCCCTGTCTGACACCCTGATTTATTTCAATCTCTTCTGTTAATTTATTACCTAACTGTAACTGTATTTTTGTATCTTTATATAAACATTGTATAGCTTGTACCAAATGCTATTCTCTGTGTATTTTATCAAAAGCTTTCTCGTAATGTATAAAGGCCATGCGTTTCTCTAAATTAAATTCTCATCTTTTTTTTCAATTTGACAGTCCTTTGGAGCTCATGTCAGTCCATTGTCTAAGGCAGTGGTTCTTAACCGGTGTTCCCCGGAACACTTGTGTCCTGTGAACTGGTGATAAGTGTTCCACCGGTGAAATGTCACATGACATCTTTCAAAAACATTACTGGCAATATTAAAACCTGTACCACATCAAGTTGTAAACATGATAAATTTCATCAAGTCGAGATCTTTAAAAGCTTGCCTTTTTTTAAAAAAAGTTTGCTTATGTATGGAAGCCAAGCACAAATCTTTGCTTTTGCACGCTGAAATAAGATGGTTATTTCAGTGTGCAAAGCCTGATTTCTTCATCTAGCACATTCCAGAGAAAGATGAATTCTGAAATGTGCTAGATGAAGAAATCAGGGAACCGGAAGAAAACGAGATGGTGATTGTCGGAGGAGACTTGAACGGACACACAGGGAGACAGAATAGGGACTGTGAAAGGGTACATTGTGGCCATGGAGTGGAAGTGATGAACCAGAAAGGAAAGTGGATTTTGGACTTTGCAGTAGCGTTTGATCTGGCAATTGTGAACTTCTTCTGTAAGAGGGAAGAGCATTTGATAACATTTAAAAGTGGCTACAATAGTTCACAGATTGACTACATTTTGACTAGAAGAAAACATCTTAAGGCAGTAACAAATTGTAAAGTAATCCCAACAGATCAAGTGGTGCAGCAACACCAACTCTGTGTGCAGACTTTGAAATAAAATCAAAGATAAGAACCTTTAGAAGCCATGGGTGGAAGAAAATTAAGTGGTTTCACTTAAAAGAAGTGAGTGTGAGGAACTGCTTTAGGGAGACAGTGTTAGAGAGGATTTCAGATGGACTAGAAAGTGTACAAGACTGGTGGAGATGTAATTCTAAGCTGTGCAATTGAGGTGCTTGTTGAAACATCCGGCAAGATTACAGAGCAGAAGGAGGGGTGGTGATGGAATAATGATGTACAAGAAGCAGTGACGGCTAAGAGGAAGGCAAAGCAGAAGTGGGACGAGTCAAGAGTGGAAGAGGACAGAGAGAAAAAGCGAGAAGCCAAGAGAGTTGTTGCACAGGCGAAGGCCATGGCATATCAAGACCTTTATGATCAATTAGAAACAAAGGAAGAACAGAGAAAGATTTATCGATTGGCAAAATGTAGAAATAAGGCTTCAAAGGACATCATACATGTGAGGCAGATCAGAGACGCTGAAGGAAGAATATTATGGAGGGATGTGTACATAAGAAACAATAGAGAATATACCTTGAGGGACTTTTGAATGAGGAAAATGCGAGGACTCACGGAGAAGATGAGCAGCCCTCTGAGGGAATGGTGCAGAACATCAGTAGAGTGGAAGTGAAGGAGGCCATGAAGAGGATGAAGAATAGAAAATTGGTGGGCAGAGACAGGATTCCAGTGGAGGCATGGAAGCTTTGGGGGAAGAGAGAATTGACCTGCTGTGGGATCTGTTCATGAAAGTTTGCCAACAGAAAAATATACCCAAGGAATGGAGGATAAGCACTCTTGTCCCCATCAACAAGGGTAAAGGGGATGCACAAGGCTGTAACAATTACAGAGGAATAAAGTTGATGTCCCACAGAGTGAAAATCCTAGAAAGGGTTCTTGATGGAAGACTGAGGAAGGAGGTGGAGATTGCAAAGGAGCAATTTGGCTTCATGCCTGGTCGATTGGCCACAGATACTATCTTTGGGCTATGACAGATGATGGAAAAATTTTGAGAGAAGCAACGGGATCTACATCTGGTATTTATTGATCTGGAGAAAGCATATGATAGAGTGCCAAGGCAAGAAGTCTGAGGGAGAAGAAGGTACCAGAGAAATATGTCAGGATGGTACAGGAGATGTACAGAAATGTGAAATCAAGTGTTTGAACCTGCCTGGGAGTGACAAAGTTTTCCAGTGACAGTTGGCTTGCATCAAGGGTCTACATTAAGTCCGTTTCTGTTTAATATTTTGATGGAGGTGGCGACAGAGGAAGTGAGAGAAGACGTGCCTTGGACTATGTTGTATGCAGATGACATCGTGCTGTGTGCAGAATCAAGAGAAGAAGTGGCAGGCAAACTGGAAAGTACTGGAAGATAGAGGTATGAGACAGAGCAGAAGTAAGACATAGTATATGTGTTGCAAAGTGGATGGCAGTCAGGAGACAGATCCGGAGCTGGAAGGAAATGTTATCAGGAAGATAAGTGACTTTAGATACTTAGGTTCATCAATGAAAGGGGATGGTGAGGCTGAGAAGGAAGTGGGATGCAGGATGGAGGAACTGGAGAGAGATGGCTGGAGTGCTATGTGATAAGAGGGTGCCGATCAATCTAAAAGGCAAAATTTACAGGACAGTAGCGAGACGAACTATGACATATGCTTTGGAAACTGTGGCCCTGAGGAAAAATAACATCAGCAGGATGGAGGTAGCGGAGATGAGAATGCTTAGGTGGATGTGCAGTGTGACCAGAAAGGATCATCTGAGAAATGACTATGTAAGGGGAATGGTGAAAGTTATGAACTTAGGAGCAAAGTTACAGGAGGCAAGGTTGAGATGGTTTGGTCATGTGATGAGGAGGGAGGAAGAGTATGTGGGAAGAAACGTCATGCAGATTGATGTTCAGGGGAAGTGCCGACGGTCAAAGAAGAGATGGAGGGAGATCGTGGAGGAGGACTTCATGATGAAGAACTTGGATGTGGCTACAGCCCAAGACAGGAAGTTGTGGAGGAGACTCGCCACAAACAGCGACCCTACTTAAGTGGGAAAAGCTGCAGAAGAAGAAGAACATAAGTATCCAAAGTATGAAAATATTTTGACATCCACTGACAAATTGTCAGCTTTTCAGAAAAAAGTATCTCTTTGGACAAACCGCATATGAAAAAATATATATACAGTAGATATGTTTCCTTCGCTCCATAATAAAAAATATCGAGGGAATTATTTCCATTATAACAGAACATTTAACAATATTGTAAGAAAAGATTTCTTATTTTCCTTCCTTAAATACACACAATCATGACTGATACGACATCCATTTGGCACAATTAATACATCGAGTTGTTAATTTTCATTACAAGAAGAAGAATAATTAGTTACCTTGTCAACAGGATCGTACTCTAAAAATGAAATTCTCTGAAATATCTCTTGAAGAATTTTAGATTTTTGTCCAAGACCCAGCACTCTCCACAAGGACACTGAAAATTTTGTTACAGTTTTCAACATCATATTTGTGTGAGTTCGGTTTCTCAATATTGACCAATATAAAAACTAAAATGCGTGTATTAGACCTGATATTGCTGAAATCTGCAAAAGCCGGAGTAAAACTCGCACTCATGATGAATGGTAAAGCTGGTGAAAGTCTTGATCATTACGCAGAATGAACGCTCGCTGAAATTAACTCATAGCTCTTTTTTGCAATGCCGATGACCTATTATACTGTAGTATATGATCTAACTAGAAAATTATATTTGCTTTCAAACACTAATGTTGTACTTGTTCTCTCACTTCGGGCACATTTTAAAAAAAAATGGATACTACTCAGCGGAAACTTTGCTAAAAGAAGTCCTAAGCGTCATCTGCTTCCGTTGTTACGACTGCCGTGCCTCCTCGCCACCAGTACACAGTTTAAAGAGAATTCGCAAGTCTTCGTGACAAAAATCCTTACAACTCCCTTTGGGGGAAGCACATCCATCACAGGCGTGTCGATGTTGCATCTAAAAGAAAACTCAGGCAAGTAATTGACTCTAAAATACAAGAAATGAGGTGAGAGCTTTATGGTGCGATGCAGCTCCCACAAACAAACAAAACAAAAAAACTATATAATCATCATTAACTAAACATCAAGAAAATATATAATCATTATTAAGAAACAAGCCAATAACATTAATTAATTATATCAGTTTTTAATCTGGAAAGGGCATCGGCGTTACCATGACGACTACCCTTTCTATATGTAATGGTCATATTATAACGTTGTAGGGCTAAATCCCATTGGGACAACTTGGCACCATGAGGGGCACATTTAGTTAGATAGGTCAGAGGGTTATGATCTGAAATTACCTGTATTTCAGCACCAAATACCCATGTGTCAAACTTTTTCAATGCCTCCAAGATGCAAAAAGCTTCCCTTTCAATGGTTGACCATTTCATTTGACAGGAATTTAGTTTCTTACTGAAGAAAGCAATGGGCAATTCTTTTCTTTGTTCGTTGTTTTGAGCTAAGCATGCGCCAATTGCTTTTGCTGATGCATCCGTATACAACTGGAACGGCTTGTCGAGATCTGGAGTATGCAAAGAAGGCATTTTTATAAGCTCTTCTTTGAGTTTCGTAAAAGCTTCATCAGCATCAGTAGTCCAAAGAATATTGTTTGGGACACTTTTCTTAGATTTGTCAGTGGTAATACAATTTGGGAGAATCGTGGTATGTAGTCATGGTAGTAGCTAGCCAGCCCAAGTAGACTTCTTACTTCCTTCTTTGTCGCTGGTGTCGCTAAACCTTTTATAACCTCGACTTTTATAACCTTCTCTGGGTCCGGGGAATGTTGACTGGATCCAGTCAAATGACCTAGGAACTTCACTTGATTTTTCCCGAATTCGCATTTTTCTAGGTTTACTGTTAAACCCACCTCTCTTAATGTTTTGAAGATTTCATCTATATGGGTGAGATGTTCAGACCATGTTTTAGAAAATATAGCCAAATCGTCGATATAAGATTGGCAGTATGCCTTATGAGGAGCTAGTGCTTTATCCAATGATTTTTGGAATGTACTTCCACGTTCTTCATTCCAAACGGTAAGATGTTCCATTGATGGTGACCAGAATGTGTCACGAATGCAGTGAAGGGCTTTGCTTCCTTTTCCATAGGGATTTGCCAATATCCCTTGGTGAGGTCAACTACAGTGATAAATCTTGCTTGTCCTACCTCAAATAATAAATCTCTAGCTATTTTCATTGGATAAGCATCTGGAATAGTAAAACTATTTAGCAATCTAAAGTCAATGCATAGTCTGACACTTCCATTTTTCTTAGCCACACAAACCACGGGATGAGCCCATTCACTGACACTTGGCTCAATGAGACCCATATCTAACAGTTCTTTGACTTGTCGATCTACTTCCTTTTGTAGAGTGATTGGCACCCTATAGGGTTTGAGTCTCTTAGGGGAACAGTTCTCTGTAACTTTGATGGAGTGTCCGTCAACTTTGGCATGACCAGGTTTGGAACTAAAAACATCTGCATATTTCTGGAGGATGTCAAAAAGTTCTTGTTTTTGTTCTCCCATCAAGAGAGCTTTCATATCCTCAAGGTGTTTCCTAATATCTTCGACTGATTTATTCATCTTGTCAGCAGGTGCATAGTGGAGTGTTCCGAAATCTTCATCTAGCTCGAAAACTAGACTGACATGATTAATTCTTTGAATATATGATCGAAGCTTATTTATGTGGAGCTCCCTGATACTTCCATCCTTCATCTTAACCTTCGCAGAATGTGGTCTAGTAAGTTGGACGACTGTAGCAGGTCTTGTCCAAGTATTTAGAAGCTTATGAGAGGATGAAGGTAACAATACTAAAACCTTTTCACCAACAATGAAGGATTTTTCTTTGGAACGAAGATTATATCTCGAGGAGTATTGTTCTTGAGACCCTTTGGCGTTCTCGGATGCAATTTCATGAGCTTTTCTTAGATTTTCAAGAAGCTCTTGTAAATAATATTCAATCGAGCGAGAGGCAGGGGTTGGGATGCCTCGTCCACCAGTCCAAATTTCCTTTAACAAAGATAAGGGGCCTGTAGATAATCTTCCATATACCATCTGGAAAGGTGATAACCCAGTAGTGCTATGTGGTACTTCTCGGTATACGAATAGAAGATAGGGAAGATGTAAATCCCAGTTTCTTCCATGCTCCTGTATATTCTTATTCATCATCTCTTTTAAAGTTCTGTTCCAACGTTCGATAGCGCCCATACTCTCAGGATGTCCTGGAGTGGAAAAATGTGGAGCTATGCCTAGCAGATCTTCAAAAGCTTGAGTGAGTTTAGATGTCAAATTCGTACCTTGGTCAGTACAGACCATTTTAGGAAATCCCGTCTGAGTAAAAATCCTCATCAGAACATTACATGTAGTTTTAGCACTTATTTCCTTGACAGATATGGCTTCGGCCCATCTAGTGCATAAATCAACAGCACATATTATGAATCTATGTCCTCTTCCCGATGGAGGTTCTAACGGTCCGACACAATCTACACTCCATACCTCAAACGGAGTTTCTGGTCTGATGATAGGTCGTATGGGGATTCTATCTCTATATGTAGCAGTCCTTCTCATTTGACATTCCTTGCAGCTTTTGCAATATTTTTTCACATCTTGTTTAATGGTAGGCCAAAAGAATGAGTACTTGATTCGCTGGCGGGTTTTCTTTTCGCCGAGATGGCCAGCAAGAGGGATTTCATGTGCCATCTTTAAGACATTTTCTCGTTTCACACACGGTAGCACTACTTGTCTAATATTCTCGCCACAAATATGTTCGTTATGAAGCGGTACCCCATTGTCAAATGCATAGGCATTTTTCTGCCTTTTTGCCCATTCAAAACACCTTCGGAGCGTCTCATCATCCTCTTGAAGTTTGCCGAATTCGAATTTTGTTTTTTTCTGGTATACACTCATTTTCTGCACCTGGTGGGGACTATTGTACTGACTGCCAATGCTGTACTGGTTTTTTTCGAAGGCATGTCTTCGTCTTCATCATCTTCTGACCGTTTATCACTTAAATCTTTTGATTTCAGAACTGGTGTCTTCCAATGATGACTATCATGTAGCTCGACGCTTTCAACCAGTATTTCATAGGCAGAGGGGCTCAGTAGCAGATCGGTAACCAGTCTTCTTGAGACGGCACATGTGACTGGAACATTACCATGTAAATTATCATCAATTTTCATTTCAAAAATTCTCAAGGGTGTTATTCATTTTCTCCGAAAGCAGAAGATATTTCTATCCTACTTTCTCCATCATGGGGCGTATCTGCCACTAAATCTTCGCGCACTAACGATATTTGCGCTCCCATATCTATTATTCCATTTAAAACCCTACTTCCGCATTTGATTTTGACGACCTTCAAATCATCTACGTTTCGACCACTGTCCACTGATTTGGATACTGGAATGGAAATTTTGGCAGTCAACACACCTGATTTATTGTCATCCCCAGTGGTAGACGTTTGAACTAGGTTACTGTGTGCTGTAGCAGGAGTACCTTTTGGCTGACTATTTTTCATACAAAACTTGGCGATATGACCTTCCTTTATACAAGTAAAACAAGTTGGTTTGTAGTGAGGCTTGTATGAATCATCAATTCGCCACGGCTGGTACCATCTCGGTGGACTTTGAGAGGGAGATAATAACTTATTCTTGAATGTTTGCTCAGCAGTTGGAGTATAAGGTCTAAACTTTTCAGTAACCTTGTCCTTCAGAATAGCTCCAATGGGCTTCCTTGATGTACTACGAACACTGTCATATTCGTCCAATCTGTCAGCTAACTTGGTTGGAGAAACGAATTTTACCCAGTCGTCAAAGAGATGTTCTCTCACTTCATGTAGTACTTTCTTCTTCAGTTGATCCGTAATAATCAGATCTTTTAACCCTTCAAAATCCTTGATATCAAGGCCACCAGTCCACTCTTCGAAATAATTAGTTATTTCATAACAGAAATCCCTCCAAGATTTTTCAGCAACCTTTTGGTGCATCACAAACTTTTTTCTGGAACTTTCAGGATTCAGTCTAAATCTCTTTAGTAGAATTGTTTTAATATATTCATAATCTTCGCAATTTTCTTCTGACTCTCTACCAATTAATTGGACAATCTCAAATGGTAACAAAGTCAAGAGACATGATATCCAGTCTTTAACATCTATTTTGGTTCTCTTAGCTTGTCTTTCAAACGGGGATAGGTATATCACAATGTCATCCTCTTGTAATCTAAACCTAGGCATTAGCTTAATTAGTTCAAGACAATATGGTTTATTGTCACTGGATACTGGAGTTGAGGTTGGTTGAACACGTGCTTCATTTTCCAGTTTCTTCAACTCGAACTCCATTTGTTCTCTTTTCTGTTGGGCTCCCAATTCATCTTTCCGGCATTAGGCTTCTAGTTCTTCCTTCCGCCGTTGAGTTTCTAATTCTTCTTTCTTCATCAGTTCTTCCTCGAGTCTGGTACTAATAATAGTCTCCAACATACCTTTAACAAATTCTTCATAAAATTTACTTCCCGTAATAATCATTTTAAGATCTATCACTTTCATTTCAACTGTTGGCTTCTCTCCCAATTCTTCAGCCAATTTACGTAAATCTTCCTTTCTACCTTTGGTTAAATAAGCCATGGTGCTTAACAATAACTCTCTTTACTGATTAAAAAAAATCATCCTTAAAAAGGAATCAATTGCAATTTTTTTTTTTAAAAAATGCCCAGAAAGAGATGTATATATTTGGCGATTATGGGACTCATAACTAAATTCAACATATCATTTGTAAACATAGATAAATCTTACAATATTATCAGATAAAAAAAAAAAAAAAAAACTTCAACTACACAATATATATATATATATATATATATATATATATATATATATATATATATATATATATATATGTGTGGATATATATATATATGTGGATATATAAAAACAAAACTAAAACAAAAAAGAAATAGTTTCGATTTTACACTGCTACTATATGATAACTTAAATCTCGAAACAGAACTATCAAAACAGTATGCAAAAATGAATTATGATAACACTGTCGTGTTCTTTCTCTGGCGAGAAATCACAAGTACTGACTGTTCCAAGATGGAACAAACATGCAAAACAGGACAAATCGGTAAATGCAGAACAGAACAAAATAAATTTAAAATGAAAAAAAAAACAAACAACTATTCTGATTTATCTGGAACGAAAACATAGCTTGAACACTGGCGTGTTTTTCTTTTATCCAAACTATTGTACTACTGTTCCAGGATGGAACAAAATTTGAATACCAATGTATTTTTTCTCTGGCGAGAAATCAAAACTACTACTGTTCCAGGATGGAACAAACTCCAAACGCCATTTTTTTTTGTTTTGTATTAAAACAGACTTTCGCCCAAATAATCAAAATAGAACTCTAAAACATGGGAGCATGCATTTACATAACGAATTGCTCTCACCTTGTAGATCCTGTCGACTGCGCCAGTAAAACTTGGACTCGTGATGAATGGTAAAGCTGGTGAAAGTCTTGATCATTACGCAGAATGAACGCTCACTGAAATTAACTCATAGCTCTTTTTTTGCAATGCCGATGACCTATTATACTGTAGTATATGATCTAACTAGAAAATTATATTTGCTTTCAAACACTAATGTTGTACTTGTTCTCTCACTTCGGGCACATTTTTAAAAAAAAAATGGATACCACTCAGCGGAAACTTTGCTAAAAGAAGTCCTAAGCGTCGTCTGCTTCCGTTGTTATGACTGCCGCGCCTCCTCGCCACCAGTACACAGTTTAAAGAGAATTCGCTAGTCTTTGTGACAAAAATCCTTACAGCCGACAAGCTCAAGTATCGCATTAAAATAAGTTCTATTTTTATTGTTAGTTTTATGACCCTAATGCTTTTGGTGTTCCCCAAATTTTCCTTATAATCAGAAGTGTTCCATGACTTCGAAAAGGTTAAGAACCACTGGTCTAAGGTCTGCCAGACAAGAACTTCATCTTCCTTATCCTCTTCCATTTATCCTCCCTTTTAAAATCAGTTGAAGTATCTTATATTTTTCATTACATTGATATCTTCAAGGTCCAAGTTTCTGCACCATGCAGCATTACAGAGGATACATAGCATTTAATCATGTGTGCTCTAAATTTAAATTGTGTTACACAGTGTTGATTTCATCAGGAGAAAAATTTTTTTTTCTTTTGCCATTTCAGTTCTAACTTTTATTTCCATTTCTGGATTGCATTCTTCACTTAACCAGCATCCAAGATATTTAAATTTTGTCACGCTTTCTATTTGTTTCCCGTTTATAGAAAGTGCTGAATTAAGAATCGGTTTCGCTTATGACCATGAATTTAGTTTTGGTGATATTTATTCTTAATCCCATTTTTTCACTCTCTTCGTTCACTACTTCCAGAAGATTTTGAAGATCCTGAATATTGTCAGCCAGGAGAGATGTGTCATCAGCATATCAAATGTTACTGATGATGCCACTAATTACAATAATCCCTTCCTCTCTTCTTTTTAAGATTTTTTGAAATATGGCTTCTGAGTATATGTTAAAAAGGAGAAGCGACAGCATGCATCCCTGCCTTACCCTTTTGATGTTAATGGAGTCTTTAATAATATCATCAACTGGAACAGATGCTTTTTTGTTCCAATATATGTTTTAGATGATCCTAATGTCTTTACCATCTAATCCAGTTCTTTCTAATAATTCAATAATTTTAGTGTGTTTGACTTTTGTCAAATGCTTTCTTG
Organism: Typopeltis vanoorti; assembly: GCF_054136105.1. Classification (NCBI taxonomy): domain Eukaryota; kingdom Metazoa; phylum Arthropoda; class Arachnida; order Uropygi; family Thelyphonidae; genus Typopeltis; species Typopeltis vanoorti. Next base: position 9,714,574 of record NC_143567.1, on the reverse strand, counting down.
AAGTCGATGAAGCAAATGAATACTTCCTTGTTTTGGTCACTACATTTTTGGAATAAGATGTGAGAACAGAAAAGAGTCTTTCTCTTTCCCAAACCACTTTTAAAGTTGAATTGGTTGTCACTGATGGTATCTTTGTATATTGTTTAAATAATTTTCAGAAATTCTATTCCTGAGGTGTAAGGCTTCACACCTCAGGGATAGAATTTTTAGCTGAATTCAGCACATATTCTACCTCTGATTTTAGAATGCATGAACTTCCATCTATTTATAAGTATTTTCTGGGTTTTGTCTATTATCAGTAAAGAATTCTATATATTTCGTCCATTCTTGTATTTTATCATCCTTTTTGGATATTATTTCTCCCTTTTTGTTTTGAAGGAGACATAGTTATTTTTTCTTAAACATACCAGAGGTCTCTTTTAGTTTTTTGTGTAGATTAAAACTGTCATGCTTTTCCTGTAGAAATTCTATTTCTTTACATTTTTCATTCATCACGATTTCTTTTGCTTCTTTGATCTTGTCTTTAAAATTTTTCTGAAGCATTTTATATTTTGTTGGACTATGATCTGCATTTATCCATAAGAGAGAGAATTTCATCAGTTATCTAATCTTTCTTTTTTTTTTACACTGCTCTATCAGGACACAAAGTATTCATACATTTTGCTATGAAGACAGATTTTAATTTGTTCCCATGATTCATCAACCCTCATGACATCATCATCATTCTTAATAAGTGCTACTCTTAATTTAGATCTTTAATCAGTTTTTTTTCTTATCTCTGGTTTTTTTTAACTTTCCTAGATGAAACCTTTTTTGTTGATGTTTCTTAAGTATAGCTTTCAGTCTAAGTTTTAACTCTGTCACTAGTAGATTATGATCAGAAGCAATCTCCACATTTGGATAGGTTACTGTACTCTTTATGACAAGAATGATACCGAGATTGAAGAATTTTATGATCAATTAAAAGAACTAATGAAAAATACAAAGAAGCATGATATTAACATTGCCATGGGCGATTTCAATAGTTGGCAAACATGGGGGTGGAAACAAGAAATGAGGGAGGAGACTGTCTTATTCAATTCTGTCAAGAAGGGCTACCATCCCAAAGGCAATCACCACAGGATAATAATACAAATATAGTCAGAAACCAATTGATTACTTGTTAATTAATTAACAATTCCGAAGTTCCATAAAGAGTACAGTAACCTATCCAAATGTGGAGATTGCTTCTGATCATAATCTACTAGTGACAGACTTAAAACTTAGACTGAAAACTTTTAAAACTTTTTTCTTATCTCTGGTTTTTTTTAACTTTCCTAGATGAAACCTTTTTTTGTTGATGTTTCTTAAGTATAGCTTTCAGTCTAAGTTTTAACTCTGTCACTAGTAGATTATGATCAGAAGCAATCTCCACATTTGGATAGGTTACTGTACTCTTTATGGAACTTCGGAATTGTTAATTAATTAACAAGTAATCAATTGGTTTCTGACTATATTTGTATTATTATCCTGTGGTGATTGCCTTTGGGATGGTAGCCCTTCTTGACAGAATTGAATAAGACAGTCTCCTCCCTCATTTCTTGTTTCCACCCCCATGTTTGCCAACTATTGAAATCGCCCATGGCAATGTTAATATCATGCTTCTTTGTATTTTTCATTAGTTCTTTTAATTGATCATAAAATTCTTCAATCTCGGTATCATTCTTGTCAGCAGTAGGAGCATAGACATATATAAGATTGATATCTATTAATTGACTTTTCAGTTTTAATAACATCACCCTATCTGAGTAGGGTGATGTTATTAAAATATTATGGCATCTTTGTTTAATATTATTCCAACTTTTTTTAATGATTGTTTTCGCTACTTCCAGAGTGGTACGTTGTCATGTTATCAAATTGAGTTTTGCCTGATCCCAGCCACCTAACTTCGCTCATTCCTAAAATCCCAATTCCAAGTCTTTTCATTTCTTGTATGGTGTTTCTTAGCTTACCTGCTTCATACAGGGTTCTGACATTCCAGGATTTTAGTTTCAGTGGACATATTTAAGCCCAGAGATTCTTTGCACAACTGGTACAATTTAATGGATGCTGGGAACTTGGGGCTATCTGTGAAGATTTGCTCACCATGGTGGTTAGTTTGGAGAATCATCCAGGTGGAGACTTTACGAGTACTAATGTGACGTAAAGTACTCAAATGCATGAGAGTTGCATTCTCCCATGCCAGAGGCTGATGAGAGAATTGAGGTAGATGAGCTGGAGGTGTTCAACATATTGAAAAATATCACTGAATACAGTAGTGGGACTAAAGCAGTAATTTCTCCATTTGCTTTCTCCTCTGCAATATTACAGATATGCACAATAAACTGTATTGCCATTTGCAATTTTCTAATCACGAGCTTTACCATCATTATGAGACTTCAACCTTGTGTCAGTACTGACAAAGCTGCTTCCCTTTGTCAGAGGATTGAATCCTTTAATTTTTCTTTAATCCTAGGTAGGAGCCACAACCTGGTACTGACAGCCAGAGCCAGCTGAGCCCAGGTTGTGTATAGAGATCTGCCCCTCTGAAGATTCTTTCACTGATTTCTCTGTTGTTCTTCACAGAGATCCGTTAGCATCCTTGTAGGGAGTGTACCCTACGGAAGGTCCCAGGGAGCACAATGGTGAAAGTTTATTTTTCACTTGGTCAGACTATAATAAATTTAGTTTAATCCTTTATCCAAGTGTGTGCAAACAAAGTTTGCACCTGAAAGTATCTTCAGGACTGGGGCAAAGTGGTACAACACCAGGCGACTCCTTGCAAAGGTGGAGCAAGCTACCAACACTCCTATCTCAGTATCTCCCATAATGAAAACACATCTCCTTGCAGATATGTATAATGTTATGCATTAAGGGAAGGGCCACTACCCAGACTAGTTTCGACCTTTATTGAGGTCTCTTTAGTGGGAGCCAGGCCCAAGTGGAGATACCAAGGCAGAAGCATTAGCAAGGTCATCTCCTCCTATAGGAGCTGCCAAAAGAGACCTCAATAAAGGTCGAAACTAGTCTGGGTAGTGGCCCTTCCCTTAATACATCCAAATGTGTGCAAACACACTTGGATAAAGGATTAAAGGATAAACTGTGCAAACACACTTGGTAGCTTGCTCCACCTTTGCAAGGAGGAGCTTTGTTTGCACACACTTGGATAACTTTGTTTGCACACACTTGGATAAAGGATTAAACTAAATTTATTATAGTCTGACCAAGTGAAAAATAAACTTTCAACATCTTTCTCTAAATCCAGAGTAATTTAATAAAAAGGTGGCACACCGTTTGGCAACTCCTATAGAGGGAGATGACCTTGCTAATGCTTCTGCCTTGGTATCTCCACTTGGACCTGGCTCCCACTGAAGAGACCTCAATAAAAGTCGAAACTAGTCTGGGTAGTGGCCCTTCCCTTAATGCATAACATTATACATATCTGTAAGGAGATGTGTTTTGCATTATGGGAGATACTGAGATAGGAGTGTTGGTAGCTTGTTCCACCTTTGCAAGGAGTCGCCCGGTGTTGTACCACTTTGCCCCAGTCCTGAAGATACTTTCAGGTGCAAACTTTGTTTGCACACACTTGGATAAAGGATTAAACTAAATTTATTATGGAGCACAATGGGACGTGGACGTGCCTCACTCCCAACTTTCCCACTACTAAATTAAACAGTTTGGTCAGAGGAGCTGATGATTTCCTTGCATATTCTCATAATACACAGGCCGTAATTTAATATCCTCATTAGTTTCCAAAATCGCATGATTCTGTTCACCAGGACAGGCCTCCTTGTTCACAGTTTTACTATAATTCCTCTTTTATTGCTGCTCTTCTTATGCTCTTTTAATCCTCTTGTTTTGCTATTTTTCAATGCTAGTGCAATATTACAGTATTACAACAAAATATCAGGAAATATACCAGATACTATAAATATATGAAAAGGTGCAGTAATATGCTATAAAAAATTATTTTTGTGAGGAAAAAAAAAAGCAACAAGAAAACAAAAATCACCAGTTTCTCAGGTGTATTAAATAAACTAACCTTTGGTTTCATTTATTTTAGGATCTTAAAGAATTCTACCTTATTTATTTAGGAGTTGAATATCATCTACATAAAATAAATAACTGAGTTGAATATGTAGGATTTTGATATTAGGTTTAATGACACTCTCTCATAATGTGCTGCTCTAACACGTTCACATCAGGCAGGGACAAATCATCTCATACCATATTTGACCTTGAGATGGAACACGAGAATTTTTCTTTTGCTTCCTGTTTATGTGTCAGATAATGCTCTTTCATGGCATCTTGTTGAAACCAAATCTGCATGGGAGTTCGAAAATAATGTGTTTGCTATATATATTAAGAACTAGTAATTAAGAGGAATCCTAAATTTAGTTGGTATATTTAAGCATTTACATTAATAATGTAGTATTTACACCTTTTAGCTTTTCAAGTGAAGGTGAGTTAGTCATTCTTACACAGAGGTGGCAGGGCTTTTTCTCTTAGAAACTTTAATTTTGCATTCTTCATCTACAGGCAAACTGCCAGGAGAACATGCAATTTATCTACAAAGTATACTTATAGGTGATGCTTTTATTATTAAAAAAAAATAGGTGCTGGTTCTTATTAGGAATAATTGAAGATTAAAGGTTATATAAAACTGAAAAAAATATTTACTGATATTGTTACTTCATAGTGTGAATTTTAATTCCTTAAAATGTTTACTCTGTTGGTTTACTTTTGTCAAAATAAGCAACTTTATTGTTTACCAATTCCTTCGAAATCTTCATCCCCATCTTCTTTTCCACTCCAAGAGTTCCAGTTCGTTTTACATAATTCACATCAATTTATTTCTCTTGATAATTTAGCCAGTTATATTTTGCACAGGAGTCATTTTTTTTTGATCAACAACTCAGCAACTTGGCCAGTCATTTATATCAATCATTCCTTGCTGTTGCATTACAGCCATTCCGGACTTAGGCCTGACTCCACCATAGGATATGCTGGAAGAAGGCCACACTCCACTGAAGGAATCTACCTCAATCTTGAGAAATTTTCCAAACCTCAACAAATTTGAGTTCATAAAGCTGCCCCAAACTTAGGAATCACTCATCTTCATCCTTCACCCTTCAGATCTCCAGGTCTTGGCTGGAGATCTGAAGGATTAAGATCTGAGGATGAGTGATTCCTAAGTTAGGGGCAGCTTTATTTAGCCCAATAAATGACTCTAGGACCAGCTTTGGTTGCCTTTTTTTTGCAATGAACATGCAGTGTCAGTGAGGCACTAACACTGCATGTTCATTTATGCAGTGTTAGTGACTGCATGCACATATCATTGTTCTATGATACCTGATGATGGCAATTTGACTTTGCCGAAATATTAAAACTGTTAAAGTTATAATTAATATTCAGTATACGTTGTAATTTCCTGAAAAATAATAGTTATGAAATCAAATACCACTAAAGAACTGTTTAAAACAAATATTGCTTCTTCTCTTTCTGAAATCCCTGCTGTGACTCTCTTGACCCTGATGCCTCTTACGAATAGTTTTCAAGGATAGTTATTGAAGCAGCTAAAAATATCCTAGGATGTGAGATGTAGTATTAGCAAACCTTGGTCCAAAGAAATATTAGAGCTTTGTGATCAGCAGAGAAAATCGCAACTAATTTGGCATGTTGGGAGTAACAATGAACAGTATAATTATCTGAATAGACACATTAAAATGGAAATAAAGCTTGCAAAAAATAAGTGGTTATCCAAAGAATGCAAAGAAACTGAAAATAATCTTCATAAGAATAATCATACAACAGCATCAAATAATTAAGAAAGTAACAAAGCCTTTTTTTCGTAAGAGCTGGATAATTGAGGATGGAAAATATATTACTGATCATGAAAAAATATGGAAAAGATGCTACCATTATTCATGTAAACTATTGAAATATGATAATAGCTTGGACCAACAAAATTTATAGGAAGTTGGAGGGGTTTTTTTTTTCCCTCCTCACTTGGTTAGATTATAATAAATTTATAAGGCATATTCCGGTAATTGGACCACATTTTTTTTATTAAGCTAAAAGCACAATAAAAAAATAAAACCTGACAAGTTTCGTAAGTCGTTTGACTTACATCTTCAGGGATAAAAGGTAACTAAAAGTTAAAACAACAAAAAAGAGAAATTAATAGTTCATACTATACAGTTGTAGCTGTCTGACTGTTTATAAAATTATAAAATCAGAATGCAGATTTAAAGCAGTGCTAAGTTTAAACAATGCTGGATGATGCCATGTTCTGTTGTTCACAATCATAATGTCCAAGGTCTAACTGAGGTATATTTTTTATCAAAGCTGACCAAACTTGGTGTAGAATTAAGCCTTGGGTTTTATTGCATTGTGTTGGAATTCTAAGCATGTTTGCAGCTTCTTTAAATTTCCTTATGTAACAGTTTTTTTTCTATATAAGACATATTTGTTTTCTGCCAGAGTACATTGTGGCTGGTGGAAGCGGTATGGAAAGCTAGACCTGATTTGTGTTCTCTTCTGTTTTGTACATCCTTTTGGTGTTCGTTTTTCCCCAGATCTTCCTGTCTGTCCTACGTAGCAGATGCTTCAAGAACAATAAATTTTATAAACACCTGGTTTTTTTAAAGGATGATGTGGAGGTTTCGGGGTAGATTGAAAAAGCAATCACAAACACGAAATGTGAAAATTCAGTTGGAGTAGATATCTTAGCAGAAAAACGTTCAAATATGGAGATATAAAAGTGTTAGAGTGGATATGCTGCATAATTCAGAAGGCATGGTAGAGGGTCGAAAATTTTTTCCAGCGGCAGAAAAACTAACTTTGATGTTATGTTTGTTTAGTAATTTAGCCATCTTGTCTGTAACATTCTTGATATATAGAAGCGTGATGGCGTTTTTTGAAATCTTGTTTCTGTGGGATGCTTGTAGTAAGTGTGTGGAGGATTTTTTTGATAGCCTTGGGTTCATAACCATTTTTTTTTTGAGGATCTGTGTTAAATATTCCAATTCTTCATTTCTCTGTTTTTCTGTGCTTGAAATATTATAAGCTCTGTCCCTCAGGGTTTTTATTAGACCTAATTTTTGCAAAGAGTAGTGGTGTGAGGCCGCATTAAGAAATCTTCCTGTGTTGGTGGGTTTTCTATATATTGAGAAAGAAAGTTTATTATCTTTTTCATTGACTTCTAATAGAATGTCAAGAAAAGGAAGTTTTCTAAGTTCTTCTTGTTCTAAAGTAAATTTTATATTCTTGTGTAAATTATTCAGGTAATTTTTGAAAGCAATGAGTTCATCTGTTGTTCCTGGCCAAATGATGAAAATGTCGTCTACATAGCGTAGCCAAATTTTTGGTTTTTTAGGATAATTGATTAAAGCATTATTTTCAAAATGTTCCATATATCAAGAATGTTACAGATAAGATGGCTAAATTACTAAACAAATATAACATTAAAGTAGCATTTCTGCCGCTGGAAAAAATTTCAAGATTTCTATATCCCCTGAAACCTCCACATCATCCTTTAAAAAAACCAGGTGTTTGCAAAATTTATTGTTCTTGCTGCATTTGCTACATAGGACAGACAGGAAGATCTGGGGAAATACACATGAACGAACACCAAAAGGATGTACAAAACAAAAGAGAACACAAATCAGGTCTAGCATTCCATACCACTTCCATCAGCCACAATGTACTCTGGCAGAAAACAAACATGTCTTATATAGAAAAAAACTGTTACATAAGGAAATTCAAAGAAGCTGCAAACATGCTTAGAATTCCAACACAATGCAATAAAAACCCAAGGCTTAATTCTACACCAAGTTTGGTCAGCTTTGATAAAAAATATACCTCAGTTAGACCTCGGACATTATGATTGTGAGCAACAGAACATGGCATCATCCAGCATTGTTTAAACTGCTTTGAATCTGCATTCTGATTTTTTAATTTTATAAACAGTCAGACAGCTACAACTGTATAGGATGAACTATTAATTTCTCTTTTTTGTTGTTTTAACTTTTAGTTACCTTTTATCCCTGAAGATGTAAGTCAAACGACTTACGAAACTTGTCGGGTTTTATTTCTTTATTGTGCTTTTAGCTTAATAAAAAAAATGTGGTCCAATTACTGGAATATGCCTTATGAACTTCTAAACCACAGAAACCTCCACTTACAAATAATAAATTTAGTTTAATCTTTTATCCAAGTGTATGCAAACAACGTTTGTGCGTGAAGTATCTTCAGGACTGAGGCAACTCGTGGTAAAGGTGGACCAAGCTCTCATCCCTACTTGTCTTAGTATCTTCCATAATGCAAAACACATCTCTTTGCAGACATGTATAATGCTATGCATTAAGGGAAGGGCCACTACCCAGACCGGTTTCGACCTTTATTGAGGTCTCGTCAGTGGGAGCCAGACCCACAGGTGGTGATACTAAAATGGAAGCAATGGAGAAGTCATATTTACCTATACAAGTTGCCAAAAGGTGTCTCACTTTATTATTAAATTACTCTGGATTTAGTGTGATGTAGTGATGAGATCTTGATCCACCTTTACCACGAGTTGCCTCGGTCCTGAAGATACTTCAGACACAAACTGTGTTTGCTTACACTTGAATAAAGGATTAAACTACATTTTTTATAGGAAGTTGTCCTGATGATGATAGACAACAGTGATTATTCTCTACTTAAAGAAGTAGAAAAGCTATTTAGATCAAAAACATGAAAAACAATAGGAATTGGCAGTATCCTATCAGAACTACTTAAGGAAGGAGAAGATTCTCCTTCCTTAAGTTTTGTTGGTGCACTTCACAAAATTTGCCAGCAGGTGTGGAATGCTGAGATCTGAGCAAAGTACAGTTATTCCCTGTTATTCCCTTTCGTAAAAAAAAAAAAAAGTTATAATTTTATGACAGTTAGCCTCATCAATCATCGAAGCAAAATATTTTTTAGACATATATTGACTCATGTATTGGGTCAAAAATGGAATCCAATTTTTCAGACTTCCAGACTGGTTTTAGAGAGAACAGCAGTACAGTTGATCATATATTTACACTCCATATCATTGGAGAAAAATACATAAAACAGAATAAAGTAATAAGCCCATAACTTTATTGACCTACAGAAAGCCTTTGAAAAATTCTGCAGGATTATGGAATAAATAACAAAATAGTATAGCTGATTGAATCCCTGTTCTCATTTTACAAAATGATAGTTGAAATGAAGGAGAATTATAGCACTCCTTTTCCATTGAAGCATGGAGTGAGATGGGTACAAATTATCAACAAATCTGCTTCCTCGAATATGTTATAATTGAAGCCCTGGAGAACTGTGATATTGGAATGAGAGTAGGAAGAAGAATAAACCATCTCAAGTTTGCTGATTGATCTCCTAGCAGAAAGCAAATCAGATCTTCAAGAAATTACCACAAAGGTAGTTCATACTCTTAAAAAATATGGCTTAACCATAAACACCTGAAAATCAAAAACAATGACAAATATTTGTGCTTCTGACCAGAAAGGAAGTCTGTTGCAGGACTGAAAAATCCTACTCGAGGATTCACCCATAGAAAAAGTCGATCAGTTTAAATATTTAGGCAGTATCTTTAATAAAGATGGAAGATCAAGACAGGATATCAGAACAAAAATTGCAAAAGCAACAACAGCACTCCAAAAAAACTAAAACCACTATTGACAGATAACAAGCTTATAATTGCAAACAGATTATATGCCCTATTGACACACTAGTTAATTTAGTACTTCTATATGGAAGTGAAACTTGGACCTCCTAAAAGTAGATGAAAAGAGATTGCTGGTATTTGAAATAAGATGCTATAGACAACTACTGAAGGACCCATATACTGATCATGTCACAAATATTGAAGTAAGACAAAGAATTAGTTCATTTGTTAGTCCAAGGATGACTAAGATTTGAAGGAAACAACTCATCTGACTTGGTCAGATAAACAGATCTAATGGTCTTCCAGTGTGAGTTTTTGAAGGACTTATTCCAGAAGCTTGAAAAAAAGAGGCAGACCTAGAATTAACTGGGTAGACAATATAAGAAATTTGACAGTTACTTCACTTAAAGAGCTGACAGCAAAGTGTCGGTCAAGGATTGAGTGAAAGATTTCTGGGAGTATTTCCTGATATCTACTCAATAGTCCTTTGTGAGGCTATAGGAAGAGGAGGAGGAGGAAGAAGAAGAAGAGGAATGAACAATAAACAGCACTTGATTCATAGCTTAGTAAATGACTGTTGAGGTGGGAGGACATATCCATTGAATTGATAAGGTTGATCATGCTATTCATCTTGCCATGGCATTAATTATGATGCATTGATGGAACACTACATGACTAAATCATCCTGTACAGTTTGGTGTGCTTTTTATGTGTATTTATTTCCTTTTTTATATATATTTTTATGTTAAGCCTCTTTGTTTTCTAAGAATAATTATCTTGCATTCAGTAAATAACAATTTTTATGATCAGTAAACGAGTATTAAGGGATACTGATTTAAGCTCATAATTAGTGGAAGGAAACAGCATAAACAAATAAACAGAAGTTTAATAGTTTCAATAGTTCATGTGTGTTATGATCAATGTACTTTTTTTTACATAGTAATAAGTCCAAGATGTGATAATATTTTGGTGGAAATTACCAGATGCAGTCCTTGTAACACGTAGAATTATTCATTTTTACTCACAGGAATAAACAGATTTTTACTCACTACATCATTCATTTCTAAAGACTGGAATGAAAATGTCACTATATAGTAAAAATCACCCCCTCCCACATAAACACCCTACCACACAGATACAAGTAAATTTTATAGTATCACTAATTACAATATGGAGATAATGAGATCCATGTACTATATTTAGTGACATAGTAATTAGTTCAGTTAGAGACGCTGGAATGAAACTGTATAGGGGGGGGGGGAACCTCCCATAGGCACTATATTGCATAGATACAGGCACAACAAAGTACGAGGTTTATTTTAGTTCTAAGTACTATATATAACTTAATGCTTTGTCCTAACAAACTGTTTCAAAATTTTATTTGCAGGAAATGTGGTAACAACTGTTCATACTACTACAGTTGTTGGGTGCAAAAACTGAGATTTTTGTGAAGCAAATTTTCAAAAATATATAAGGATTCATATAATATAATGTACATCTTGAAATCAACCATCCTAGTTGGCTAGAGTGGTTAGTACAGCATATTAGCTTTTGCCAGTATGCTGTAGTTTAAACTGCCATGGGCATGGATTTTTGCAGTTGTCTTAATAATTCACATATGCATACATACAAATATATAGACTTACTCAAAATGGACTAGGTCACCATGGGAAAACTAAATTCGACCATTCCACATATAGAAGAGGTATTACTCAGCAGTGGGGATTCTGCAGGCTGATTATCATCTTGAAATCAGAATTACATTTGAGATTTTCTATAAAATTAAGACAGTCCACAAATACTAATTTTAATAAAATTCTGCCAAAAAAATTGAAAGCGGCATGCCATGTATATATATATCAACATAAGAAGCCTGAATGGCAAAGAAATGGAGCTAACTGAGGAATTAGATAAGTACCAGATCGACATAATAGGGGTGACTGAAACAAAAAAGAGACAAAAACTGGTGAGATCTTTCTGAGCAATAAATACAAAATGTTATATTCAGGCAATGACAAACAAGGAAAAGAAGGAGTAGCCATAGTATTCAACTACGAGGCTAATCTTCTTGAATGGCAGGCAGTCTCAAGTAGGGTAATGTGGACAAATATGAGAATGGGGAACTGGACAATGAGACTTATTTGTTCGTATGGTTCCACAGAAGGTTCTACTAAGGTAGAAGTGGAGGAATTTTTTGAGGCTTTAGAAAAAGCAACTGACACAATGAAAAAGGAAAAGTTGGTCCTTGTTGGGGATCTAAATAGCAGAGTAGGAAATGATTGTCAGACATACAAAAATATTTTGGGAAAATTTGGAGAAAAGAGCAAAGCTAATAATAATGGCAAATATCTGTTGGATTTCTGCTCAGGACATGGATTGGTTATTACTAACACCATGTTCCAATATAAAAATGTGCACAAATTCACATGGAGAGAAGAGGCAAGGAATAAGAAAAGTCTCATTGACGATGTTATTGTTGATAACATCATCAATGTTATAGTGATGTTTTCTCCCTGGTGCAGGACACCAGAGTGTACAGAGTATTTGAAATTGGAAGTTATCACTATTTAGTCTTGAGCAGGATAAAATAGAATTTCATATTGAAAAGAATAACATGTAAGAAAGTTTTAAAGCGAATAAAAGTTGTGCAGCTCTCAGATGTGAACTGTAGACCAAAATACACAAAGATTATTGAAGAAAAAATGAAGGAGATTGAGAACAGGAACCAAACCTTGGAGATTCAGTGGAAAATCTTGAAGAAAATCCTGATTGATTCATTCAGAGAGGCATGTGATGAGGTTGTCTGCAAGGATAGAAAAATCAGAACTCCATGGTGGACACAGGAAGTAAAAGAGGCAGTGAAGGAAAAGAAGAGAGCATATCAAAAGTTCCTGGCAAATAAGTCAGCTTGTGCTCTTAGAGAATACAGAGACAAATGTAAAAAAGCTAAACACTGTGTAAAACTAGCTAAACAAAAGTCATGGGAGGACTTTGGCAAGAACATAGAAAATAAATATCAAGAAGGTGGCAAAATATTCTGGAGGTTGTTGAAGAAGCTCAGAAATAGAGGAAAGATGCTGTAAAAGGAATTAGAGATGATAAAGGTGACATGAAAACAGGAAAAAGAGATAATCTTGAAGTATTGAGTAATTCCTTCGAAAAAATGCTAAATGAAACAAGCAGTGATAGCACAATGGTAAAAAAACACTCAACAAGTATACCGTCAGGAATATATATCCATACTTGAAGTAGAAAAAGCCATCAAAGGCTTGAAATGTGGAAAGGCAGCAGGAGTAGATAATATTCAACCAGAAATGCCGAAGTATGGTGGTATAAAAGTCTTACAGTGGCTGCACTGTAGTTCAGAATGCCTGGAGACGGGGACGAATTCCCGATGACTGGAGTAGAGCTCTCATAGTACCCATATATAAAAAGAGAAATAAAACTGAATGTGAGAATTACAGAGGATATCCCTACTGAGTGTTCCTGGTAAGATATATGCAAGTATACTTGAGAAACTGAAAGTTTATTTTTCACTTGGTCAGACTATAATAAATTTAGTTTAATCCTTTATCCAAGTGTGTGCAAACAAAGTGTGCCCCTGAAAGTATCTTCAGGAATGGGGTAAAGTGGTACAACATTGGGAAACTCCTTGCAAAGGTGGAGCAAGCTACCAACATTCCTATCTCAGTATCTCCCATAATGCAAAACACATCTCCTTGCGGATATGTATAATGTTATGCATTAATGGAAGGGCCACTACCCAGAATAGTTTCGACCTTTATTGAGGTCTCTTCAGTGGGAGCAAGGCCCAAGTGGAGATACCAGGCAGAAGCATTAGCAAGGTTATCTCCTCTTATAGGAGCTGCCAAATGGTGTGCTACCTTTTTATTAAATTACTCTGGATTTAGAGAAAATTAAAAAAAAAAAAGAGAGTTATGCATTAAGGGAAAGGCCACCACCCAGACTAGTTTCGACCTTTATTGAGGTCTCTTCGGTGGGAGCCAGGCCCAAGTGGAGATACCAGGCAGAAGCATTAGCAAGGTCATCTCCTCTTATAGGAGCTGCCAAACGGTGTGCTACCTTTTTATTAAATTACTCTGGATTTAGAGAAAATTAAAAAAAAAGAGTTATGCATTAAGGGAAAGGCCACCACCCAGACTAGTTTCAACCTTTATTGAGGTCTCTTCAGTGGGAGCAAGGCCCAAGTGGAGATACTAGGCAGAAGCATTAGCAAGGTCATCTCCTCTTATAGGAGCTGCCAAACGGTGTGCTATTTTTTTATTAAATTACTCTGGATTTAGAGAAAATTAAAAAAAAGAGAGTTATGCATTAAGGGAAAGGCCACTACACAGACTAGTTTCGACCTTTGAGGTCTCTTCAGTGGGAGCCAGGCCCAAGTGGAGATACCAGGCAGAAGCATTAGCAAGGTCATCTCCTCCTATAGGAGCTGCCACACAGTGTGCTACATTTTTATTAAATTACTCTGGATTTAGAGAAAGATGTTGAAAGTTTATTTTTCACTTGGTGAGACTATAATAAATTTAGTTTAATCTTTTATCCAATTGTGTGCAAACAAAGTTTGCCCCTGAAAGGACTGGAGTAAAGTGGTACAACACTGGGCAACTCCTTGCAAAAGGAGTTGCTCGGTGTTGTACCGGTGGTACAACTATAGTAAAGTGGTACAACTCCTTGTTGTACCACTTTACCCCACTCCTGAAGATACTTTAAATTAGCTTACAGCTAATTTAATTTACACTGAATTAGCTGCATACAAGACAGTGTTCAAACCAGTTTTAACTTATGGATCTGAGAAGCTGGGTCAGAAGTAAAACACTTGACCAGAGACTAAGAATCGCAGATATGAGAGTCCTGAGAAAGATTATAGGCATGAACAGATGGCATCAATGGCAATATCATATTAAGAATGAGGATATTAGGAAAGAACTTGACATTGTCAGCATCCAGGAATGCATTAGGCAGAGCTAATCTCAGGTGGTATGGTCACTTAAACAGAAGGGGCGAAGAAAGATTAGCAAAACAAGTATTCTATGCTAGGTTGGCAGGAAAACGACCCAGAGGAAGACCAAGATATAGGTGGATTGATATCGTACAAAGTGCCTTAGACGATAGAAATATAAGATCTGATAATGTTGGAGTCTTGACAAGTAACAGACTGATTTGGAGGAAAATTGTAGATATATGAAGTTAGTAATGATGTAAATTTTTCATGTAGTACTATCATATTCTGTACACCCCCTTGAGGGCACATGGCAGGAATTTGATGATGATATATTGAAAACTTTTTTAAAATGCACAGAAAGGACAGTATACATGCAAGTGAGTTCTGTCTGATGCAGAACACACACACACACACACACACACAGCAGCTTTGCATGAACATCTTAAAACTTGATTATAGTTTTAAGATGTTCTGTATAATGTTTCAATTAAAACCATATAACATTAATGCTTTGAAGAGCTTTTGGTATGTGTTTTTAATATTAAATATTATTTTCACCATGGTAATAATAGTTTTATGTAAATAATCCTAGATGCACAGAAGGTTCTAGCATTAAGTAATGAACATTAAATTACTTTCTATACAAACATCTTTCATTTCTAAATCGAAGTTTTTAACTTTTATATGCTTTCTGTTGCTCTATTTACAGTTCTTTTTGTTTCTTTTAAACAGATGGTTATTTCAGTTTTAAATTTGGGGGTGGGGGTTACAAAGTTTAGGATTAACCTATGCTATAATATTTAAACCTCTTAAATTTCTGTTCAAATTAGAATATTCACACACAATATAATACAATAGAGTGATGCTGCTGTGTGTATAAATAGACAGTTCCCTTTCTCTGAATATTCACTATATATGTTGAGTTTTAATTGTACTCATAATTTTTTTTGCTCCTTTTGCAGGAAATTTGATGAGAATATACTGCAGGGATATGTTTCAGCTGTATCTCCATCTTCTAGTAAAAGTAAGAAATATTTGTTTTATAGTAAATGCAGTTATAGAAAATGTTGGAGAAAACGAACTGCACATATCTAGATATGTGCTTCTCTCATTTAGAATGGGTGATCAAGAAGTAGAAATATAAGTCGTGTTTATTTTTCTCCAGTATTTTTTTTAATTAATTTGTGTGTAAAATGTAACAATATGAGAGCCTCCATAGCCCAGCAGTTTTACTCCTGGGTTCAGATCCAGTGTAGGATTCAAAGAATCTTAAATTCAAAGACCAGCCAACTCACTTTCAAAAAAACCTGAAACTCAGGTTTTTCATCGTGCAAAACAAGCATACCAGCCAGTAGAACACACACAGAGCCATAATTTACCATGTTGATAGAATTAGCTATCCTGTCAGAGCACTAATTAGGTTTTAAACATGCTAAGTTATTTGTCCGTAATAACAGGCCATTGACCTAGACAAAGTAAGAAAAATTTGTTTCATTGTAAGTATAGTTCGCCCACCGTTTCCAGGTCCCTGCTTCGCGTCTTTCCAAGAATAGTCGATTCATGCTGAAGGGGAGAAAAAAATGAAGGACGTCCGAATTGGTCGCCAACACGCGAAATCACGTGCTTTATAGGTAAAATTTTCCAACTGTTATAGAAGCAACATAGTTAACTACAATAATCATAAAAGAGAAGTTAATTTTCCGACCGGTAATAATAAACAACTCATCCCACTATACGGACTGATTACCCTATTCTCAGAATGGATTCTTCTTTTTCTGAGATGCGCAGAAGTGTCGAGGGACCTCAAATCGGTGGGCGAACTATACATAGAAAAGGTAGTTATAAAAAAATGGAATTGGTGGATATGATGATACTGAAATGCAGTATAAGTATTCACCTGCTTTAATTTGTTGATGGTTTGGACTCACTATCAGTAAATACTTGAAGAATGAACACTGGCTGTCCAATAGTCTTCAGAAAGTTAGTTTAGGCCAAAGGAGGAAATCTACCTAATCCCTTTGAGAAATAAAAAAAAAAACATTGAAGAAAAGAAGGAGGAGGCATTCATCTGCATGATGTACAGTTTCAAAATAATAATCCCTGCTCGTATGAACAAGTTTCTAGCTTTCATTTTTTAACAAAACTGCTTGGTGGAAATTTGTTGTCAGTTTATCTAAGTGTGTAGCAAAAATGTAATGAGCTACCAGAAATGATATAAAATGATGCAAGCAATTTAATGAACAAAGATCAGTATACATAATAACTAGTGAATTGCTGACACAACATCATGTCCCACTTGGGTTTTGCAGTACAAGTTAATGAGATGATTCTAGGAAAGAGTGTTATGTCAAATGTCCACGCAGCTTGGGCATGCTCTGAAGTGCATTGTATGTTATTACATTGGTCTGGGCTTCTATGAAGTTTGGCCATGCTGGATACTGAAGAGGTTAAGGAACAATTACAAAGCAAAATGCATGTGGTGTGTAACATCTATAACACATACAGATGGCATCAGCAGCCTTACTGAATCATTAATTCAATGGTGTAGTCAGTGTCAAAATTGTATTAAGTTTGCTAAGATAATTCAAAGAAATTATTAAGAAATTGAGCCAGTGGATATTAATTTTCATGTATAAATAGCATACTGAATCAAAACTCTTCTAATGCTACCAGAGAGACTGTTTCACACTTGAAAATGAAGAATTTTCTAAACATGTAGATTTACATCATGCTATATCTAATTTAACAGCTGATTATCCAAGTGAGAATATTGTGAAGCCTTTCTTGAGACTGCTGATACAGTTGAGGTGTCTAAACATGGTCTGAAGGACAATTGCTCTTAGTTTTGCAGGGAAGACTTCAAGGGTAAGCTAAACATTTTTGCTTAGAACTTCAAAAGATGCAGAAAATCAACTATATATGCTGAGTTTAAGGAGATTTTAAATAATGAATTTTTTAGGAGGAAGATTTCGGTCCTAATCTTTGGAAAATTCATGTGTGCTCAGGCCAAAGAATCTGTTCATCAGTTTTATGATACACTAATAGATCTTTTATATAGTTTTATGCCTGATGAATGTGATTCTGAATATTGCAGTTTAGAAATTATTTGAAATCTGGATTCAAAAAATGGCCATTTATGAACTTAGAGTTACTGGTAATGAGAAAGCATTACATGTTGCTCAAATGGAAGGATTTATCAAAAGTCTGTTCATTTCATAAGAATATCTCTGAAACCAATAAAAGAAAATTGACCCTTAAAATTAAAAAAAAAAAAAGTTTTCTCAGAGTTTGGGTGATAAGGTTTCACAGCAAAAGGATTTAATAAAAAATAGAAAAACTTAAATACACTATATAAAAAGAAGTAGATGATAAAATTTTGGGTGTTACAAAAACACAAGATGAAATTTTAAAATGCATTCTGAATATTTATCTCAGTTAACTCATCATCATCAAATTCCTAACATGTATCCTCAGGGGATGTACAGGATATTATGATTGTATTGAAAAATTTACATCATTATTAACTTCATATCAGCAGTTTTCCTCCAAGTTAATCTGTTATCTGTCAAGAGTCCAACATTGTCAGATCTTATATTTGTCTTCTAAGTCACTTTTTACTATATCAATCTTCCTATATCTTGGTCTTTATCCTGCCAACCTGCAAAGAACATTTGTTTTTCTAATCTTTCCTCTCTGATTTGGTATAAGTAACTATACCATCTGAGATTAGCTCTGCTAACAATGGCAAGTTCTTTCCTAATATCCTCATTTTAATATCATAATGCCATTAATGACATCTGTTTGCTCTTCTAATATTTATCATAGCTTTCATATCTGTGGTGGTCTCCAGTCTTTGATAAAGTGTTTTATTTCTAACTCAGCTCTCAGATCCATAAGTTAAAATTGGTTTGAACACTGTCTTTTATATAGCTAATTTAGTGTTTTTGACTAATTTCTTTTTATTCCATATACATTTATTCTGCTGACTTTCTACCATAACAACCTTACTAATTCTGTTGTTTATTTCTATATTTAATTTGATGGTATAGTTACTTATACCCTCACTAAAAATTGTGTCTAAATTGCTGAAATGTTTTACTAGTTCTGTAGGTTCACCATTCATACAGTTAATGTTTTCAGTGTTTTTACCTATTTTCATTTTCTTTGTCTTTTTATTGCTCATTTTCATACCGAATTTATTACAGCTGTTTCAGTTAGTCAGGGAATCTTGCAGACCTGCACTGAATTTATTTAGAAGTATAATATCATCTGCATAAAGCAAAGAACTAAGATTAACATCACCAATTTTGATACCAGGTTTACCACTTTCCCTTATATGATCCATGCAGATAATAATAGTGGAGATAACGTGCATGCTTGTTATGCATCTGATTTAACCTTAAATCATCTCCCTGTACCTCCTTCAATTCTAACTGATAGCTTGATATAATGCCCCATTATCACTATATAATTGTATGGTTTGAAGTTTTCCTCTTGGAAAACAATTTTTCTTAGCTGTTCTCAAGTATAATTTCATGATTCTGACCAGAAACACTCAGTAAGGAAAAACTGCTGTAATTCTCACATTCACTTTTATTTTCCTTTTTAATAGAAAAACTATGAGAGCTCTACTCCAATCATCTGGAATTTGTCCCTCTATCCAGGCCTTATGAATTATTCAGTGCAGCCACAGTAATACTTTTATACCTCCATATTTGAGCATTTCTAGTTGAATATCATCCTCTTTAGCTGACTGGTTCAGGATACTCTTGTATCCTGAACCAGTGGGAAAACATCATTATCAACAGTAACGTAATCAACAAGACTTTTCTTATTTATTGCATCTTCTCTACATATGAATTTGTGCACCATTTTTATATTGGAACATAGTGTTAGTAATAATTAGTCCATGTCCTGAAGAAATCCAGCATGTTGTTTATCATTATTTCGTACTCTGCTGTTTAGATCTCCAACAAGAACCAACTTTCCCTTTTTGGTTGTGTCTGGTGCTTTCTCTAAGCCTCAAAAAATTTCTCCATTTCTTCTTTAGTCCATCTGTGGTACTATTTGCACATATATACAAATATATACAAATAAATCTCATTGTCCAGTTTCCTGGTCTGATATATTTTCCCACATCACTCCTCTTAATATTTCCTGCTATCTGAGGCATTAAACTACAGAAGAATAACTACAAGCATTAAAGAACCAATAGAAAGCTTAAAAGCTAAGTCATTCTCTGAAAATAAATTTGTGTAAAAGCAAAAAAAAAAAAAAAAATTAAATGTTGTAGACGTTCAGAAGGGGACATATTGTTAGAATTGCTCTACAAATTTATCTGGTATCACTAAGTCATTTGATAAGAAGGCACATTTTTGTAAAAATACAGAACTCAATTATTCTGTAAGTTATATCAGATATTGTTAAGAATCCATTTTCCAGTTTTGTTTATTCTCCTTGAGACTGAGTATGCTATAGAGAATAGAAGAGATTTCTCTATTCTATAGAGAATTCTCAATCAATAGAAAATCATTAAATTTAATCAATGCAGAGAATATCCTTGAATTCCATATGAGGCATTACTAGACACCAGTGCTCATGGTCACTTGGCAACTCTTTTTACTCTTGAAAGATAGATTACAAGAAGACTTAGGCAGTCAGTTATGCATGTCAGTCTACAGGATATTTTAATCAGGAATTGCCTGTCACTCAGCAGCTCTGTAGAAATATTCTTTCTTGATTTTTCTCTTACTCTGGCACATGAATTAGTGGTTTCATAAGTCGTATCTAGTAATATATTCCATGTTACCTTAGGAGAAGAATTTTTATCTTTGCATAGGTGTTCTTGTGATTATTCTTCTGGAATAATTTCACTGCATAGTATTGAATTTTGTAAGGAGTCCTCTGAGTGTTTCCTTGGATCCATCAGAACTCTCCTCCTAGCAGAGATGACAACAATGTTTGTAATCTGATAAATAGAGTTGGATACTGAACAAGAACATAGTGTGCTTTATGTAAAGATTCTTTGTACACTAATATTAATATTACTCCTTTTTATTCTAAAAAAAAAAAAAAAGACGAGGAAATCTACAATTGGAACTCAGGATAACAATTTCATTCAAATTGTCCAGAAGATCCATTTTGGAGATCTTTTTATATACATATACACTCAGAAAGGATTGATTTCTGATAATTTTCTACATTTTGATACAGCCAGGTTATTTTCTGGTTCAATGAATAATATCTTATCATCTCTCTAGTTAAGCAGGTCATGTAGAATTTGACAAAATATTATGACATGTTAAAGAATGTTATTTTTGGTTAGGACGTCATGATGATGATGTCTAAACATTTGTTCAATGTTGCTATTCTTGCCATTTTGAAGAATTCTTTTCAAAGAAAGGCTCTTTTCAAATAATGCAGATGCTTATTAGGACTGCTACTCCAATCTAAAAGGGGAAATAAATGTATACATTTTGATGATCCTGAGACACTCTTGAATGGTAGAGGACCAAATTTCACTTCGGAATTGTTATTGCAAGTTTATAAGCTATTGCATATAAAGAAATTGTTCATAACAGCTTATTGACCTCAATGTAATGGTTGTTGTGAATGTATGAATATGATGTTGAAACAGGTCCTTTCAACATTAGCTTATAAGATGACTGATCTTTTTCTTCTGCAAGCTTTATTTGCTGTGCATTCAGCATTAAATTCCAGTATTAAAGAAAAGGATTTTTTTTTTTTTTTTTTTTTTTTTTTTTCACTCTAGTTTTGATCCAATTTTTCCCAGTGATCTACATTCTTTAAATTCTGAGTATGCTGGTGTTGGACATTATCCATTTCTTTTTTCATAGTATTACAAACACAAAACGGGGTGCTTAAGGCTCAAAGCTGTATAACTGAGAGGAGACCTCCACATAGCCTTTAAAGGAATGCGGAGAACCGACCAGGGCTTCTGACCTAATGTCCAATCCTCAACTTCTCGTTGTGCACCCTGTTGGGTATCTACTTGGATACTGAACGGACGAGGATGGGCTGGCAATTTGGGATTTAGCCGACCAAATTGTATTCTTATTGGTTAATCCAAAATATAGAATGATGGTACAACATAACAAAATTTCATGCCGGCTGGGGCGTCGCCCGGTTAAACAAGGCCCCCGTTGTTTTCGCCAGGGAACCAGGGCGAACAGCGAAAAGTCAGCTACTGGAACAAATCTGAAAATAAACCCCAACTCAACATCACCAGGGTTAAAGATCGGTACTATCAACGTAAGAAGCCTGAATGGCAAAGAAATGGAGCTAGCTGAGGAATTAGATAAGTACCAGATCGACATAAAAGGGGTGACTGAAACAAGAAAGACCAAAACTAGTGAGATCGTTCTGAGTAATAAATACAAAATGTTATATTCAGGCAATGACAATCAAGGAAAAGAAGGAGTAGCCATAGTATTCAACACAAAATACGAGGCTAATCTTCTTGAATGGCAGTCAGTCTCAAGTAGAGTAATGTGGACAAATATGAGAATGGGGAACTGGACAATGAGACTTATTTGTGCCTATGGTCCCACAGAAGGTTCTACTAAGGTAGAAGTGGAGGAATTTTTTGAGGCTTTAGAAAAAGCAACTGACACAATGAAAAAGGAAAAGTTGGTCCTTGTTGGGGATCTAAATAGCAGAGTAGGAAATGATTGTGAGACATACAAAAATATTTTGGGAAAATTTGGAGAAAAGAGCAAAGCTAATAATAATGGCAAATATCTGTTGGATTTCTGCTCAGGACATGGACTGGTTATTACTAACACCATGTTCCAACATAAAAATGTGCACAAATTCACATGGAGAGAAGAGGCTAGGAATAAGAAAAGTCTCATTGACTATGTTATTGTTGATAGTGATGTTTTCTCCCTGGTGCAGGACACCAGAGTGTACAGAGGAATTGAAATTGGAAGTGATCACTATTTAGTCTTGAGCAGGATAAAATAATAATAATGGCAAGCTAATAATAATGGCAAATATCTGTTGGATTTCTGCTCAGGACATGGACTGGTTATTACTAACACCATGTTCCAACATAAAAATGTGCACAAATTCACATGGAGAGAAGAGGCTAGGAATAAGAAAAGTCTCATTGACTATGTTATTGTTGATAGTGATGTTTTCTCCCTGGTGCAGGACACCAGAGTGTACAGAGGAATTGAAATTGGAAGTGATCACTATTTAGTCTTGAGCAGGATAAAATAGAATTTCATATTGAAAAGAATAACATGTAAGAAAGTTTTAAAGCGAATAAAAGTTGAGCAGCTCTCAGATGTGAACTGTAGGCTAAAATACACAAAGATTATTGAAGAAAAAATGAGAGTTTGAGAACAGGAATCAAACCTTGGAGATTCAGTGGCAAACTCTGAGGAAAACATTGATTGATTCTGCCAGAGAGGCATGTGGTGAGGTTGTGTGCAAGGATAAAAAAAAAATCAGAACTCCCTGGTGGACACAGGAAGTTAAAGAGGAAGTGAAGGAAAAGAAGAAAGCACATCAAAAGTTCCTGGCAAATAAGTCAGCTTTTACTCTTACAGAATACAGAGACAAATGTAAGAAAGCTAAACAGTGTGTAAAACTAGCTAATCAAAAGTCATGGGAGGACTTTGGCAAGAATATAGAAAATAAATATCAAGAAGGTGGCAAAATATTCTGGAGGTTGTTGAAGAAGCTTAGGAATGGAGGAAAGAGTGCTGTAAAAGGAATTAGAGATGATAAAGGTGAAATGAAAACAGGAGAAAAAGATATCCTTGAAGTATGGAGTAATTACTTTGAAAAACTGCTAAATGAAACAAGCAGTGATGACAGCACAGTGATAAAAAACACTGACCAGGCATGCAGTTAGGAATACATATCCATACTTGAAGTTGATAAAGCCATCAAAGGCTTGAAATGTGGAAAGGCAGCAGGAGCAGATGATATTCGACCTGAAATGCTGAAGTATGGTGGTATAAGAGTCTTACAGTGGCTGCACTGCATAGTTCAGAAAGCCTGGACAGAGGGACGAATTCCCAATGATTGGAGTAGAGCTCTCATAGTACCCATATATAAAAAGGGAAATAAAACTGAATGTGAGAATTACAGAGGTATTTCCCTACTGAGTGTTCCTGGCAAGATCTATGCAAGTATACTTGAGAAACGGTTGAGAAGAATTGTGGAAGAAAAGCTTGGTGAAGAACAAGCTGGATTCAGGCCAAATAGAGGCTGTCAGGATCAGATCTTCACTTTACGACAAATAGTCGAGAAAGCATGGGAATATAACAAAGATATGTATTTAAGCTTTGTCGATTTGGAAAAGGCATATGACAAGGTGCCAAGAGAGAAGCTATTCAATACGCTGCAGTTATATGGTGTCAATGGGGCATTATATCAAGCAATACTTAGTCTTTATTTGAGTTGTGAGTCAGCAGTTAGAATTGAAGGAAGTACAGGAAGATGGTTTAATGTTAAATCTGGTGTGAGACAAGGATGTACATTATCCCCTCTGTTATTCATTATCTATATGGATCACATTATGAAGGAATGTGGTATTAAACCAGATATCAAAATTGGAGATGTTAATGTCAGCTCTTTGCTTTATGCGGATGATGTTATACTTCTAAATAAATCCGCTACAAGTCTGCAAGATTCTCTGACTAAATTGAATAGCTGTTGTAATAGATATGGTATGAAGGTCAGCAATAAAAAGACAAAGACAATGAAAATAGGCAGAATCATTGAAAATGTCAACTGTGTTGTAAATGGAGAACCTGTGGAACAAGTAAAACATTTCAGCTACTTAGGCACAATTTTTACTGAAGATGGTAAACTAAATATAGAAATAGACAACCGAATCAGCAAAGCTGGTATCGTGGGAAGTCAACTGAATAAATTCATATGGAATAAGAGAGAAATTAGTCGGAACACTAAATTAGCTGTATACAAGACAGTGTTCAAACCAATTTTAACTTATGGATCTGAGAGCTGGGTCAGAAGTAAAACACTTGACCAAAGACTAGAGACCTCAGATATGAGAGTCCTGAGAAAGATTAGAGGCGTGAACAGATGGCATCAATGGCAATATCATATTAAAAATGAGGATATTAGGAAAGAACTTGACATTGTCAGCATCCAGGAATGCGTTAGCAGAGCTAATCTAAGGTGGTATGGTCACCTAAATAGAATGGGAGAGGAAAGATTAGCAAAACAAGTGTTCTCTGCCAGGTTGGCAGGAAAACGACCCAGAGGAAGACCAAGATATAGGTGGATTGATACGGTACAAAGTGCCTTAGACGATAGAAATATAAGATCTGATAATGTTGGAGTCTTGACAAGTAACAGACTGATTTGGAGGAAAATTGTAGATAGGAAGTTAGTAATGATGTAATTTTTTCATGTAGTACTGTCATATCCTGTACACCCCTTGAGGGTACATGGCAGGAATTTGATGATGATGATGATAAATGGCAGGGCTGTTGGGTTAAAGCATATGATTCTCTCTCTCTCTTTTTTTTTTTTTTTTTTTCATTAAAAGTTTGAGTAAGAATGAACTTTGATTTGCATGCTTAGTATATATATGTATTATTATTATCTGTGACCTCCAGGAAAGTCAAAGGTTCATTGAGTGAGGGTATACATTACCCAAACCATCTATCATACCTTCTCTTAAACTCGTTCAGATGCACTCCCCACTTCAAGGGGCAAACTGTTTCACTCACTTATTGCTCTGCAAGAGAAAAATCTAGCCCTTATCCCTTTCTTAACTGCAAATAAACTTACCTTCCATGGATGTCCTCTGTGTTCTCTCTCTCCACCTTTCATCAGATATCCTATAACACCCATTCAGAAGTTTATAGGCCTATCATATCATCCCTTTCTTCTGTTAACCAGAATGTGTAGTCCACGTGCTCTAAACTAATCTAAACTCTATAATCCTGATATAATCTTTGTAACTCTTCTTTGCATCCTTTCCTCAGCTTCCTTATCCCCTTATAACCCAGGAGACCAGATCCGCACAGAGTAGTTCAAATGTGATCTTATCAAGGCCTTGTAAAGAGATAAAAAGACTCTTATCCTTACATGTCAGTGTTCATTTCTACAACACAGTTATCCTCTGAGTTGTATTTGCAGTTTTTGCTACATGACCTTTGAACTTCAAATTCCTATCCACTGTTATGCCAAGATCCCTAACCTCATCAGTTTCTTGTAGCATAATTCTACTAATATAATATGAGAAATCTTATCCAGAGTGCATAACTGATAGCCATTTTCATTCCCAAATTTTCAGCTTATTTAAATTGTTCTATAAGTGCTGGATATCAATAGCATCCCTGATTGCCCAGCCTATCTTTGTATCATTAACAAACAATTGAACATCTCCTTTTAGGTCCTTCCTAACATCATTAATGTACAGATTGAACAACAGTGGCCCAAGGACTGAACCTGGGGTACGCCACTGCTCAATCTGGCAGATTCACACTACTGTATACCACTTTTTGATACCTGTCTGTCAACCATCCACTTATCCAAATCACACAGTAGTCTTTACATGCCAGTGTTTATTTCAACAGTTCAGTTATCTTCTGAGTTGTATACAGGTTTATATTCCAAACCTGTATTCTCCACTTTAAACAATAGCTTTTCATGTCCTATCCTATGAAATGCAATAGCAGAATTCAATAGTATCATAGTGTATCCATTTCCTTTATCCAAATCAGCTATAACATTGTTATAAAATTTGAGCAAACTATACATATAATTGGTTCAGAAATATTTTTGTTATATTTTATTATAAATAAATACATTTGCTTGAATGTATTAATTTATAATCAAATATGCTATAAATAAATAAACTAGTTGTTTATAATAAGTTTTTAAAGCAACTTCTATCAGCAGAAGTTATTCACCTAAAACTTTATAAATATAGTATAGTTGAAAACTAGGAAATAAATCTTTCTGTTTCAGATTGTATTACAAAAAACAATCGTGCACAAAGTATTTTTGATGCCTTAGACTCCAGAACAGAAGGATGTTCTACAGTATTTTCTTCTGTGGGTTCTTTGCCATTATCCAGTGATATTTCAGATGTAAGTGTTGCATTTTATTACATCCAGGAATTTCTTGCTTCTGCATTTCAGATTAATTATTTTCAAATTACAACAGGATTTGGATAATATGATGGGAAAATTATCTGCAGATTTTCACTTGAGTTTGTATCACATTGTAATACAGTTTAGAAGAAGAAAGGAATAACTTCCTCATAAAATAATAAATTGAATCCTTTATCCAAGTGTAAGCAAACAAAGGTTGTGTCTGAAGTATCTTTAGGACTGAGGCAACTTGTGGTAAAGGTGGACCAAGCTCTCATCACACCTTGTCTTAGTATCTCCCATAATGCAAAGCACATCTTCTTGCAGACATGCATTAAGGGAAGGGCCACTACCCAGACCAGTTTCGACCTTTATTGAGGTCTTGTCAGTGGGAGCCAGACCCAGAGGTGGTGATACTAAGGTGGAAGCAATGGAGAGTCATATTTACCTATACGAGTTGCCAAAAGGTGTCTCACCTTATTATTAAATTACTCTGGATTTAGAGAAAGATGTTGGAAGTTTTTTCCCACTTGGTTAGACTATGACTTCTCCATTGCTTCCACCTTAGTATCACCACCTCTGGGTCTGGCTCCCACTGACGAGACCTCAATAAAGGTCGAAACTGGCCTGGGTAGTGGCTCTTCCCTTAATGCATAGCATAGCATTATACATGTTTGCAAGGAGATGTGCTTTGCATTATGGGAGATACTAAGACAAGGAGTGATGACAGCTTGGTCTACCTTTACCACGAGTTGCCTCAGTCCTGAAGATACTTCAGGTGCAAACTTTATTTGCTTACACTTGGATAAAGGATTAAACTAAATTTATTATAGCATAACCAAGTGGGAAAAAAAACTTCCAACATCTTTCTCATAAAATCTTGTTAAAGAACCATTACTTACTAAATGTCAGGAGTGAAACATAAGAATGTGCATGTTAGCAATCATTCACAGAATGGGGGGATTAAAGCCAGTTGTGTGTATGCATTTCACTTGCTAAAAAAAAAAAAAAAAAAAAAAAAAAAAAAAAAAAAAAACATATTATATATATTTTGGTTATCATCATTCAGGAGATCAAGATAAAATCTGGAAAATGAAGGGCATATATTTCACTCATTCTTCTTTAATCCCAAAACTAAACAAATGCTCAACTGCTGGTATGCTCAAGAAAAGATTGCCAAAACATTGGAAAAATTATCTTATATCCAGAATTCGTGGCTGTTATGTCAGAAAAAAAGGAATAAAGAACTTTGATACCTTAAACATATGCTTTCCTTCAGTGGGTACAAAGTGAAAATGATTAACAAAATTTTAGTTGTGCCTCTGACAGTTCCTTCTGATAAAGATTGCAAAAGTGCAATCACATTGCCTTACATCAAGAATGTTATGGACGAAGTTGCAGCATCGCTTTATAATTACAATGTTAAAGTGACTTCTTTCCCATTGTATAAGATTTCTAAGTTTATACATCTGCCAAAACTTTTACATCCTTCCATAAAGAAACCAGGAATATATAAAATTGTGGCAGCTGCTGTGTAAGCCACATGGAAAAGTCTGGACAGATTCACATGTCTGAACATGTAAAGGATCTTGTGAAGAAAAAGGAAACAAATCAAGATTAGTGCCACACAACAAGTACAGGCCACTAAGTAGTTTGGCAAAAAAAAAACAGAAATGTTGTATGTAGACATAGGTTTCTGTGGTAAAGCAGTTCTGTAGGTAGTTTTTGGTATTGAGATCACATTGTAATATAAAGAGTTTACTACATCTACATCTGGAAACAATTTAAAAACCCAATAAGTTCTTGTGTCGTAAGATGTGTGTAAGATGACAGAGTACTCGATGGCCAGTAGTGGCCATCGAGTACTCTGGCAACAAACAAAAATGCTATATATATTGATAATAACTGTTTCACAAGAAAATTTAAAGAAGCTGCACAAATGCTTAGGATCCCTATACAGTGAAATAAAAATCAAGGCTTGGTTTTACATCAAGTTTGGTTTGCTTTCAGCTAAAATTTAGCTGCCATTGACCTAGGATATAGCGCTCATGAACTACATAATGTGACAATCAGCAGTGTTCCAACACACATACAGTAACAAATATATCATTTGTATTTTGGTTTATCAATTTGTTTAACAGTTAAGTTATAAAAACATCTAATATGTGTAATTAATTGTCAATAAGCCTTTGTTTTACCATTACCCCCTGATGTGCAAGTCTTACTTGTTGGGTTTTTTAACTGTTTATTTTTAATAAACTCTTTATAGTATAATGTGTTCTCAATACCAAAAAATACCTACAGAACTACTTAACCACAGAAACCTGCATCTACATCTGGAAGCTCACGTGAGTGTCTATGGTTTAAAGCAGGGGTGGCCAACCTTTTATAGTTCATGCATCAATTTTTTCATTTTTTAGTTAAGATGCACCATACAAACTTATACCACTTTTCAGTGCTTTTAAAATATGGTAATATGGATATATTTAACAGTTATGCATAAAATGATTTATTATATATATATTAATATAGACGCTTTTAGCAGTTTTAAATAAAAAGGATTTCATATAAAGATAAGATAAACATTAATTATTTTATTGACTTTTGAAATTGCTTGGCTTTTGCTAAGCTTGTAATGTTTGGAGTTAAATCAGTTACAGAAAGCATCAAATAGTTTTTCAAATTTGAATCAGTCAGTCACGACTGTAGTTTGTTCTTAATCATTTTCATTTATGAAAATGCTTGTTCGCATCTGTATGTAGTTCCATAATGACAGATATAACTCTTAGTAAATTTTCTCAGTTCTGGAAAATGTTCACAGGGCAACGATCGCCAGAAATTAATTATATCAGAAGCATCTGGGAGTGATGGAAGTTCATTAAATTTCATTTTCAATAAAGAATTGGTTCTGAGATCAATAAGTTCCATTTGTATGTTACTAGGCATCGTCAAGATTTTTTGTTCAGTAAGTGAAAAGGGATTTATAAATGCAAGTATGCAGTCTTCTTCTTCGGCAAAATCACTAAAACGACCGTTAAAGGACTCTTGCAATAATCTGAGTTTCTCAGTATATTCTGTCAAGTTGCCATTATCTTCAACAGATTCATTATGTTCTTTTAAATGTGGAAATTGACTTAAATCCCTGTTTTCTATGTCATTTACTAAGCTAGGAAACAATTTGTTCTTGCCCTGCAGTTTCAAATTTAGATCACTGAGATGGCTGGTAAGATCAACTAAAAATGCTAAATCAAATAGCCATTTCTCATCACACAGGCTTTTTCCTCGTGCAGCTCATCCTTTTCTTCCAGAAAATTATGAACACTTTCTTTCGGCTTCCAAAATCTACTGAGAATTTGTCCTTTAGAAAGCCAGTGCACCTCACAATGAAGGATGAGATCACCATATTCCATATCTAGCAGTTCACAATATTCTCTGAATTCTCTTCTGTTTAACCCTCTTGCTCTAATTTTATTCACACACTTTACAACTGGTATCATAACATGCCTCAAATTTAGAGTTTTTCCACATAGAGTTCTTCATGTATAATACAGTGATACTTTAGTAGGGAACGACCTAAAAACCTTTCAAGTAAAGTTACAGTCCAGAAACTCTACCTATCATTGACGGTGCTCCATCAGTGCACACACTGATGAGCTTACGAGAATCTGATTGTTGATTTTCTAGACATGACTTTACTTTGTCAAATATGTCTGACCCTCTGGTTTTTCCATGAAGTGACTCAAGACCGATAAGTTCTTCAAAGATGTTAAAATTACCATCAATTCCTGTTATAAAAATGCTTAATTGGGCTACATCACATATGTCAGCGGATTCATCCAAGGCTAAAGAAAAGAAAGCACAAGCATGAACATGGTCTTTTAATTGCTCAGTAACATCATGGCAAAGTTCTTCGATGCATCTTGTAATTGTTTGCTTGGTCAGAGCAATTTGGTTTACTTTTCTTACAACATTCTTATCACCAAGACATTTTGCAAATTTTTCGAGACAGGACTTAACAACTTCCTCTCCATCAGAGAAAGGCTTGTGTTTTTTAGCCAACACAAAGGCAATTTCATAAGACGCCCCCAGCATTGCCACACTTTCACAACTTCGTTTCACAAATATATTTTGTCTCTTTTTTATTTCTTCCTTTTTCTTAACCACCTATTCTTTCCACAACTTAGACCCAGGAACTATTTTCTCTGAATTCTTTTCTGTTTAACCCTCTTGCTCTAATTTTATTCACACACTTTACAACTGGTATCATAACATGCTTCAGATTTAGAATTTTTCCACACAGAGATTCTTCATGTATAATACAGTGATACTTTAGTAGAGAATGACCTAAAAACCTTTCAAGTAAAGTTACAGTCCCAGAAACTCTACCTATCATTGACGATGCTCCATCAGTGCACACACTGATGAGCTTACTAGAATCTAGTTGTTGATTTTCTAGACATGACTTTACTTTGTCAAATATGTCTGACCCTCTGGTTTTTCCATGAAGTGACTCAAGACCGATAAGTTCTTCAAAGATGTTAAAATTACCATCAATTCCTGTTATAAAAATGCTTAATTGGGCTACATCACATATGTCAGCGGATTCATCCAAGGCTAAAGAAAAGAAAGCACAAGCATGAACATGGTCTTTTAATTGCTCAGTAACATCATGGCAAAGTTCTTCGATGCATCTTTTAATTGTTTGCTTGGTCAGAGCAATTTGGTTTACTTTTCTTACAACATTCTTATCACCAAGACATTTTGCAAATTTTTCGAGACAGGACTTAACAACTTCCTCTCCATCAGAGAAAGGCTTGTGTTTTTTAGCCAACACAAAGGCAATTTCATAAGACGCCTCCAGCATTGCCACACTTTCACAACTTCGTTTCACAAATATATTTTGTCTCTTTTTTATTTCTTCCTTTTTCTTAACCACCTATTCTTTCCGCAACTCAGGCCCAGGAACTAACTTCAGTTTTTCTTCTAATTCAGCTTGATGTTTTCTATAGTGTCTGTTAAGATCATGTCTTCTATTATCTGAGAGAGTGCTTAAATAAGAACTAATTTTCCCACAGCTCATTAAACTGGTGTTTGCTATCACCTTCTGCTTTTCTTCTGCTCATTTTCTTTTGCAAAGTAATGGGTAACTGACTGTAAAAAAAATTATTTCAAAAAGTAAAGCTTATTATTAAATAATTTATTTAAATTATTTTATAGTTTTAAACATTATGAACATTCAAAAACAGTTCTACAAGTTTAAGATAAGATTCCTGTTTTCATGAAGGCCTAATGCAGTTCTATAAGTTTAAAAATATTATATATATTTTTTTTTCATAGAGTGTTTTTGTCTCTCTCTTGTAATATATTATGTCCAATGAAATACGAGATCGCTTCCTGCCATAAAACAGTCGATCAGCTGGCAATCACACACACAACCCAAACATCCTCATTACGAAAGCTTTGCTGATGATCAGTTAAATTTTAGGAATAAATCTACTATACATAAATAAAAAGGAAAGATATTGTATTAAAAAAAACATAAAAACACACACATACAAATACACCAAATAATTGCAGGTTTCAGTATCAGCAAATTAAGGGAGCGGGCAAGAACTTGACATACGCGTTCAAAATGAAAAAAATTATTTTTAAATTTACAGAACTATATTAAGCCTTCATGAAAACAGAAATCTTATCTTAAACTTAAAGAACTGTTTATAAAAACATATTAGTTCGAAAACATAGAATTGTTCACTCACATCGAATCAGAAGTTCATCGAACATTATGACGAGAGTCAGCTGTAAATTGATTGAGTAACTGGTGACACATGTCAGCATTTGCCTGTGCCTGTTGCTTCAAGATCAAACAAGTATAATAAGTGTGCACTCTAAAATTCAGTGGTAGGTTAATTGTGTGTTTATATATATATATAAATCGTATACAACATTTTTTTAAATTTTTCTCTAGGGTTCACTGCACCACTTCTAATCATGCAATACGCCATAGGTTGACCACCCCTGGTCTAAAGTGACACAACTAGAAAAACTGTGCATTAAGCATAAGAACTTCATCAACTGATTAATGTTTCTCATTTGATGCAGAAACAATGATATTGTACCTAAGTTCATTAGAATTAAACATGCATTCCATTCAGCCAAAGCAAATAGAATCTACAAAAAAAAAAAAAAAAAAAAAAAAACTATCTATCTTAAGAGAATGGATCACAGCTACTAGATCAGAGCTTGCAAAGATAGATCAAAATACATAGTGAATTAGCTACATTGCTAACATCCGACCTATGGGATAATAACATTGATAGAATTACATCCAACAAAGCTACAGTGATTGCGAATCATAAGAAATATAATTTAATAAAAAAAATTAACTTGCTTCCACAAGAAAAAGAAAAGCATCTAGATCGGTCTAAATTGGTAATTAATCTTTCTTCCAAATTCCTGTCAAAAACAGAAAAAATCTCCTAATGAAAGGTTTTAATTTTGCCTTCCACAGAATATTCCAAAAGTAGACATCATCATAGGCTTAAATTGAGAAAGGAATCCACAGTCTTCCTAGAGATTCATCAGATCTCATCCACATACAACTTCAGCCTTATTATTACAATGTAAAGTACCACGTAGAAACTTCTTAAATCGGAATTCGTAGCCCTTAAAGAATAAAGACGAGATAAAAACAATAATAATCAAGGCAGATAAAGGAAATGCAACAGTAGTTATGAATTCAGATGAATATACAAGAAAAATGAATAACCTATTAGAGGATTCCAATACCTATTCATCCTTAGACAGGGATCCCTCATGGCATGCACATAATAAAACCAATGGTTTGATTGAAAATTACTTAATTAGCCAGAAGAATTAAAAACATCTTTATCATCAAAACATTCATTAGTCCCAAAAATTTATGGAGCACCAAAAATTCACAAAAAAGATATTCCGTTATGGCCAATTGTAGATGGGAGAGATTCTCCAACCTCAAAAACTTAGTGAAATATCTGACAAACATGAATAACACCACACATAAGAAAAACAGAATCATTTGTAAAGAATAGTGTGCATTTTCATTGAAAAGGTAAAAGATATAAATATAGAACCTTCAGACATCTTAGCAAGTTTCAATAGTCAGTCTTTTCACCAATATGTACCCAGTGAATCTACATGGAAACCTTTTCCAACCAGACTCTATAGGACTATTCAAACACTGCATGGTAAACACCTTTTTCATTTTGCAATATAAATATTGGGAACAAAAAGAAGGACTTGCTATGGGTTCCACACTTTTTTCAGGTCTAGATAACCTGTTTATGCAAAATTTTGAAACAAATGCATTAAAAACCTATCGGAGCAGACCAAAGTTTAGCTACGTTATGTCAATATTTTTTGATATTTTTGTCATCTGGTTGGGAACGTAGATGAGCTGATTGCTTTCAAAGATTATCTAAACTACTTGCATCCCTATATAAAATTCACTATTGAACTAGAACAGTACAAAAATTTACCTTTCCTTGATATCCTTTTCAAACTAAACGAAGCAGAAAAAGGGTTATCCTTCTCCATATGCAGAAAACCTACCACAAAGGGAAGTTTTTAAATGCCACTTCAGACCACCATCCATTGCAAAAGATAGGCATAATTAAAACTTTATGAAACAAGGCATGTGCTAAATACAATATATTTAGTGCACCAATTAAAAGAAATGAAGAATTACACTACCTGACACAGAACCTCACACTTAATGGTTTTGAACCCAAGATAATCAAAAAAATTCTTAATACAGCTCTTGCAACTAACTCTCTTACATAAGTTTCAAGAATGCAATCACAAATCAGGTTTAGCATTCCACACAACCACTACTCTGGCAACAAACAAAAATGCTATATCAATAACTGTTTCACAAGAAAATTTAGAGAAGCTGCACAAATGATTAGGATCCCTACACAGTGCAATAAAAATCAAGGCCAGATTTTACATCAAGTGTGGTCTGCTTTCAGCGAAAGTTTACTGCCACAGACCTAGGATATAGCACGTGTGAACCACAGAACATGAAAACCAGCAATGTTCCACCACACATACAGTAACGAATATATCATTTGTATTCTGGTTTATCGATTTAATGGTTGTGAAGTTATAAAAACATCTAATATGTGTAATTAATCATCAGTAAGCTTTTGCTGTGTAAAACTTTTATGTACTATTACCCCTGATGATGTAAGTCTTATGATGCATGAAACTTGTCAAGTTTTTTAATTGTTTATTTTTAATAAACTTAGTGGTTTTTTAATGGTTAATGGTTTTATTTATCCATTTAATCCCTACTTGATTTATTATTCAGACTCTAGGTATACAGTCAGCCATTGCCTCCTGCAAACACTTCTTAACCCTCCCATGCACTATCAACATCCAGCCCTTGCAGTTTTACATGCCATGGCACTGAACCAATCAAACTCCTAAGCTTGTCATACTTACCAGCCCGATAATTCCACATGTACCCTGTCTTAATTGTAAATTCCACACCTTTAGTCACCTCCCAAGTCAAGACCCTATGATCACTCTCACCAATTGGTGGCAATGTGGTCATATTTGTTATAGTCAAATTCTCAGATGCAATTACTAGGTCAAGCACTCTCTGACCCCTAGTATTTTCCATTACATGCTGTCGCAGATAGTTATCCCTTAATAACCACATAAAATCCAAGTCCTTCCTCTCATGTGTCCTCTCCTCCTTCCAATCAATGCCACCATAGTTGAAATCTCCCATAATAATTACCCTCCTTCCACTCATTTCTTCTATTTGCTTATGCATACTATCTCCACCATCTTTTCCATCACCTGGTCTATAGCAGCACTCAATTGTATATTTTGTTCTGCTAGCCTCAATCTCACACCACATGGCCTCATATGTGCTTTTTCTGTATCCTGCAATTCAACTTCTATTCTCCTTGGCTACAGCTCATCAGCTATCATCAATAATACTCCTCCCCCCATTTTATTCTCCCTGTCATTCCTGAACACACTATAAACCTCGCATTCAATCCCACTAGCTATATCATCTTCAGTCAGCCATGTTTCACTAATGCCAATAACCTGTGGTCTGGAAGTGCCAACCAAGGCCAAAAATTCCTCCTTCTTGTTCCTAATACTCCTAGCATTAGTATACATGAATTGCAGACTCCCGTTAGCCCCATCCCTACTTTGATGCCTTATACTAACTATCCCATTCTGATTTGTTGTCCTTCTTATTCGCTTGGGCATATTATACTCATTCATACACTCAACTGCCTCCCTAAGGTCTGCATATCTACTCCCTTAATAAATCTAGTTTCCCTCATTATGCTATGGTACTACTTCAAGCTGCCTCCTAAATGTATCATAATTACCTGCTTTGTAGTTCCATGTATACCTGTTCTTAACTGGAATTTCCATGTTTTGCTACTTCCCAAGTCAAGGCTACCTGATCACTTTCTCCAGTTAGAGGCAATCTAGCCACCTTAGTTATGGACAGGCCTTCTGATCCTAAACAAGATCCAAGACTCTTAAACCTCAAGTCCCCTGCATCAAATTATATTCAAGTAATTATCTCTCACTAAGTGTATAAATACCATTTCCTTCCTGCTGTGTGATCTTTCCTCCTTCCATTTTATGTGTCTGAAGTTGAATTTCCTCCATAATATTTGCTTGACTTAAACTCATTGTATTAATTTGCTGATGCATGTCTCCCACATCATCCCTGGTGCTCTTCCCTGGCCTATAGCAGCAACCAATTTTATATTTTGTCCTATTAGCCTCACTCTCACACCATATTGACTCAAAAGAACTGCCATCTGTTCAAGCTTATTCCTACTCTTGTTGGCTGCAATTCATCTGCTACCATCCTCACCCTGTCATGTCTACTCTATCCTCCCTGAAAAAAAATCACAAATCCATCACATTCTATCCCTGTAACTACGTTATCTGCTTTTAACTCGGTCTGACTAATGCCCATAACTTTTGGTGAGGTTGCACTATTCAATGCCAAAAACTCTTTTCTCTTATTCCTGAAATAAAATATACTATCAGTGGCACTGATGGGATAAATAATAAATTTTTGGAACAAGTTAGTTTGTTTACTTATATGGGATGCATGAATTCTTATGAAGATGAAAATGACATAAATATGAAATTACAAAATACTTAAATATAACAGATGCATATAATAAATTCTGTGTCTAAGCTTATCTTGGCACAAAGTTATAACTGACCATTTTATAAATTTAAATATATCAGCTGTACCAACCAACAATTAAAAATTTTGTGAATTGCATTCCATGTGGTTTACTTAATCTAATTACCTGCATGGAGAATGAAGAAGCGTGTTTGAGTGACAAAATGTTGATGTTCGTTAAAAAAATGAAAAGTGAAATTATACTTGTCTTTCTTAGCTTTAACGTGGACCATAAAAACATCTCCAGCAATTTTCAGACATTTTATTGTAGTTGGTTTTGATACAAAGCAGGTATTCTTATAATATGTCATAATATATATGTTATGTATTATATTATATATATATTCCAGACATTATTTGAAATTTTAGCAAAATGAAGAAAATACAGTGAATTTGCATTATAAAAGAAGAAAATTTACTGTAAAACTTCAAGGCATTGATGGCAATAGTGAAAGTGAATCTTCTGATAATTTGAAAACAGATAAGAAAGAAGTTATACGAGAAATATGGAAAAAGAATTTAAATGAGGTAAGTGATAGTGAAACAAATATTATTGCGTCAAACCAGCATTTGTAGACACTAGATCTTATCCATCCTGACAAATATATATATATATATATATATATATATATATATATATATATATATATATATATATATATATATATGGGTGTATTATGATGTTGTGCAGTTAATAATAACTTTTATTGGAAGCTATGATAAATTATTTTATCATAGCTTCCAATATTTTATCATTGCAAAAGGAAAAATTTTTAAATATATAATAGTAAACTTCTTCAAGTGTCATCCCCTAGAAGGAGGTTGGCAACCATGTCATGGAATTTTTCTTTCTTTTGCTGCTCTGGAACATTTATGGTAATTAAAGTCAGTCCAGTCCTTAATGTCTTCGAACATTGTCTTGGGTCTACCCTTCTCCCTCTTTTTCCATCCAGTTTCCCTTCTAATATTAATTTCTAAATGCCTTATTGTTTAGTTAGATGTTCAAAATATTTAAGTTTTCGTTCTTTAATTATTTTCATTAATGTTCTTTTCATTTTTGCATTCTTTAAAACATCTTCGTTTTTGTAATAAGTTTAGTTTAATCCTTTATCCAAGTGTGAGCAAACAAAGTTTGTGCCTGAAAGCATCTTCAGGACTGGGGTAAGGTAGTGCAACACCAGGCAACTCGTTGTAAAGGTGGAGAAACTCTCAACATCTTAGTTTTTGGTGTTGTACTACCCAAGTGATCACTTACACTTGGGCTCGCCGATAGTTTTTTCGGCATGAAACTCGATGGATTTCTATCTGAGTTTCGTACCCGGCTATAAAATAAAACAGGATTTACTATCTCCCTTTAACTTAACTTATGTCGCCGGTAAAATAGCCTTTTGGCTTATTATCTTCATTTTTCATTTTCTCTGTCCATGGTATTTTTAACATTCTTCTGATGCTGCACATTTTGAAAGCCTCTAATTTTTTCTCTGCTTCTTTATTTAGAGTCCAAGTTTCACTGTTGTAGAGAAGGCTTGACCAGATATAGCATTTTATTAATTTTTTTCTTGTCTATATTAATGTCTGTGGATGGTAGAACAGTTTTCATATCAATAAAGGCTTTTCTTGCTATCCCTATTCTTCTTTTTATTTCTTTAAGGGAATTTCCTCTATCTGTAAACATTTGGCCCAAATATGTAAAAGACTGAACCTGTTCAATTTTCTTTTTGTTAACAGTTATGTTTAATTTCTTATTTATTGGTTCTTTTGAAATAATCATGCACTTTGTTTTGTTTAGGTTAATATAATAAACTAAAATATTAATAAAATAGAGCATTGAAATGATAATGAGCAAGTAGAATATCTTCATGAATATGTTGATATAAAGTGGTGTTACCAAGGTAAAGAAGACTGAATAGTAAATATAAGATTCATTAGGTAATAAAGATGAAAGAGGGTGGGGGGGAATACCTATAGTTATGAGTCACACTGAAACACACATAGGAGACAAGAGAGTGAAAGGTTTGCAGTAGTGAATTCCTTTTAAAATAGCATTAATTGCTATGGGAATTTGGTTTGCTCTAATGACATTTGGCTGTTATATATATATATATATATATATATATATATATATATATGATACTAAGCACAAATATTAACAAATCTATTTGAAGATAGTTTCAAAAATAAGATCTGCAGAGAAGCAATTCATGAAGAGAGGTAATCATAGAATGCTCCTGGATAGTTAGTTGCGATGTGTTCTTAGAGAATAATATAATAAATTTAGTTTAATCCTTTATCCAAGTGTGAGCAAACAAAGTTTGCGCCTGAAAGTATCTTCAGGACTAGGTTAAGGTGGTACAACACCAGGGCAA
Organism: Typopeltis vanoorti; assembly: GCF_054136105.1. Classification (NCBI taxonomy): domain Eukaryota; kingdom Metazoa; phylum Arthropoda; class Arachnida; order Uropygi; family Thelyphonidae; genus Typopeltis; species Typopeltis vanoorti. Next base: position 9,675,207 of record NC_143567.1, on the reverse strand, counting down.
CTCATTGCAAAGGTGGAGCAAGCTACCAACACTCCTATCTCGGTATCTCCTATAATGCAAAACACATCTCCTTGCAGATATGTCTAATGTTATGCATTAAGGGAAGGGCCAATACCCACTAGATATGGGTAGTGGCCCTTCATGTTGACTTGTCAAGGACGACAGTGGCATTACCTTTATCCGATTTTGTTATGATTATCTCTTGATTAGCTTTCAATGACTTGATTGCTGCTAATTCAGTTTTTGTAAGATTGCTGTGCAAAGTTTTCTTATTATTCAGCACATTGCTGGTTTCTAATCGAATTTATCGGCTATATTAGTAGGAAGGGACCTGATGCCTCTATGTGGTATATAAAATCCAATTTATTCACAGTTTTCGGCACTATTGCGTAGTTAAGACCTTTATCCAGTAGTGCAAGTTGACCGTTATTTAATATGTGGCTAGATAAGTTGATCACATGATTCTTGCTTGCCGATGATTGGTTGCTCCTTGTCTCACTTGTTTGTTGTTCACTGTTGGAGCTGTTTACTGGAGAGGAGCTCTCCTGATTGGTTGGATTCATATGATTGGCAGTCACATTTCGCCGTTGTTTCAAAATGTGGAATTTGGCCTTAAGTTTGCTTTATTATTTTCTAGGATATATTAGGCCGAATTGTCAGTGATTCTTTCCAGCATGTGTAGGATATCTGGATTTATATAACTCAATAGTTCGGATTGCAATTTTGAAACCTGAATTTGAGTTAATGCTAGATTTTTTGCAGGCTGTTTGGATTTGTTCTCTGAGTATTGCTTTCTCTGTGCGAACATAGATACGAAGTGCTTTAGCGGACATAAATTTCTTTTTCAGCTTGATGCAGTTAGGAATAAGATTAGTCTCTGCATCTCTTATAATGGTGTTTGCCACAGTCTCTGATCTCCTACCAATTTTTTATGAATTTATTATGTCACCAAAATACAATTATAAAGTGGATTAGCCAAGTAGATTTTCATTGCAACACCACTGATGGAATGTTGCATGCATACAATACATCGAGCTTTTTGTTGATTTGATCACCTTGCCAACTTCTGATATGAATGAAGTGGCATGCATATATACAAAACTATTTCAGTAGAGAACAGTTTAGGTTTTTGTGACAATCCTACCTATAGTGTATTTTGTACTATCCCCTCAATGTTCATATAATCAGGAAATCCTTCTTTAGGGACAGTAACAAATATGATACTTTTTTTTTCAAGCAGCTTCAGTTCTCCTATAAGCAGAGGAGTTGTCTGATACATTTGATTGTCTGATACTAGAACAACCTTGTTAAAACCAGCATAGTATGCCATAGTGAATTTCCTGTAGAACAGCATATTTGAGTGGGATTTTTTTTTTAATTTATTATTATTATTTTTTTTTTATTGATGGGCTTTTATTGTGAGTGAGTGAGTGAGCTTATAATAGTGTTTAACTATTATAAGCTATCTGCTGCATCAACTGTATGCTATTGTGAATGTACTCTAGAAAGTTTTACAATTGGGTTACAAAGTATATTATAATTGACAAGAAATTCTTGTTTTAATCCTTTACATAAATGTAAGTAAACAAAGTTTATGCATGAAGTAACTTCATGACTGGTCTACTTGTACAGAGGCTGTTGACTCACATCAGTTGTCTCAGTATCGCATAATGCAAAACCATCATGGAAAGGGTTACTACTCAGACTGATTTGATCTTTATTAAGACAACCAATGTATAAGTGAACTTTAATTCATTTATATATTATCTGAATTTTAACATACCCAGAAGGGTATGTTAAAATTCAGATATCCCACAAGTTTAAAATATATAAATGAATTAAAGTTAGTCAGTGATAAAGTATTTGAAGGTAGTTATTTAAATGTGAGTTTGTTTTTTTATATATCGAGAGCAAGATGTTTTGAGATGTTATTTTAATATTTTTAGCTGCTGAAGTCTTGCTTAGTTATAAAATAAATGTGTTTAAATTACATATTAGCAATTAGTTATAATTTTGTATGAACTGTCAAGTTTTGTAATGCTTGTGCTTTTTGTATATAAACATAACATTGTTTATGAAACATTGTCAATTATGAGTGAAGTGAAAGTTACCGCTGTAATTCATGTTTTGTAAATAATTAAAAGAACTTACCTCGGTGCATTAGAGATTGAGAAATGAAGAATTGTTATAAATTCTGGCTGTTTCATTGTGAAATTGTTATTGAATAAAGTTTTCTGCACTGTGAAGAAGGAACTTTGTCGTTTCAATTCCAACACTGGAAAGCAGTAATGATGGCTCACAATGGTGGACTTGAACTGAAGTTTCTCCGTTACATTTCTGAGCATGCAAAAACGAATGTTATCAAACATTGCTAGACATTCAGCTATCCAAGAAGTAGAAAAGGAACCCAGCAGGAGAAAAGTTGTGGGGTTTGTGTCTTTAATACATGAAGACTGGACAGAAGTTAGAAGAGCAAAAGTTAGAAACAGAAGACTGAGAGAGGATATCCTTATAATAAAGAGATAAGTGTGAAGTTTTTAGTAGTTATTAATTCATATAGGATTTATTTCAGTTGAATCTGAAAGGAACTGTATTGTTTCCGGTTCATATAGAATGGGCTCAGTAAAATTGTTATATTTAGGATTCTCAGTCAGATAGGTGATTTCTAACTGTTGGAAAATTTTAGTTATTTCTTCAGATGCTTTCATATAGAAGGCAAGGTTATTCCAAAGTGTTGATAAGGTTTTAAGAAGAATGTTGAGACTTTCCTATAGAATGTTAATTCATTCTAAAGTGACATAGTTTTATTTGTTATTTCAGTGGAGTTTGCTGTTACTTTCATACAGAAAGTGAAGTTACAGAAGCATCTTGGATGATAGCAAGATATATTTCTTCAGTGTTCTGTGAGTTAAGTTGCAAGAAGAATTTGATTTTCTTGTGTTGCTATCATATAGAAAACAGCTTTGTGTCAGTCCTTCTCCTGTGTGAACTCAAGAAAGAATAAAAGTTCTGTAAAAGGCAAGATACTAAAGATTTTAGGAATTTTGTCCAGAAAGAAGTTGTATAGTTATAGTACTTTTCTTGTTGTGATTTGATGAAAATACACTGGCACTTGCATAGTAGTTAATTTGATGACATATATTTACATTATTTGTAAATTATTAAAGAGTTTTATTTTGGCTACAAAAATGTTTTTAGACTCAATCTCTTAATGGGTTAATAGGTCAATTTAAGAGGTTAGATTACATATGAAATATTGTGGGATACGAACCTGTGTGCAAGGTTAATTGGACGATTAGTTTCAGTGTTTCCTTTTTATTTTGGAATTTAAGAGTTTTACTTACTCACACACTTGGAGTGTTGTGAGTAAGTAAAAATCTATACACAAACACACACACAAGTAGACTATTCATGAAAATACTTAATGTGCAAAATTTGTTTGCTTATGATTGGATAAAAATTCAAAACAAGAATATAACTTGTCAAAATATAATATACTGTTAGGAATGCTGACCAATTAGACAAATGTTAATCAACATCAAATTCCTGCCATGTACCCTCAAGGGGTGTACAGGATATGATAGTACTACGTGAAAAATTTACATCATTACTAACTTCCTATTTACAATTTTCCTCCAAATCAGTCTGTTACTTGTCAAGACTCCAACATTATCAGATCTTATATTTCTATCGTCTAAAGCACTTTGTACCCTATCAATCCACCTATATCTTGGTCTTCCTCTGGGTTGTTTTCCTTCCAACCTGGCAGAGAACACTTGTTTTAGTAATCTTTCCTCGCCCGTTCTGTTTAAGTGATCATATCACCTGAGATTAGCTCTGCTAACGCATTCCTGAATACTGACAATGTCAAGTTCTTTCCTAATATCCTCATTTTTAATATGATATTGCCATTGATACCATCTGTTCACGCCTCTAATCTTTCTCAGGACTCTCATATCTGCAGTCTCTAGTCTTTGGTCAAGTGTTTTACTTCTGACCCAGCTCTCAGATCAATAAGTTAAAACTGGTTTGAACACTGTCTTCTATATAGCTAATTTAGTGTTCCGACTAATTTCTCTCTTATTCCATATGAATTTATTCAATTGACTTCCTGCTATACCAGCTTTGTTGATTCTGTTGTCTATTTCCATATTTAATTTACCATCTTTACTAAAAATCGTGCCTAAGTAGCTGAAATGTTTTACTTGTTCCACAGGTTCTCCGTTCACAACGCAGTTGACTTTTCAACGATTCTACCCATTTTCATTGTCTTGGTCTTTTTATTGCTGACCTTCATACCATATCTATTACAACAGTTATTCAATTTAGTCACGGAATCTTCCAAACTTGTAGCGGATTTATTTAGAAGTGTGACATCATCTGCATAAAGCAAAGAGCTATCATTAACATCTCCAATTCTGATAGCGTGTTTAATACCGCTTTCTTTCATAATGTGATCCATATCGATAATGAATAACAGACGGGATAATTTACATCCTTGTCTCACACCAGATTTAAAATTAAACCATCTTCCTGTACTTCCTTCAATTCTAACTGCTGACTTACAACTCAAATAAAGACTAAGTATTGCTTGATATAATGCCCCATTGACACCATATAACTGTAGTGTATTGAATAGCTTCTCTCTTGGCACCTTATCGTATACCTTTTCCAGATCAACAAAACTTAAATACAGATCTTTGTTATATTTCCATGCTTTCTCAACTATTTGTCGTAAAGTTAAGATCTGATTCTGACAGCCTCTGTTTGGCCTGAATCCAGCTTGTTCTTCACCAAGATTTTCTTCCACAATTCTTCTCAACCGTTTCTCAAGTATGCTTGCATAAATCTTGCCAGGAATACTCAGTAGGGAAATACATCTGTAATCCTCACATTCAGTTTTATTTCCCTTTTTATATATGGGTACAATGAGAGCTCTACTCCAATCATCAAGAATTCGTCCCTCTGTCCAGGCCTTCTGAACTATGCAGTGCAGCCACTGTTCATCTACTCCTGCTGCCTTTCCACATTTCAGGCCTTTGATAGCTTTTTCTATCAGGTATGTATATGTATTATTGACTGTATGCCTGTTGAGTGTTTTTTTACCACTGTGCTATCACTGCTTGTTTCATTTAGCAATTTTTAGAAGTAATTAATCCATACTTCAAGGATATCTCTTTCTTCCATTTTCATGTCACCTTTATCATCTCTAACCCTCCTTTTACAGCACTCTTTCCTCTATTTCTAAGCTTCTTCAACAACCTCCAGAATATTTTGCCACCTTCTTGATATTTATTTTCTATATTCTTGCCAAAGTCCTCCCATGACTTTTGTTTAGCTAGTTTTACATAGTGTTTAGCTTTCTTACATTTGTCTCTGTATTCTCTAAGAGCAGAAGCTGACTTATTTGCCAGGAACTTTTGATATGCTTCATTGCCTCTTTAACTTCCTGTGTCCAACATGGAGTTCTGATTTTTCTATCCTTGCAGACAACTTCACCACATGTGTCTCTAGCTGAATCAATCAGGGTTTTCTTCAAGGCTTGCCACTGAATCTCTAAGGTTTGGTTCCAGTTCTCAAACGCTTTCATTTTTCCTTCAATAATCTTTGTGTATTTTAGTCTACAGTTCACATCTGAGAGTTGCTCAACTTTTATTCGCTTTAAAACTTTCTTACATGTCATTCTTTTCAATATGAAATTCAATTTTATCCTTCTCAAGACTAAATAGTGATCACTTCCAATTTCAAATACTCTGCACACTCTGGTGTCCTGCATCAGGGAGAAAACATCACTATCAACAATAACATAGTCAATGAGACTTTTCTTATTCCTTGCCTCTTCTCTCCATGTGAATTTGTGCACATTTTTATGTTGGAACATGGTGTTAGTAATAACCGGTCCATGTTCTGAGCAGAAATCCAACAGGTATTTGTCATTATTATTAGCTTTGCTCTTTTCTCCAAATTTTCCCAAAATATTTTTGTATGTCTGACAATCATTTCCTACTCTGCTATTTAGATCCCCAACAAGGACCAACTTTTCCTTTTTCATTGTGTCAGTTGCGTTTTCTAAAGCATCAAAAAATTCCTCCACTTCTACCTTAGTAGAACCTTCTGTGGGACCATGGGGACAAATAAGTCTCATTGTCCAATTCCCCATTCTGATGTTTGCCCACATCACTCTACTTGAGACTGACTGCCATTCAAGAAGATTAGCCTCATATTTTGTGTTGAATACTATGGCTACCCCTTCTTTTCCTTGATTGTCATTGCCTGAATATAACATTTTGTATTTATTGCTCAGAAAGAGCTCACCAGTTTTGGTCTTTTTTGTTTCAGTCACCCCTATTATGTCGATCTGGTACTTATCTAATTCCTCAGCTAGCTCCATTTCTTTGCCATTCAGGCTTCTTACGTTGATAGTACCGATCTTTAACTCTGGTGATGTTGAATTGGGGTTTGTTTTCAGATTTGTTCCAGTAGCTGACTTTTCGCTGTTCGCCCTGGTTCCCTGGCGAAAAGAACGGGGGCCTTGCACAACCGGGCGACGGCTCAGCCGACATGAAATTTTGTAATGTTGTACTATCATTTTGTATTTTGGTTAGGAACACTTTGAAGAATAATATGTGAGAGTAGTACATTGAATCATAGACCAGAAATTAGTCATGAAATGTTGTTTTGGACTGATATAAATTTCCAGTGATATAAATTTTAGCTAACTTAAGGCAGTTAGCTAGAATTGATGATGATGATATAAGATGATAAGCAGTGTCAGACTAACTGTACTACATTGACAAGGGCCATAAAACAAGTGCTCATAAACTTGTGTGGTTTTTGATTATGTTATACCAACATAATTTTAGTTTCAGCAAATCCAGAGTAGAATGTGTTTGGCTAATTACCAAACTGTCATCTGTTTTCACTTATTCACTAAGTAGATAGCATACTGTAGGATATTGAGTCAAAAGATCCAAATACTTTTCTTTTTGTCCCTTTCTTTTTGTTCAAAGAAGAACCTCTTAACTGGAGAGCAGATATAGAAGAACCTCTTAACTGGAGAGGCTGCAGGTTCGAATCCTGCCATGAGCATGGATGTTTGTGATTGTCTGTGGAAATACTAATGGTGGCAGTCGGCAGTGGATAGCGTTGGTGTAGTTGCGGTCAATTGGTGGCTTGTGAGTGGTGGAAGCAGAGTTTTAGAGTAGATGCCCTCTCTCTATGAGTCTTTGGACTTACTGGAGGTGACAAATAATAATAAAAAAATTTCCTGATATGTATCCTCAAGGAGTGTTAAGTTACTATGACAGCACTACATTATTAAGTTTATATTATTATTAATCTCTGATCAACGGTTTTCCTCCAAATCAATCTATTACTTGTGGCCACTCCAATATTGTCATATCTAAAATTTTGTTATTCTAAGACACTTCTAACTGAATCAATGCACCCAGACCTCGGTCATGCTCTAGGTCTCTTTCCTACCATCTCAGTATTTCTATTTAATTTTATTCCCATTCTATTTAAATGTTCATAAAACCTTAGATTAGTTCTGCTGATACATTGTAAATGCTAATAATGTCAGACTAACTGTACCACATTGACAAGGGCCATAAACCGTTCTTAATATGATTCTGCCATTGATGCCATCAGTTCACTCCCCTAATTTTTCACAGAACCCTGATATCTGTGGTGTCTAGTTCTTCAATCAAGTGCTTTATTTCTAACCCAACTCTCATATCCATAAATTAAAACTGGTTTAAACACTATCTTGTATACCGCTAGTTTGGTGTTTTTCTAATTTCTCTCTTATTCCATATAAATTTATTCAGCTGGCTACTCAGTTTTGCTTATTCTGTTGTCTATTTCCTGATTGAACCTGCCAACTTCACTAAAAACTGTGCCTAAATAGCTGAAATATTTTACTTGTTCTATAGGATGTCCATTCAGAATGCAGCTGAAGTTTTCTATGCTCCTGCCTATTTTCATAGTTTTGGTCTTTTTATTGTTGATTGCTTGTCAAATTGTCACAGCTATTATTCAATTTAGTTAGAGAATCCTGGAAACTTGCATTAGATTAGTACATCATCTGCATAAAGCAAAGACCTAAGTTTGATATCTCCAATTCTAATATCAGGTTTAATGTCACTTTCTTTCATAATGTGGTCCATATAAATGATGAATAGGAGTGTTGATAATGTGCATTCTTCTCTTACTCCTGATTTTATATCAAACCATCTTCCTGTTTTCCTTCAATTCTGACTGCTGACTTACAACTTAATTATAGATTATGTATTGCCCTGAATAATGTTCCATTCTCCGAATATAATTATAGCGTCTTGAAAAGCTTTTCTCTGGCACCTTGTTATATGCTTTTTCCAGACCTACAAAACTGAAGTACAGATCCTTGTCATACTCCCATAATTTCTCAACTGTTTGTCATAAAGTGAAAATCTGATTCTGACAATCTCTTTATGGCCTCAATCCAGCTTGTTCTTTTTCCAGTTTCTCTTCCACAATTTTCTCAGCCTCTTTTCCAGTAAGCTTGCATAAATCTTACCTGGAAAAGAGAAATTAGAGTAGAGTAATTTCTCTAAATTTGTTATATTCAGCTTTATTTCCTTTTTTTATAGATAGGAACTATGAGAGCTCTATCCATTTCCAGTTTTTGATGGCTTTTTCTACCTCAAATGCATTTTTCTGAAATTTTCCTACTTCTCTAAGCATCTAAGATATCCTTATCTTGAATTTTCTTGTTACCTTGATCATTTTTGATTCCTTTTATTGTACCCCTTCCTCCATTTCTGAGCTTTTTCAATAGCCTCCAGAACATTTTGCCATCTTCCTGATATCAAAGTCTTTCTTCCCATGACTTTTGTTTAGTTTTACATATAGCTTAGCTCTCTTGCGTTATTTCTCTGCATACTTTTAAGGCATCTGCCAACTTCTTTGCTAAGAACTTTTGGTATGCTGTCTTCTTTTCTAGGACTACTTCAACTTCCTGTGTTCACCATAGTGCTCTTATTTTTCTATCCTTGCAGGCAACTTTACCACATGCCTTCATAGCTGAATCAGTCAATGTCTTCTTCAGAGTTTACCACTAAGACTCCATAGTTTGGTTTTTGTTTTGAGCTGTTTCATTCTTTCTTTCTTCAGTAATGTTTGTTTAGTTGAGTCTAATGTTTACGTGTATCAGCTGGTCAGCTATTCAAATTCTGTTTAAAACTTTCTTACATACCCTTCTTTTCAATGTGATATTCAATTTTATCCTGCTTAGCTTTATCCTGTATACTCTTGTATTCTTTACAAGCTTGATGATATCACTATCACAAATGATATAGTCAGTGACACTTTTCTTATTTCTTGTGTTTTCTTTCCTCTTGACTTGTGCATATCTTTATGTTGGAACATGATGTTATTGTTAAACTGTGAATGAAATTGTTTTGTAGATTTTTGTTTTATTTTTCATTCACATTTAACATAATATACCATATACCAAGCAAGACTTGTGTAAATATTATTAAATGTAAACAACTTATTTTACAATTTAATATTCATATAACTACCTTAATTTTGCCTAATATTTAATTATTTAATCAAAGATATATGTATTAATAGTGATAAGACTGTATTAAATATTATTAAGCTATTTTAATTATTACTATGTTAATATTATAAGAACTTGTATTTAATAATTTAACTGTGCATTATTTGAAATGTAAATATTCTCAATTTATTCCTGTTTGTGAAAGTTTAACGTTATGCAATACCTCAATTTTATTATATTTTGTTTGGTTGTCATGGAAACGTATGTAAGTGAACGAGCACGTTTTTGGAACAGAACGTGGGGAGAAAGCTGAAAGTTTACTAAAAAGGAATTAGTTAAAGAGATCACGAGAAGAATTTAGGCGGGAAAAACGGATATAAAAAGGAGGAACGCTGGAAAAAGGAGAGCATTAGAGATTTATTAGAGAGGGATTGGCATTATGTTGGAATTGGAGCATTCGGCATTCGAAAATCACAGTGCGATAATAGCGAGTCGGCAAGTCATTCAAGCAGCTAATAAAGTCTACTAGTCAAGAAGCAGTTAGCTAATAAGTTGTAGAGTAACAATTATAGCTACGGAAAACAGCTAAGAGACTATTAAATAGACTAGCGATACTTGAATTGAGATTTAATTTCAGCGCCGACCTTTCAAGGACATATGGAACCTTGAAGCAAATTACGAAGTTTCTAGAGAATAGTAGAGCTATAAAATTGAAGTTTACCGTTAGCTGTGTTAAGAATTATAGTGCCTAAAGAATTAATTGAATGCAGGAAGAATGAACAACTGTGCATATAAGACCTCAAGTTAAGAATTATTGTGTGTTGCCTTATTTCATGAGTGATCAGTAGTACTTTATGCAAGAACGTTTGTTTATGTGTGTAGTGACCGACGATTAATTCAGTTATTGCTTAGAAGATTTATTTTAATGAGTGCCGTATACTGTTTAAGTGTTTACAGTTATAAAAAGTGTTTGTGTGTAAGTTAAAGAAGAAAAAAGATTATCGGTAAGATTATTCCAACCTTTAATAATTCTATACAGAGAAGTGTGTGAGTTTCATCCTAGAAATTCCCTATACTAACAGTAACTGTTGCGGAGAATTAACTGAAGTGTAAAATTAAAAGTGTTTGTTTGTGAAGAGATGTTACTGTGAATTTTATTGTATTTTGGAACTTATGGAACTGTGAGAAGACTGTATTAGAGATAACAAATTTACCATTGTCTGAGTTTGCATGACTGTATTGCCAGGAAGGCTGAAGTGTTTCTAATAACTTAATCAGTGATTTGAAGTTAAGTGTAAAATTTGTGATTTCAAAATTAAATGTTTGTATTTGTTAATCAAAAGTTGTATTTTGCCTGAATCTCTTTTACTGCACCATTCATAAAATATTCGAACCAAAGCGGGTGAATTAAGTAAGTTAGATATACTCGGCCAGTATATATTTTAAGGAGAGATAGTTGAAGGTTGATTTTTCTTCAATTCTTGAACTAATTCAGATATGGGGTGGCGCAGTCTTTAAATATAAATTTTCTCTATATTTGAATTAGAAACCAACTTGCAACTATTTTTAGGTTAAGAACATCGTAGTAAATAACATGTCGGATCCAAAGTATAGATTAAGAACAAGTAGGATCCAACATTAGTAATGACTAGTCTGTGTCCTGAGCAGAAGCCCAGCAAATGCTTGCCATTCTTATTAATTTGCCCTTTTCTCCAAATTTTTCCCAAACATTCCTATGTGCCTTATGGAATTCATTTCCTACTCTGCTGTGTAGATCTTCAAAAGGACCACTTTTTCCATTTTCTCTTTGTCAGCTGCCTGTTCTAATGACTCAAAAAATTCCTCCACATATTCCTTAGAAGAACCTTCTGTGGGACCATAGGCATAAATAAGTTTCATTGTCCATTTCTGCATTTGAAGTTTTCCCACATAACTCTACTTGAAACTGCCTTCCAATCAAGAAGTTTATCTTCGTGTTTGGTATTAAATGCTATCAGTACTCCTTCTTTTTCTTGGTCATTTTTGCCTGAATATAAAGTCCTATATTCTTATTATTTAGTAAGATCTTACTGTTTTTGTCTTCTTTGTCTCTGTAATGCCAATTTAGTCCACATGGTACTTTTCCAATTCTTCTGCAAGTTTAATTTCTTTTGCATTAATACTACTTATATAATGGTTTCTATCTTCAGTTCATCTATGTGGGTGTATTATTATTATTATTATTCTAGATACTGAGTTTAAAGCTTGTTCCTGTAACTGACTTTTCTCTGTTGCCCTGGTTCCCTGAAGAAAACAGCAGGAATCTTGTTTAACTGGGCAATGCACCCATCTGGCATGAAATCCCATCATGTTGTACCATCATATGCATTTGTGGTTGAAGCCAGTAGAGAGTACAGCTTGGTCGGCTAAGTCCCAAATTGCCAGCTCATCCTCGTTCGTTCAGTACTCAGTAGATACCTACTAATGGGGCCCACCACTTGAAGGTGAGGATTAAGCATTAGGTCAGAAGCCTCAGTTGAATTTTTGCATTCCTGAATGGTGATCTGGAGGTCTCCTTCCAGTTATATGGCTTTGAACATTAAGTGACTCACAAATTCATGTATATATTATTAGACAGCATGTATTAGTTATTAGTATTCTGAAATGGAGAGTGCTTTTAAATGTCAACATTTGCTAAAATATCTTGGGTATGATTTTAAGACCATTTGTTATACAATCACATGCATCCATAATTTGAAAGATGAATCTCGGGAGAAAAAATGCAATATAAGATTCAAATTTTAAGTGATGGCATTTGAAGTATTAGCATTATAATGTGCAGACTGTGAAATCAGTATGGACCTATATTGTATTTATTGTACAGTTTTTTAAGGTGACACCCCAGCATTTTACATAAAATTTAAAAATGTTGTATAAAATCTAAAAATTAATATTTAGATATTAAAATATCTAAATTTGTTTAATATCTAAACAAATAGCATTTATTGCTTCAAAGAGTTGTTCATCTATTCTTCATCTCCATAATCTTGTATTCTTTAAACTCCTCAAAATTTGTCACTCTCAAACAGATGCTGGATCCTCAGTAAAACTTGGAGCTTTATTGTCAAAATCATTCACAGGGTTTTCATCACTTTTGTTGACAGGTGTCTTCTTCCCACATAACATCATTGTCAGTATTGTCTGTTGCATTAGAGATACAGCATTTTGTGTAAGATGGTATTCAGGTGATAGTTTGAAATGTGAATCTCAAATGTCTCGCACGGTAATTTTAAGTGCCTTGTGTCATTTTGTTTGCTATGCATCTTACATTGTAATGTTTAGTGCATCCACTTTGACAGGCTGACAAGATATCTTGTGAGAAATATGCTTGTCTTGGCTGATGAAATATCTCACCAAAATGACTTTTATACATTGGAATCCCCCAGGACCTACACTTGGTGTATCGAAAATAGAGCATGTTCAGTCCTCCTGCCTAGTAAATTCTCTCTAGTTTACCACATGTTCAATTGGTAGTGATGCCCATGCCTAAGTAAAATCCCTTAATGATAGTTAAAAATTGATATTTGTTTATTTTCAGCATGTTTTTAATGCTGGAAGTAATTTCAGCATTTCACTTGAAAATTATAAGATTTTGTGCCTTGATATATATGTATAATACACACATTACATTTTGGAACTTGTCCCAATGTTAAACTTTGTATTATACATAAAAGAATACAGTTATTTTTAAACTGTAAGAAAACCGTAATTTGCCACCCAAATAGCAAATTACTTGTTATACTGTACTCTACTGAGGAAGTCAGTAAACTTTATGCAACTCAAAATAAATGTTTAACTTCTTACTAGATAGACCATCTTATCACAAATCTTCAATGTTACAGCTTAAATAATAATCCCCCCCCCCCCAAGGAGTATCTTCTGTTCTAGAATTACATATTCATAGATATGACTTCCACTTTTAAATGTATAAGTGTTATGTATTGCACAAAGGAGGTTTATGAGAATTAAGTTCTGAACCTTTTTATTTTCACCTGCTCTCTTTGGAAAATCAAAAGGCATTAGTGAATTTATTTATTTTTGCCTTTTATTCAGATTGTGTAGTGTTATTATCAAGGAAGTAAGATAATAAATTTTTGAAGAAAGAGCCATATGGTTTCATTTTGCTGCTGTAAATTAAATAGAAATGAGGGATATTAAAGATTCAACCTTATTTTAAAGCTAATATATGTAGAAATATTGAAAATTTGACCAGAGAACTTATGAGAATACAATCCTTGTCATCATTTGCATTAGCTTACACTACTTTAAAGGTATATGAGCACTGCCCAGGCATCATATATATATATATATATATATATATATATATGATCCACACATGAACAGCCACAAAAACCTATAGCACATTAGTGCCATGTGTGGGCAAAAGGAATAAAAGAAAGGGGGAAAGTGTTCACATTTTGTTTGAATAGCTGAAGATTGTAATCTTTGGGTAAGGCAGAGTTGTGGGAGACTGTTCCAAAGAACAGAAGTAGATGAAATTAAAATTGGCTCGGTGAATTTCAAGATGGACTGTAAAAGAATGTTGGTTAGCATTGCTGTTGTTCTAATGATTTTAGAGAAGAGAAGAGTGGAGGAAAAATAGTGTCCAATTCAGCAGAGCACTGTCCATTTAAGTATCTGTAGAAGAGGCACAAGGCTGAAACTGAATGTCTGTGAGAGAGGGATCAATAATTAGCTGGATTTCCCTCTTCTGGATAGAATTGAGCAATCTTAGAGAGGATTTTGGAGCATCTCCCCAAATATGGGAGCAATATTTCTAAGTTGGGCAGATTTGGGATTTGTATTGAGTTAGCACCCATAAAGGTTGTGAAGTAGTGTGTTGTTCAAAAAAGTACGCAAAGTTCTTTGGCTGCTGCAGAAGCTGTAGTTGAAATGTGGTTGTGCCAGGAAAGATCAGAGGTGCAAGTTAGTACAAGAAGAAAAATCTGATTGTGTTTGGATATCTCAGTATAATTGAAGGTAAGGAGAAGGGATGTTAGCTCTTTCTTGCGAGAGATCAGACAGGACTGAGTTTTGGTAGCATTGAAATCAACTAGGTTGTTCTTGCCTTATTGGGATATAGCTAGGAGATCAGAGTTCATGTCACATGGTGGATCTTGAAGATTCTAATATTTGAGCACTACAAGGCTTGTCAAATGAAAAGGAGGAATGGAGTATACTATCATTGGCAAAGCAATGGATAGGATTGGAAGTCTGTGAGAACAGGTCATTTATATACAAGAGGAAGAGAATAGGTCCAAGAACAGAACCCTAGTGTACTCCTACACTGGTGGGGAAATCTGAGGAGATGAAGCCATCCACCATGACACATAGTGAGCAACCAATCAACCAGTAAGAAAGTTGGCAATTCATTTGCAGAGTGTGGAAGGCAGACCATAGTATGGCAGTTTACTAAGTAGGCCCATGTGCCAAACCCGATAAAATGCATTTGAAATGTTGAGGGCAACCATGTGAGTTTCTCCAAATTTTTCAATGGATTGAGTCCAGAGGGTGAGGTGGTGAAAAGAAGATCAGCTGTAGTTCATGAGTGGCGAAATCAGTACTGCTGGTCACTGATTAGTTGGCAGGTCTCTAAGTGGTTCAAGAGTTAGTGGTTGATGACCTCCATAATTTTAGTGAGAACAGAAGTGAGAACATTTTGACAATAGTTCGTTGGTTGACTTTTATGACCTTTCTTTGGAATGGACTAGATGTGGGTCTGTTTCCATGCTGTAGGGTAGATGGTAGTTGAACAGGATAGATTGAAAACGCATTACAGAATAGGTGTTTGTTCTGGGGCACATTTTTTAACACAATAAATGGGATACCATCAGGACCAAATGTCATGTGTTCAGATTATTAAGGATTCTTTGGATTTCCTTTTGGTGGAAGACTCGGTGACATAGAAGGAGCTGTTCTTAGTGGAGTAGAGGGAACTTTGCTCTCCACTTCTCCACTCCACCATGTAGGAATTGGAATAGAAGAGTGATGCCAGTAAATCAGCCTTGTCTTTAGGTAAGATAACTATGGTACCATCTGGATGTGAGAGTGGTGGAAACCTGGGCAGACAGAAGTTGCACCCAGTGGCCTTGGCAAAGAGCTGATTGGTCCCTTGCCAAGGATTTCATTGGTCTGACAGCTGTTTCGACTTGGTTGGTTCTCTTCAGAGACCAAGCACTAATAAAACTCAAATATATGGAAGCCTGGGCATTGCTAATGTTTTTTAAGTAGTGCATCTAATTCCGTTGATGAGGATTGTATTCTCATAAGCTCTGCTCAATTTTTTTTGAAACTTTCAGAGTTTGTACTTCAGCTTTGAAATCATGTTGGATCTTTAATATCCCTTTCTATTTAATAAGATAATAAAACTGCTGAAAACCAAATTTATTGTACTTTATCAGTATGAAAATAATCAGGGAGAATCATCAAAATTGAATTGTTATAGCGATTGAACTGAGAACCATTTATGCGGGTTTCTACAGTTTATTAATTGTTGATTTCACTATGTTATTTTGTCACTAAAAATACGTCAGTTTAAATAAAATTGGGATGAATTATTTAATTTAGGTAACGATCCCAAATAACACATTTTATTGCAGTCCATCCAGCTAGAGTTGTATATATTGATGGACAGATAAAACATCTAATAAGTGCATTGGCATTGCAATATAAATGTGCGTAAAATTGAAGAGGTAGGTGAAAAAAGTAATATAGATGAATACATAGATTATGATTAAGATATATTTATTATTTATTTATTGAGAATACATAGATATTCATATTAATGCAAGCTTTAAAAATTCTTCATAGGTAAAATCGATTTTGGGTTGCAGTAAAGATTATGTAAGATTTTGTTCTGCAGTTAAAGAATACAAAAACAAACGAGATGTGAGAAAATTTTCTCAAGAAATGGTTCAAATATTTGAACATGTGCCAGGTGGTGATAAAATACTAAAGAGTAGGTATTTTCCTTTAACCATTTCTTTTAATTATATTTAATATCTATCAGATTAACAGTAATAATCCATCTTATGATGCTTCACTTTTTGATGTTCTGCTCATATATGACAGTTTTCAGTAATGACCAATTTATATGATGCTGCATATGCTCACATGATGATTTTAGTGACATGACACCCCTGTGAATCAGCTGCAGTTTTCATGAACTCTTTGTTTATGATGTTGTTGCTTACTGATCTCTCTGTATTTTGGTGTTTCGCTTGAATTATCATCATCATTAGTGTTCTGTCTCTTGCTTCCTCCTTCATTTCCTGATATCCTCTTGTGCCCATTATATCATCAAGCATCATTAGTCGTCTCCTTCCTCTTGGTCACTTTCCTTCAATTTTCCCTTCTATCATTCTTTTCAGTATGCTGTCGCCTCTTAATATATGTCCTATCCAGTTATGCTTTCTTCTTCTTATAACCACATTTCAAATGCCTCCAACATTTTAACTTCTTTCTTCCCAATTGTCCATGTTTCTGACCCATATAAGGTCATACTCCAAATATAACACTTAATAAGCCTTTTCTTTATATTTTTATTCATTTCGTTAAGGGAAAAGTTGGTCCTTGTTGGGGATCTAAATAGTAGAGTAGGAAATGATCGTCAGACATACAAAAATATTTTGGGAAAATTTGGAGAAAAGAGCAAAGCTAATAATAATGGCAAATATCTGTTGGATTTCTGCTCAGGACATGGATTGGTTATTACTAACACGATGTTCCAACATAAAAATGTGCACAAATTCACATGAAGAGAAGAGGCTAGGAATTAAAAAAAGTCTCATTGACTATGTTATTGTCTATAGAGATGTTTTCTCACTGGTGCAGGACACTAGAGTGTACAGAAGATTTGAAATTGGAAGTGATCACCATTTAGTCTTAAGTAGGATAAAATTGAATTTCATATTGAAAAGAAGAACATGTAAGAAAGTTTTAAAGCAGATAAAAGTTGAACAGTTCTCAGATGTGAACTGTAGACTAAAATACACAAATGTTATTCAAGAAAAAAATCAAAGAGTTTGTGAAAAAGAACTAAACCTTGGAGATTCAGTGGCAAGCCCTGAAGAAAATATTGATTGATTCAGCCAGAGAGGCATGTGGTGAAGTTGCCTGCAAAGATAGAAAAATCAGAACTCCATGTTGGACATAGGATGTTAAAGAGGTAGTGAAGGAAAAGAAGAAAGCATATCAAAAGTTCCTGGCAAATAAATCAGCTTGTGCTCTTAGAGAATACAGGGACAAATGTAAGAAAGTTAAACAAAAGTCATGGGAAGACTTTTGTTTAGCTGAAGAAGGTGGCAACATATTATGGAGGTTGTTGAAGCTCAGAAATAACAAAACAAAGACAATGAAAATAGGCAGAAGAATTGAAAATATCAACTGCATTGTGAATGGAGAACCTACAAAACAAGTGAGACATTTCAGCTACTTAGGCACAGTTTATAGTGAAAATGGTAAATTAAATATGGAAATAGACAACAGAATCAACAAAGCTGGTATGGTAGGCAGTCAACTGAACAAATTTATATGGAGAGAGAAATTAATCAAAACACTAAATTAGCTGTATACAAGACAGTGTTCAAACCAATTTCAACTTATGGATCTGAAAGCTGGGTTAGAAGTAAAACACTTGACCAAAGACTAGAGACCACAGATATGAGAGTCCTGAGAAAAATTTAGGGACGTGAGCAGATGGCATCAATAACAATATCGTATTAAAAATGTGGACATTAGGAAGGAACTTGACATTGTTAGCATCCAGGAATGTGTTAGCTGAGCTAATCCCAATGTGGTATGGTCACTTAAACAGAATGGGCAAGGAAAGATTAGTAAAACAAATGTTCTCTGCCAGTTTGGCAGGAAGAAGACCCAGAGGAAGACCAAGATATAGGTGGATTGATACAGTAAAAAGTGCCTTGGAAGACAGAAATATAAGATCTGATAATGATCTTGATGGGTAACGATTGATTTGGAGGAAAATTGTAGATAGGAGGTAATGATATAAGATTTTCACTATCGTATCCTGTACACCCCTTGAGGATACATATCAGGAATTTGATGATGATGATAAGATATGCAAAAATGTGTCTTTAGACTCCAAGAGGATTCTTAAATATTAATGATACTGCAAATAGAAATAAATGCAACAAAATGTTTATATTATCAAAGAATAATTGTTACCTTTCGTTTTCAATTGCAACAGTCATATTTTCTATTCAAGTTATTGAACTTCCTCCCACCAGGGACTCTTCAATAAATTAACTTGTATGATTTTTAATCCCCCCCCCCCCCAAAGTCAAAAGTGTCAGACAATTTGAGTAATATAATATACAAAGGAATATTGGATTCCTCCTACTGTCACAAAAGACTAATCAATCATCCCACTTCTCCTTCCCCAAAGCATCTTTTGATTCATGTATGGATTTTACTGACTTTTATGTTAATTTTGAGATATTTTTACTTTGTTTTAAAACCGAATAAGAAACTCAAAGATCAGAATCAAAGAGTTTCATGTCGAATATAGTAACTATAAACGTATCGGTGACTACTAGCATAAGCTAAAGCACGTAGTTCAAGTACGTAGTACAAACTAGAGCAACTCGTAGCAAAGGTGGAGAAAGTTCTGATCGTTATTCCTAGTATTTTCCGTAATGTAAAACCCATCTCCTAGGAGATATATGATGTTATACATTATGGTGGGAGGTCACTACCCAGGCCAGTTTCGATCTTTATTGAGATCTCATCAGTGAGTAGCTAGACCAAAGTATAATACTAAGAGTATAGGAATTGCGATCAGAACTTTCTCCACCTTTGCTACAAGTTGCCCTAGTTTGTACTACATGAACTATGTGCTTTAGCTTACGCTAGTAGTTGCCAATACGTTTATAGTTACTATATTTGGCATGAAACTCTTTGATTCCGATCTTTCAGTTTCTTATTCGGTTTTAAAACAATGTGGGATTTAATATCCCCTTAATTTAAATAATGTTTACATCACTGAAATGAAGCCTATTGCCTCTTTATTTTAAATAATATTTTTACATATTTCAAATTTTTGTATTTTTAAGCTTGATTTTCTGCTGTCCAAAAATTAGCACTGAGATTGTCTTTCTTGAAAACTTCAGTAATCACAGTTAAACTGACTTCCCTTCTTCCATTTGCAACAATAAAGCAGAAAGACAGGCTAAGGTGTTTCTACTAGCATTGGTCTTACATAGATTGTCATCTCCCTAGCAGAATACTTGATAATCCTCTCTACCTTCCCAACATACTTGATTTCTTCATGTGTGTATGATATTAATAATAGTTTACATGTATGTAGAAAAATTTAATTTATTAACTCATATATTTCTTCTTTGTTATGGAATCATTCTCAGCAAGAGAAGAGAAAGAAAATCAGTTGATAATATTCAAAATGGGAGCTTAAGACACGAGTCACATAACATCTGTTTACTTTCTTATGTCTTAATCACAGCTGAATAAACCTTATAATGCACTAGTAGAGTTCAAAAGGAAACAATGGTTAGCTATTTTAATTCAAATACAAGGCTATATAACTCATTTATTATTATAAAAATAAAAAGAATGAAAATTATTATTATTATTATTATTTGACACCTCCAGGGAGTCCAAGGACTCATCGAGGGAGGGCACCTGCTCTACAACTCTGTCTCCACTACTCTCAATCCACCAACTGACTGCAACTACACCAACTCCATCTACCACCCACCACCACCACTAGTATTTCCACGGATGATCAAATTTAAATTGACTGGAGTATAGAATCTTGGTTTGATTCTAAAAAACTTTGTATCTTGTATCAATGGTTTGATAAGCAAGGCCAGACTTATTGTATTCCAGGAGTTAGCAGGATGGAGGCCATTCTGCTAAAATTAGATTATTCACCAGTTATTATAGTGCAACGAGGGCATTAATATTACTGTAATTATTTATTAAATTTATTTACTAATATGATTAAACAGCATAAATTTTATTTCTTTTTAAAACAGCAGAAGATTTTTTGAATGTTTTTTGATGAAAATATTTTTCATATAACTGTTCAATGTGATAATTTCCTTTCTAGTAATGTAAAGAAATAGTTTTTGTTGTGAGATTCTGTAGTCTCAAAAAGTTAGAGACACTGGTCTCGGAGAGTAACATTGAGTTATTTTGTGGAAGGTGGTAAGAAATTTAGCTGAAACATTATCGCTGCAGCTGATTTGATAGCAAATGATAATGGGTGTCAGCTCTATACTGCAGGGCTATGCTGGACTGAGGACGTTGCAGGCAGAGTATTATTATTATATGTAGCAAGTTTCCCATTATATTAATGTGGAACTTGCTACAAGTTTTTAATGAAACTAAAGAACTTTTAGTCATGGTGAACACATTTGAATTTTAAGTGCTGCATGGGTACAGTGGCTAAGTTGATCACATTGTATAGCTTTAATGTTGATGAGAGCATCAACTCGTTGGAATAAGGAAGTTATTTTTCTATTTTGCAATGTGTTGATGTCTTTCTTATGGAATTGTGTGTATGAGGATAGATAGAAGAAATTTGTCTTGGAGTTTGAGAAATAGACAAAGTTGGTAGAAATATACAAGTTTGTAGGGAATCTTAAAGTATTGATGCATGTGACATTTTGCAAGTCATGTCAGGTGGAGGGGAGAACTTTGGGTCATCCATGGAATCTGAGTAAGGATACAGTTAGAAAGCATGAAAGTGTTGGGCTCTTCTTATATGTAGCAAGTGTGCAGAATGGGCTGCCATAAGATGAAATAGCTTCACTGAATTTGTTCCAGGAAAGATATATGTAGGCCCTTCCTAGTGGGTCCTTAGGCTTTATAGAACAGCCTGCATAAATAATATAGTATCAACAATTTTTGTCACCTAATTTCTGTATTTTTTACTTTGTGCCTTTTCTTTAAATTTCCAGTATGCTTCTCTTAGTTGTTCATCAGGATATTCTGAATTTCTGTTTTGTCAAAGAACCGGATTCAGATTTATTAACATCCATCAGCTTCTTTCTAATAGAAGTGCAATTTACAATTTTTCTTGTGTAAAAGAATTATCTATTGTCTAGAGAAAACTAGAAAGAAAGCTTTTTTTTTCCCCCCTGGAACTTTAGCCACTTATATTGGATGGCTTCATTAATAAGTAACATTAGTGACGACTTTCACTGAATTAAGTAACAATTCTTTGAATTCAAATTTTAACATTGCAGCATTAATATCATCTTCACCAGGAGTTTTTTTTTTAATCTCTTGAATAGTATTCTTGACTTCATTGTTTCTGGTCTCATTATCCAGTGATAATCCTGTCATTAAGAAGTTGGAGGTTCTTACTAAAAATTAGTTACAGTGTTTAAGAAGATTTTTTTGTGAAACTAAATAGAAAGCTTCCCCCCCCCCCTAGAACTGCCAAGTACTGAAATAATAATAATAAAATCTAGAGGTGTAGGGAGTGAAAAAATTTTTGTAGTGGTAATAAAGTATTTGTTATTTAGATGTAGTTTATATTGGAATAGCTAATTTGCAACAAAAAGTGAAAGTGCTATTTCATATAAAATTTTCATGATGGTTTATAGAAAACCTATAATCCATCACATAATGAAAATATATTGATGAATAGTGCTGAGTATACATACTTTTGTTAGATGTAGGATTTTTAAAGTTACTGTTGTTGAAGTGTATATTTTCACACAAACAAAAAAACTTTTCTTCCTCAGTGAAAAGTTGTTGTTTTTGACTGCTGAATCAAGAAAAGAAGAAAATAGCAGCACTTACCTTTGGAATGCATAAAACACTCACTTCCATAAAAAAAAAAAAAAAACGGAGAGGGGAATAGGTGAAAGATAAAAAAATCATTTTCACAAATGCACATAGGTATATGCATATATGTATATATATACATACATAAATATATGTATGTATATGTAATATACATACATATATTTAAGTTTCTTAGTGGTTACCTTGTCAGCAGTAGGGGCATAGACCTGTATAAGATTAATAACTTAAGTTTTAATAACATCCTCCTGAATAGGAGATTAAGCTGAACAGTGACTTATTGGCAAGAATGATACCAAGATTGAAGAATTTTAAGATCAATTAAAAGAACTGATGAAAATTACAAAGAAACATGATATTAACATCGCCATGGTTAATTTCAATGCTAAAGTTGGGAAAGGTAGAAGTGGAGATATAGTTGGTGAACATGGACTGGGAACAACAAATGAGAGAGGAGACAATCTTATTCAATCCTGCCAAGAAGAGGAACTAACAATCACAAATACATGGTTTAATCTACCATCCTAAAGGCTATATACTTGCCAAATTACCACAGGATAATAATACAAATATAGTCAGAAACCAAATTGATTACTTGCTAATTAATCAATGATTTCAAAGTTCCATGAAGAGTACAAAAACCTATCCTAGTGCAGATATTGCTTCTGATCATAATCCACTGGTGACAGAGTTAAAACTTGGGCTGAAAGCTATATTTAAGAAACATCAGCAAAAAAGGTTTGATCTAGGAAAGTTAAAAAACCCAGAGATAAGAAAAAAACTGAGTCAAGATCTGAATCAAGAGAATAGAACTTATCAAGAATGATGACGTCATTAGGGGTGCTGAATCATGGAACAAATTAAAATCTGTCTTCATAGAGAAGTGTACCAATACTTGTGTCTTGATAGAGCAGTAAAAAAAAAAAAAAAAAAAAAAAGATTGGATAACTGACGAAATTCTTTCTGTCATGGATCAACACAGATCATATAAAAATCATAATCCAACAAAATATAAAGAGATTCAGAAAATTTTTAAAGACAAAATCAAAGAAGCAGAAGAAATCTGGATGAATAAAACATGTAAAGAAATAGAATTTCTAGATGAAAAGCATGACAGCTTTAATCTACACTGAAAGAGACCTCAGGTATATTTAAGAAAAAACAGCTAAGTATCCTTCGAAACAAAAAGGGATAAATAATATCCAAAAAGAATGAAAAATACAAAAATGGGTGAAATATGTAGACAAATTCTTTACTGATATCAGACAAAACCCAGAAAATACTTATGAACAGATGGAAGGTCTATGGATTCTAAGATCAGAGGTAGAATGTGTGCTGAACTCAGCTAAAAATGGTAAAGCTTTAGGCTCTGATAGAATACCAGCAGAAATAGTAAAGTTATTAGAAGGCAACAACATTATTATATTAGTAAAGCTATTTAATAAGATCTACAATACAAGCATAATCCCTCAAGACTGGTTACAGTCAATCTTCATCATGCTATCTAAAAAAGCAAACGCAAAAACTTGTAATGACTATAGAATGATCAGTCTAATGATTCATGTTCTCAAAATGTTTCTGAAAATAATTCAAAAAAGAATGTACAGAAAATGTGAAGATACCATCAGAGATACCCAATTTGGCTTTAGAAATGGTTTGGGAACAAGAGAGGCTCTTTCTGTTCCTAAATCTTATTCTAAAACAAAACAAGGAAGTATTCATTTGCTTCATTGACTTCCAGAAAGCATTTGACGAAGTCCAACATCCTAAAGTGATTGAATTATTAAAAAGAATTGGATTAGATGGTAAAGACATCAGAATTATTGAAAACTTATATTGGAACCAAAAGCATCTGTTTAAGTTGATGACATTATTACATACCCCATTAACATCAAACAAGGAGTAAGGCAAAGATATGTGCTGTCACCTCTTCTTTTTAACATATATTCAGAAGCCATATTTTAAAAAATCTTAAATTTAAAAAATCTATATATAAAAAGAAGACGAGGGAACAGCAAATATCCTTGCTTTACTCCTCTTTTGATGTTAAAGCCTTAGGCTTTAACATCAAACGATTAAGGAAGAGAATAAGAATAAAAGGAAGAGAGTAAGGGATTAATATAAATGGTGAAATCATCAATAACATCTGATATGCTGATGACACAACTCTCCTAGCTGACAATATTCATGATCTTCAAAATCTTCTGTAAGTAGTGAACGAAGAGAGTGAAAAAATGGGATTAAGTTTAAATATAAATATCACCAAAACTAAATTTATGGTTATAAACAAGAAACTAATTCTTAATTCAGCACTTTCTTTTAATGGGAAACAAATAGAAAGAGTGACAAAGTTTAAATATCTTGGATTCTGGTTAAATGAAGAATGCAATCCAGAAATGGAAATAAAGGTTAGAATTGAAATGGCAAGAAAATAATTTTCTCCTGGTGAAATCAACTAACACAACTTAAATTTGGAACTTAGAGTATGTATGGTCTGTACTGCTCAATGGTGCAGAAACTTGGACCCTGAAGACAACATCAATAAAAAAACTTGAAGTCTCTGAGATGTGGTTATACAGACGAATGTTAAAAATCCCATGGACAGCAAAAATGTCCAATAGAAGTACTGGAACAAATGGGGAAATCACATTAACTTTTGAATACCATAAAAAAAGAAGGAAAACTGTGATCAAGATATGCAGTATCTTGGTCACCTACTTCGTAATGAAAAATATAAGATACTTCAATTTATTATAAAAGGGAAGATAAATGGAAGAAGAGAACAAGGAAAAATGAAGAAAATCTTGGCTGGCAGACATCAGACACTGAACTGGCATGAGCTCTGAGAGACTGTTCAGAGTGGCTGAGGATCGCTCAAAATTTGCCATGGTTTTCGCCGACCTCCGATAGGAGATGACACTTGAAGAAGGAGTGGTTACCTTCTATACTTAGACAAAGTACATTTCTGAACTTATGTATCAGTTCCACACACAAGAGATAGAAGAATCTATAAGACATCAATGCTATGTGTGTAAAGTGTAGGTGGGATTTGGGAAAGAAGGAATATATCTACTTTTATTTAGAAACTAGAGTAGTTTGGGAACTCTTCATGAGGAGAGCTGTTCAGCTAACAGAGGTAGATGGAATTAAAGGGGAATAAGAGAAGCATATTCATTGTGTTTTTGCAGTTGAACTGAAAGAGGAGGCCAGGCATCTGTTGCTACTGATGTTTTAACAGGCCTGGCAGAAAGCAGAGCAATTCTTCATTGGGTGGAGTATTGTCCATGTAAATACCCATAGAAAACAAAACATAACGTGGAAAATCTGATTAAAATTAATCTGATTTTCCATGTTAGCATCAGAATTTTTAGCACATTGCAAACATGCAGGCATGTGAACAGTATTCTAATGATAGGCACATTTGGGATTTGTAAAAATTAGTAACTTGAGGGTGAAAGATAGCGTCTTAAGCAGGAAAAAATGCCTTTTTTGAATGCTGAGGAATCTATTGATATGATATGTTTGCACCAGGAAAGGCTGGATTTAAATGGCAGTCTGGAGGTAGGGGGTTAATTCTCTGGTGATCAGTGTATTATAGAAGATAAAAATAAGTTCAGGTTTTTTTTTTTTTTTTTATGAGAATGAAGGTAAGACTGTGTTTTGAAAGTATTGGAAATGACTGGGTTAGCCTTGTCCCAATGAAAATTGCCAATTGCCTTGAAGGTCAGTATTTTAAGTATTAGTTGCAGAAGATTTTGCAGTAACCCCCCCCCCCCCCCCAAGTGGTGAATGATTTAGGCTAAGAGATGTTGCAAAATCCATACTGATTATCATATTTTGCAGGTGGGAACTGAGGTGGTGATGATTGTCAGCAATTTGAAATAGATATCTTTCTCCTCTTTTTTTTTGGAACAGGCCAGATATATGCTTGCTTCCATGTATCAGGATACGTGCAAGCTGAGTATAAAAGGCTTTAGAGATTATATAGGACAACAGGTAGTATTAGTTCTGGTCTTCAGCTTTTCAGCACTGTTGGAGAGATGGCATTGAGAGTGACTTTTTGAGCTCTAATTTATTTAAGATCCTTCTGATATCCTATTGCCAAAAGATCACAGGAAGCATATGATTTCCAATTTTTGTATGGTAGGAGGTGATTTGCATGGGTCATCTGTGTGCAAGTTGCAAGAAATGAATAATGCCAGGGGGTCAGCTTTATTAGGTTCTGTGACAGTGATGCCATCTGGGTTAGAGATTGGTGGAAGTTCAGGTGAGCAGAAGCAGACTTCGATGTCTTTTGAAAAAGACCAAAGGCATGACTTCCACTTGGAAATCACATTTGGATTTGTTAATGGTTGTTTTGCATTTTGTTATGTGCTTCACTATAACCTGGAGTGTTCTAAGCAACCTATAATATGCTGTTTTTGCCTCTTTATCTGTCTTGTTGCATCTTATTGAATTGTGGCATGGAAAGTGGTCAGGAATTTTGGATTGAGTGGGGAATGAGGATCTTCATACTAGTGAGAATAATTTCTCTCTCTCAGAGCAGGTGAGATCAGAAGCATGGAAGCAGTAGTCTGACCAAGGAAAGAAAGAGTAGATAGAATTTCTGGAGGTCATCCCACTTATCACCATTTGTAGTGCCAAAGGACACAAAGTTGGAAATAGTATGGGGGGGGGGGATATTGTGAGGGAGAGGCACAAGATTATAGTCTAAGTTATTTAGAGGAGAGTTTACCTTTAAACAAAGATCAAGAATATCAAGAGTCAAGATGGTTATCAGATATTCAGGTTAGCAGAGGCACAGTTTGCCTCACTTCATTGTTTATGGCAAACATTTCCACATTTCTACCTATTTGGTCAGTGGAATTGGAAAAGGGAAGGCAGTTGTAGAAGTTGTGGACACCTATGAAGATCTTCATTGTTTGGGTAGTTGAATTGCAGAAAGTCATTGTTTTAAGATAAGAAGTTGAAGAGGTCAGAGTGGTTTTCAGAATTTGGAGAACAGTAAGTACAGCAGATGAACATTACTGAATGGGAGAAGGATACCTTAAGCCAGGGAAGATCAAAAGCAGAGGATTCTAAAGTTGTTCAATGTTGATGCTTACCAAGGGAACAATTTATGCAGCAGAAAGAATCATGCAGAGTGTAATTTGGTCACTTAAGATGGACTGCGGTTGATGTGGCTACAATTTGGGTTTCTGTCAAAAACAGATCTGGTCTAGATGTCTGTAAGTGATTATTTATAGTCTTATTTCTTTTGAAGAAGGAAAAAAATGTATTTACAGCACATCTAGTTTTCAGATAAGCCTGTGTAGCTCAGTGGAAGTGATATTTGCACCCACAGCACTAGGCCACCTGAAGAAAGACCTAAGTTCAACTGTAGTTGAAGACTAGAGAAACTTTTCTATGTCTTTCTTCGACCAGCTCCTGAATTAGTTGATCTAGAAACTCAGGTTTCTGGGAGGGAAAAAAAAAAAAAAAACTCAAGAAACTCTAAATTGACTGTAGAACCCACACTGTTTCAAACATTACAAATATAGTGTTAGGATTAGGGGCCATAAGATGGTCTCTAATCCTAAGGCCTGTAAATCATCTGTTTCTTCATTGGATGCCATTTATAATTAGTGATAGTCTTGGGTTGGCTACTGTTGGAGATTGAATCCCCCCCCCCTCCCTTCAGTCTCCAAAAGTTAGATATGACTAAAATGGCCTTGCGTACTCCCTAAAGGGTAATAAAAAGCATTAGCAAATTTTTTATTTTATTATTATTTTTTATATAGTTTTCCAGACAGTATAGTAATATCTTCTACCGTAGTGTAAATTGATCACATTTAAAAATAAGTTGCATACTTCTGTATGAAAAAAATACAGAAAGCAGTGTATACTTGAATTATTAAAATGATGATGTAATAATTTTATAAAGAAAAAAATCATAACTCTTGAAAAATTAAATTATTTGAAACAGGAACATAACAGATTTTTTTTTCTCCTAAAAATGTAAAGAGAATCTCATACATTATTGTAATATATTGTGAAATGGGGAAAAAATGTTTAAAAAAAAAGCAGCTACGCTTATTTACTTTTGGTTGTCAAAATAATAATAATATCACATATAGGCAAGTATTTGATGGTAGGATGAAAACTCATATGTAAGCATCTGATATAGTTAATTCATTATTTAATTCTTCTTTTAAGAGATTTGGTTCCTAGAACCAATTGCTAGGACAAGAATTATGCCTATTTTTTTAATTATGCTTTTTTCCTACTATAATATTTTTTGTCATGATGATGATGATGATGTCCAGTATATGTAGAGTAGCAATTCAAACAGCTTTTGATAAAAAGTTAACATGAATAAAGCAGTTACATTTCTAGTTAGTATATGACTCAACTTTTGCAGAAGTTCTCATATAGAGGTGACAGGGGCTTCCTCTCCTGCAAAACAAGTACACCCATCAGAGGATACATACAATTAACAGCCATATATATTGGCCTCATAATAACTTCAGCTGTAATGCCAATCATCTGCACCCCCCCCCCCTCCTCCTCCAACACCCTAGCCACTAGTCAGTCTTGGGATGTTTGGTTTGGGAGTTTGTTTTCCTCCATCTGCACTGGTTTTTATCCTCAGGATCATAAAACTAGCCTTAAACACTTTTGTTGTAGTTGTTAGCATTAGAATAGGAATTGAGTGATTTATTGATCTTATACCATCGTAGACAGACTTATGTTCCTGTATGGACGACTGATGACGATGATAATTATTATTATTTTGTATATATATATTTATATACTTTATATATATTTTTTTCTCCAGCTGTTTCATTGGTGGTTTCTTCAGAGCAAAGGAATGAATTTATACAGTTATGGAAAAATGCCTTCTCTGAAATCATGTCTGATCAGAATGGAACTGGTAAGCATTTATTAAATTTGTTTTTATTACTTCTATGTATGATACTGAAACAGTCCTTTTAACAGAATTATGTTATTACTTTTACTTAAGCTAATTTGTATGGACAAAAGGAAGGGTGGCTTCTTATAGTGAATTTTTTAGAAATGTGGGCTGGGATGTTTCAATACTTGTTTATAGTGAGTGAGTGAGTTCTGTTTACTGTATAAAATAATTAAAATCATGGCAAAAAAGAAAGAAAGATAGAAAAACAGAAAGAAATCCTTTGGTTGTGTTTTTAAACTTCTGTTTATATTTGCTGATTCATTTCAGATAATCTCACAAAAGATACTGAAGAAACAAAACAGACAACTTTGCCCGATCAGGTCAGTGACTCTCATCTTTCGAGAAAGACTAAAGTCCTCTTTATGGGCTATGGTAATGGTTGTTAATTTTAGTTCTTTGTATTGTTAATTCTCTGGATAGAAATAATTATATTCTAAGATTTCTTATAGGTCTTTTGAGATTTCTGATTTTATTAAACTCAGTTTTAAGAAAACAAACAAAAAACTTGAAAAGTTTTTTGTGAGATAGATTATGTTACAAGAACCAGTTTTTCCCTTCCCATAACTAACTTACTTAAGGAATAGGCATTTGCTTCTTTCCTGCACTGATTGATTTTTTAAGTTCATGGTGCCACTGCTTGCACGTTGATGTTTAGAACTTCTCACACAACTTGTGTTTCCTTTAATTAACATGAAAAACAAGGAATAAGTAATACTATTTATTTAAGGCCATATATTTCAGCCTGAATATTACAGGCCATCATCACTGGCAACAATAGTTTATGTAATTAACTTTTGCCAGAGGTGACAAGCGATTCCAGGATAGCAGTATATGGAGATTCTTTAGTTAGAGGATTAGTTAATGTGAGAATCCATAAGGTCTGCTATTCAAGAGGGAGAATAAGTAGGATAATTCAGGCATTGGACATGGGGAAGAAATGAGCAAGAGAGTTATCGGTGATTGTTGGGACAAATGATCTAAGTGGACATAAGGAGCATGTGAGGATGAATATTAGGAGGTTATTAAGAAGAGGGAAAGAAAACAGTGTAGTGGGAAAGATTGTCGGTGTGTTGCCTAGGTATGACAATGATGAGTTGCAACGGAAAGCCAAAATCATGAATGGTATACTAGCAGAATTGTGTGAGGAGAAGGGAGTACAGTTTGTGGATGTATGGCATGTGTTTGAGCGAAGAATGAATTCAGGCATGACGGGTTGCTGGATGGAAGCACAGTGTGTGATGCATTCAAGAGATCAGAACAAAGAGATTAAGGGAAAAATCAGAAGAGTGGTACTGAAGAGTCAGAAGTGCTTTGCAGTGAAAACAATAGTATAGTGAGAGATAAGAGAACAGGAATGCAAGAGAAACAGGGAAATTGGGGGAGAACCCAGGTGAACAGGAAGGCATGGCATTGAGAATGGATGTTGAAAGCGGCAGTGAATGTGTATAAGAAGATGGAGTATATATTGCGATGTGGGTGTGGTAGTTGAGACTGAGCACATATATGTGGTAAGTGGTAATAAAGGTAATTATGCAGGTGTGGCAGAGAAATCACAACCAAAGGATTGGTTATAGATTGGTTAGGACTGGTTATAGACCTAAAAATGAATTACTGTGTTTGTTTATAAATGCTAGAAGTAATTGAAGGGAGATGAAATGGTTTCACTGATTGAGTTTATTTGTCCCAAAATCATTGGAATAAGTGAAGGTCTTTGTTCATGGTTGAATGAAGATGATATTCTAACAGGAATAGAAATGGAAGGATACAGTATTTTTTGCGAGATAGAAAGGACAAGAAGTGGGGGGGGGGAGGTGCTGCTGATAGTGGGAATTATGTCCACATAAGGTAGACATGAAAGAGTGAAACAGTGGCAGTGTGGTGTAATGTGAAGATTGAAATGAAGACATATTTAATATGTTGCTATAAGCCTGGGAATGTGGAGGATGGTGATGAAGAAATGTATAAACAATTTGGATTAGTAAATAAGGTAAGGATAATTATTATGGATGATTTTAATTATGGAGATATAGATTAGAATGAAGAGATAGCATTTGAAAATAAGAAAAATAATTTTCTCGAGTTCGTGAAAGATAACATGCAGCATGCAAAGGAGCGCACGCGAGGATCGAGAGTTTTAGATGTGATTATTTCATCAGAAGATGTAATTGGGAGTGGGATTTCATACTTTCCTCCAGTTGGTGAAAGTGATTATGAAGTGATCACCTGGGTTGTATGCTAGCCATATGCACCAACCTTATAATGGAATTCTAAGGCTGGTGATTATGACAAGCTTAGGAGACAGCTTAGAGCTATAGTATGGAACGCGGAGTTGAGTGATAAGGAAATAAATGCCTGCTTGGGAACTGGCAGAAATAAATAACATCATCAATGTCTGAATGTATTCTGAAGGCCAAAAGGCTGAATAAGGTAGGTGTAAAATGAATGAATGAAGAGCTTAAGCATAAAATCTGGAAGAAGGTCCTTTGGAGGCAGTACAAGATGAATAATGGTAATAATCAATTATCATGAAGAGTATAAAGAACAAGCTAGGAGTGGGACTCAGTTGGTAAGGAAAACAAACATGCGGTATGAAACAGAAATTGGCAAATCGGGTATGTGGCAAGTAGAAGTTAAATTAAATTTCTCATAATTCCATCTCATGGTGGAATTATGAGGAATTTAAGTGTAAAGGGCATAGGAAAGTCTTAATTGTGAGTGAGCAGGAGGTATTTGGGGAAATAAATAACCTTGATGTCAATAAAGCAGTAGGGTTTGATGACATGTCACCATGCATCTTAAAGGAATGTTTTGGGGAATTGGCAGTAACATTGGCATGCCTGTTTAATAAGAGAGAGTCTTACACAGGTTCCAAGGTAATGGAAGGAGAGTAAAATTGTTCCACTGCATAAATGTGATGATAAGGCTGTATCTTCAAATTATAGGCCAATCTGGAGTTGTAGTGAAGGTACCATAGAGTTTGGCAAGAAGTAATATACAGAAAGGTTGATTACAGCAGTATTCTCTGTGATTATTATCATGGGTTTGTTAAAGGGAGATCATGTTTTACTAACTTATGTACACAAACAAGGTGACAAATACCTTGGACAGGGGAGATGCATATACAGTGGTGTACTTGGATTTTGCAAAACCTTTTGATAGACTGCCACACAGCAAACTGTTAAATAAATTGAAACAGGTGGGATTGGATAACATACTTCTGAGTTGGATTAGTGACTGGCTCTCAGATAGGTATCAGAATGTCGTATATGGGGGTGCAGTATGCCAAAAGAGGAAGGTCACTAGTGGTGTACTGCAGGGATCAGTTTTGGGACCATTGTTGTTCAAGTTATGTTAATGATATTGGAATGGGTTTAATTAATGATATGCAGCTCTCCATTGCTCAATTCATTGCTCTCCCCAATTTTGCATCATCTGCAGCTGTTTGCAGATGATGCAAAATTGGGGAGAGCAATGCAAAGTCAAGTGAATGTTATAGCCTTACGGGAGGACTTGAATAGATTTCATGAATGGGCACGTAAGTGAAACTGTCAGTTCACTGTTGCAAAGTGTAAGGTTTTGAGATTTGATAAGCAACAATGGGATGCAAAGTATAATACTTGGTGGGGAAATTTAAAAGGAAGTAGAGGAGATGAGAAATTTAGGAGTAATGGTGGACAAGGACCTGAAATTCAGGCACTGCATTGCACAAGTTGTGAAGATGTCACGTCAGATAATGGCAATGATGCAGAGGACCCTGACATACAGAAATAGAGAGGTTATAATGCCATTGTATAAGGCCTTGATCAGGCCTCATATGGATTATTGCCACAGATTTGGTTGCAGGTTTTTGCAGTGACAAGGATATGTTGGAAAGGGTCCAAACAAAATTCACAAAGGTGGTCTTTGGAATGTAGAGTACATGGGCAGATTTAGAGAATGTAAGTTGCAAAGCCTCATGAAGAGGGGGGAGATATGATTAAGTTATATAAGCTAGTCAGGGGTTGTTATCAGATTGACATGGAAGAGATTTTTCATAGAATGGGAGGGGGGTTATAACAAGAGGCCATCACTGGAAACTGTATAAGGAGAGTGTGAGCATAGGAGTTAGGAGAAGATTCTTTGTATGGAAAGTGGTTGGTGAGTGAAATGCATTGCCTGAGTGTGTTGTGAATGTAGATACGTTGAATCGGCTTAAAGCATGGTTGGATGAGCATTGTGTGCAATAGTGTGTACCTCCCACAATGAATCTCTGACTCAATGGAGGTCAGATGATAATAATAAACTTTGTATAACTTGTACCAAATGTAATGGATAACCTTAATATTTTTATTATATTCCATAACTTTTCCCTGTATATTTTATCAAAAGATTTCTCATAATCTCTAAGGGCCAGATGAGTCTCTAAATTAAATTCTCATCTTTTTTTTCAATAATTTGTTTTAACACATAAATAGTGTCTATATATGATCTTCCATGTCTGAAACCATTTTGTTCTTCTGAGAGTAATATTTATATTGTATTTACTAGATGGATTCCTCTGTAATTTTCAGAATCATCTGTTACCTTTCTTAAATATAGATATAGCTTTAGCTTTTGACCAATCTGATGGAACCTCACATTTCCTCCAACAGTTATTTATATATTCCTTCATATTTCCAAAGCTCACTATTTATGCCATTTAATCCAATTGATTTTCTATTTTTTGATACATTTATTGCATCTTTTAGTTCTAATCTAAGTAGTTCTGTATCAATACTAATTTCTTCATTAGTGTTTCCAGTTATTAAATTTGGTTTATACCATAAGTTCTTATAATGTTCTATCCATGGTTTTTTTTTGTATTATGTTAATTTGTGCTATATTGCTTTCTTCATTGTTTAATTTTTTTAATATTTTGTAGGCTATGTTTTGTCATCCATGTATGTCTTCTGTTTTCTGACATAAAGAAAAATGGAAAAAGTGGTACTTACTGGAGATCTAAACAGCAGAGTAGGAATTGAATCCCACCAGCCATGTAGAACTGTTTTGTGAATATTTGGGGAAAAGGGCAAGTCTCATAATAATGGTGAGTATCTGCTGGATTACTGCTCAGGATAAGGACTAGCCATTACTAACACCATGTTCCAACATAAAAATGTGCACAAGTTCACATGGAGAGAAGACACAAAAATAAGAAAAGCCTCAGTCCCTGTTGATAGTGATATCATCATGATCATTCAGGGTACACGAGTAAACAGAAGATTTGGATTAGAAGGCAGGGATCTGTATTTATGTTTTGTAGATCTGGAAAAGGCATACGACAAGGTGCCCGGGGAAAAGCTTCTCAAAGCACTACAGTTACGTGGGGTAAATGGAACATTATTCATGACAATACGTAGTCTATATTTAAGTTGTCAGTCAGTAGGAAGATGGTTTGATGTAAAATCAGGTGTAAGACAAGGATGCACATTATCTCCATCCTTATTCATCTATTTAGATCACACTATGAAAGAAAGTGGCACTGAACCTTATATTAAAATTGGAGATATCAAACTTAGCACTTTGCTTTATGCAGGTGATATTGGACTCCTAAACACATCCACTTAGAAGTCTCTAGGATTTTCAAACTAATTGAATTGCATCTGTAACAAATTTGGCATGAATTTCAGCAATAAAAAGACCAAAACTACGAAAATGGACAGGAACAGAAAATTTCAGCTGAATTCTCAATCGAAAACCTCTAGTAGAAGTAAAATATTTCAGTTATTTGGGTAAAGTTTTTATCAAGGATGGTAAATTAAATTTGGAAATAGACAGGCAAATAAGAAAGCTGGTATGGTGGGGGAAACAGTTGTAGAAATTTATTTGGAATAAGAGAAATTAGCCAAAATACTGAACTAGCAGTATACAAGACAGTGTTCAAACCAGTTTTAAGTTATGGATCTGAGAGTTGGGTTAGAAGTAGAACACTTGATCAAAGATTAGCGATTACAGATATGTGAGTTCTTAGAAAAATTAGATTCTTGAACAGATGGCATCAATGGTAGAATCATATTAAAAATGAAGACATTTTTAGGAATGAACATGACATTGTGCTGACAAGTAATAGACTAATATGGAGGAAAATTCTTGATAGGAGCCTGTTAATAATGTAAACTTAATCATATAATGCTGTGATAATAGCCTGACCACCCACTCTTCGGGTTACATATCAGGCAATCGATGATAATATGATAATTTGAAATAGGAACTATTCTTCACTTAATTCTGAACATGATTAAAGTGAATATCACACTGAAAAGAAATGTGAAGGTTTTAAAAAGAATTAGAGTCAAACAGATTTTAGGGATGAGCAGTTAAATATAAAGTTGAACTGAATTATTGAACAAAAAAAAATGAAAGAGTTTGAAAACAAAATTTAAAACTTAGAAACCAGGAGCTAAAGAAAACATTGATTGATTCAGTCAGGGAGGCATATATTTAAGTTATTTATAGAAATCCAAAGTTCATAGCATACTCTGGACTACTTTAGTTAAAATGGGTAGTTCAAAAAAAAAAAAAAAATTAGAAATCATATCTCAAGTATTTTGCAGGTACCCTGTTTTGTTTTTTTTTTTTTTTTTTTTTTTTTTTTTTTTTTTTTTTCATATATATTATTTGTAAATAAAAAAAGTAGCTAAACAAAAGTCATGGGAAGACTTGGAAATCTAGAAGATAAATATCAAGAAAGTAGCAAAATATTTTGAAAGCTATTGAAGATACTTAGAAATGGAGGAAAGAGTACAATAAATGGAATAATCAATGATAAAGGTAATATAAAGCAGAAGATAAATACATTCTGGATGACTAGAGTAATTATTACTCTGAAATAAGTTGAAATCAATCTTTCACAGTTGTTACATGATAGTGACAGAACAATGGTTAAAAATGTTCAAGAGAAATGCAGTCAGGATACATATCAGTACTGAGATAGAAAAAATCATTCACAAACCTGAAATGTGGAAAGGTAGCTGAAGTAGACGATATTCCACCAAAAATGCTCAAATACAGAAGTGTAAAATTTTTATAATGGCTGTATTTATAATTTTCAAAACACCTGATAAGAAAAGCAAATTCTCCAGATTATTTGATTAGAGTTCTTATTATAGGATCTCATCCTATAAAAAAATAAAAGGGGAAATAAAGTAGTGTAATGTGAAGTATTACAAAAGAATTTCTCCACTGAGTATTCCAGTAGATCTTAACTTTATTGAAATTAGCAACAATGTTTCATACCAGAATTAAGATCACATCATCAGTTATGAAAAATACACAGAATATAAGATGAATACCCCAATCTGTTCACCTATAACATCAAGTTTTTTGAATTAGAAGGATCCTGTCAAATAGATAATAAATTTAGTAAAATTTATTAAAAAAATTAACTCATTCGGTAAGTAAATTTACTTACCGACTGAGAGTTTGCTTACGAAAAATACATCTCTCCAATGTTTCAAGTTACTTAGTACTGAGAGTTTTTGCTCTCTTAAAGTTTCTGCCTGGTCTCTGATGAAAACCAACCAGTTTGAAACAGCTGTCAGGCCAGTGAAGCCTTTTCAAAATGGACCAATAGAAGGGGAATATATGAATGCTTGGACAGTAATCATCTCTCCTATAAAGTCTGGCTAGGCAATTCATAAATATCGGTCAGTGTATTCCCGTAAGCTCTCTGGTCAAATTTCATACAAAACTTTTATAGTTTCTGTATTCGGCTTTGAAATAATGCTGGATTTAATATCTACTTAATTTTTATAAAAGATAATAAATTGTTTTTGATATTTACGTGAAGTGGATCTCTCAAAATTTTAAGACTGAGAGGCATTCATTCCAGTATAAATTTGGTCAGGGTAATGGGTTTTTGAACTTTATTTTGAAGAAGATAAACAGTTCAGGAGGATATCATGTTTGGTATCAACACTATGTTGCAATATCTGACTTTGTTTTCTCTTTTTTACTTGGCAAGAAATTGGAAATTTTGTTGATTGGAAAATATGTGGTAGCTAAACCCTTGTCACAACCAGTGGACAGTACACTCTCACAAGGTAAAGATAGAAGAAGAACAAATGTTATCATCATCATCATACATATCAAGGATTTAGGCCTAGTATGGCCTGTTCCGTTGAATCGTTTAAGAGGACGTCCTGGTTTTCTTTTTCCTAATGGCTTGTACTTTAAGGCTTGTTTTGGTAATCTTTCTGTCTTCATTCTTTGAACGTATTCCATTCATTTATGTTTATATTTTTTAATTTTTTCAATTACTGGTTCTTGGTTTTATTCTTTCATAATATCTTCGTTTCTTTTGTGATCAAATAGGGTATACTTTGCGGTTTTTCTCATAAACTTCATTTCTGCTGTTGTTAATCTTTGTTTGTCTTTTTGTTTTATTGTCCAGATTTCGCTTCCATACATTAAGACCGGTAGGGCTAATGTATTGTATACTTTTAGCCTGGTTTGTTTTTGAACTAGGTTTGGTTTAAATATAGAGTTAATTACTCCTGTTATTTTTAAGTATTTTGCAATTTTTATGTTTATATCTTTTTCATTTTCATAAGATCATACATCCTAGGTAGTTAAATGAATTCACCTGTTCTAAGATCTTGTTATCTAATACTATTTTAGTTCTTGCTGGATCTTGTCCTTTAAAGGCCATAGTTTTTGATTTTTCCGTTGATATTACCATACCATAATCTTTGGATATCTCATTTAGATTTAAAATAGCTTTCTGTAAGTTATTTTCAGAATTTGTAATTATTATTTGGTTGTCTGCAAAGAGGAGAGTGTTTAAGTTAACTGTAGGTGAAAGTTTAATTCCTTGATGTAAATTTTTACTCCATTTTATTATTATTTCATTTAAGTAGATATTAAAAAGAGTTGCTGAGAGGGGACATCCCTGTCGGACCCCTTGGTTTATCTCTCTTGTATTTGATAGCTCATGATTTAATCTTATTTGTATTTGATTATTTTCATATATACTTGTGACAGCTTTTAGGATATTATTTGGTATTTGTCTTTCTTTTAATATGTTAAATAATATGTTTCTTTTAACTTTGTCAAATGCTTTTTCAAAGTCAATAAATGCAATATGTGTTTTTAAATTATATTCTCTTCTTTTCTCTATTATTAATTTTAGGCAGAAGGCTGGGTCTATACATGATTGTCCTTTTCTAAATCCATTTTGTACCTCTGGAATAAAGTTTTCGGAATATTTCATTAGTTTGTTATTTAAGATTCTGCTGTATATTTTGTAACATGAATTTAGTATACTGATACCTCTATAGTTTTTAGGGTCATCTCTATTACCTTTCATAAAGATAGGAATCACAATTGCTTTTTTCCATTCTATTGGGGGGATACCAGTTGAGTAAATTTTATTTAAAAATAATAAGAGTCTTCCTTTGAATCTTGTTCCTGCGTATTTATATTCTTTGTATTTATGTATTTATGTTCTGAATGCGTATTTATGTTCTGAACCTAGCTTATCTTCTCCAGGTGATTTTCCGTTTCTTGTTTCTTTCAGGCTGATTTCTAATTCTTCTTCAGTTATTTCCTTTTCATTTTCGTTAATTGTTTGCCAGTTGTTTTTTTAAAATATTTGTCTGTCCACAATTCTGTGTAGTAATTTAGAAATTCTTCTAATTTCAATTCAGTGTTTAATTTTATGTTTTCTTTGGTATCTGCATTTAGGTGTTTCAAAATCTTATATACATTGGGTCTTATTTTATATAAATCATGTTCTAAATTAGAAACAAATTTATTCCATGATTCTCTATGTCTTTTTCTGACTTCTATTTTAGCTATGGCTCTTATTCTTTTATATTCTATTTCATCTTCTAATCTTTTACTGCTTAACCATTTGTGAAAGGCTTCTTTTTTCTTTTTGATTGTATCATCCCAGATCTTCAGTTTTTTTCTTTTATTGAATTTTTTGGTCTTTCCTAAGCTTTCATTTGATGCTGCATTTAGTTTCATTTTTATATTAAGCCATTCTATTTCTATTTCTTCATTTTGTTTTATTTTATCTAGATACTGGTTAATTCTTTGTTCATATAGCCATTGTACATTTGTGTCATTCAATAGTCTAGTTTTATAAACAAATGTTTCAATTTTTCTTTCTGTTCTTGTTACTTGTAGCCATTTAGGTGGTAATCTTAATTTCATTTTAACAAGGAAGTGGTGACTGCTTATTTCATATCCTCTGTGAACTCTAACATCTAGTGAAAATTTTGATGTCTTTTCATTTAATATGAAGTAATCTAATATTGATTTCCATCCTCTTGCTGCCCAAGTATATTTATGTATGTCTTTATGTTTATAGAAGGAATTCATTATTTTTATGGTTATTATAAACTACAAAGTCAATCAATTTTTTACCATTTCTATTTAGAGTGTGTTCTCCATGTATTCCTATATTATTATTAATTTTTGTGTTTCCAATTCTTGCATTTAAGTCTCCTGCTAAAATTATGTAATCATTTTTATTTATTTTATTATATATGTTTTGTAGCTGATTATAAAAATCAATATTATCCTGTTCTCTTCCTTCTTCTGGGGCATATAAACCATCATCATCATTATCAAATTCCTGCCATGTACCCTCAAGGGGTGTACAGGATATGACAGTACCACATGAAAAAATTACATCATTACTAACTTCCTATCTACAATTTTCCTCCAAATCAATCTGTTACTTGTCAAGACTCCAACATTATCAGATCTTATATTTCTATCGTCTAAGGCACTTTGTACCGTATCAATCCACCTATATCTTGGTCTTCCTCTGGGTCGTTTTCCTGCCAACCTGGCAGAGCACACTTGTTTTGCTAATCTTTCCTCTCCCATTCTATTTAAGTGACCATACCACCTGAGATTAGCTCTGCTAACGCATTCCTGGATGCTGACAATGTCAAGTTCTTTCCTAATATCCTCATTTTTAATATGATATTGCCATTGATGCCATCTGTTCACGCCTCTAATCTTTCTCAGGACTCTCATATCTGCGGTCTCTAGTCTTTGGTCAAGTGTTTTACTTCTGACCCAGCTCTCAGATCCATAAGTTAAAACTGGTTTGAACACTGTCTTGTATACAGCTAATTTGGTGTTCCGACTAATTTCTTTCTTATTCCATATGAATTTATTCAATTGACTTCCCACCATACCAGCTTTGCTGATTCTGTTGTCTATTTCTATATTTAATTTACCATCTTCAGTAAAAATCGTGCCTAAGTAGCTGAAATGTTTTACTTGTTCCACAGGTTCTCCATTCATAACACAGTTGACATTTTCAATGATTCTACCTATTTTCATTGTCTTTGTCTTTTTATTGCTGACCTTCATACCATATCTATTACAACAGCTATTCAATTTAGTCAGAGAATCTTGCAGACTTGTAGCGGATTTATTTAGAAGTATAACATCATCCGCATAAAGCAAAGAGCTGACATTAACATCTCCAATTTTGATATCAGGTTTAATACCACATTCCTTCATAATGTGATCCATATAGATAATGAATAACAGAGGGGATAATGTACATCCTTGTCTCACACCAGATTTAACATTAAACCATCTTCCTGTACTTCCTTCAATTCTAACTGCTGACTTGCAACTCAAATAAAGACTGAGTATTGCTTGATATAATGCCCCATTGACACCATATAACTGCAGCGTATTGAATAGCTTCTCTCTTGGCACCTTGTCATATGCCTTTTCCAAATCGACAAACTTAAATACAGATCTTTGTTATATTCCCATGCTTTCTCGACTATTTGTCATAAAGTGA
The DNA here is from genome assembly GCF_054136105.1 of Typopeltis vanoorti. Classification (NCBI taxonomy): domain Eukaryota; kingdom Metazoa; phylum Arthropoda; class Arachnida; order Uropygi; family Thelyphonidae; genus Typopeltis; species Typopeltis vanoorti. Next base: position 9,634,077 of record NC_143567.1, on the reverse strand, counting down.
AGATCTGATCCTGACAGCCTCTATTTGGCCTGAATCCAGCTTGTTCTTCACCAAGCTTTCCTTCCACAATTCTTCTCAACCGTTTCTCAAGTATACTTGCATAGATCTTGCCAGGAACACTCAGTAGGGAAATACCTCTGTAATTCTCACATTCAGTTTTATTTCCCTTTTTATATATAGGTACTATGAGAGCTCTACTCCAATCATCGGGAATTCGTCCCTCTGTCCAGGCTTCCTGAACTATGCAGTGCAGCCACTGTAAGACTTTTATGCCACCATACTTCAGCATTTCTGGTCGAATATCATCTAATCCTGCTGCCTTTCCACATTTCAAGCCTTTGATGGGCTTTTCTACTTCAAGTATGGATATGTATTCCTGACTGCATTTCCGGTCAGTGTTTTTTATCACTGTGCTGTCATCACTGCTTGTTTCATTTAGCAGTTTTTCAAAGTAATTACTCCATACTTCAAGGATATCTTTTTCTCCTGTTTTCATGTCACCTTTATCATCTCTAACTCCTTTTACAGCACTCTTTCCTCCATTCCTAAGCTTCTTCAACAACCTCCAGAATATTTTGCCACCTTCTTGATATTTATTTTCTATATTCTTGCCAAAGTCCTCCCATGGCTTTTGTTTAGCTAGTTTTACACACTGTTTAGCTTTCTTACATTTGTCTCTGTATTCTGTAAGAGTAAAAGCTGACTTATTTGCCAGGAACTTTTGATATGCTTTCTTCTTTTCCTTCACTGCCTCTTTAACTTCCTGTGTCCACCAGGGAGTTCTGATTTTTTTATCCTTCCACACAACCTCACCACATGCCTCTCTGCCAGAAGCAATCAATGTTTTCTTCAGAGTTTGCCACTGAATCTCCACGGTTTGATTCCTGTTCTCAAACTCTTTCATTTTCTTTTCAATAATCTTTCTGTATTTTAGTCTACAGTTCACATCTGAGAGCTGCTCAACTTTTATTCACTTTAAAACTTTCTTACATGTTATTCTTTTCAATATGAAATTCAATTTTATCCTGCTCAAGACTAAATAGTGATCACTTCCAATTTCAAATCCTCTGTACACTCTGGTGTCCTGCACCAGGAAGAAAACATCACTGTGAAAAATAACATAATCAGTGAGACTTTTCTTATTCCTAGCCTCTTCTCTCCATGTGAATTTGTGCACATTTTTATGTTGGAACATGGTGTTAGTAATAACCAGTCCCTGTCCTGAGCAGAAATCCAACAGATATTTGCTATTATTATTAGCTTTGCTCTTTTCTCCAAATTTTCCCAAAATATTTTTGTATGTCTCACAATCATTTCCTACTCTGCTATTTAGATCCCCAACAAGGACCAACTTTTCCTTTTTCATTGTGTCAGTTGCTTTTTCTAAAGCCTCAAAAAATTCCTCCACTTCTACCTTAGTAGAACCTTCTGTGGTACCATAGGCACAAATAAGTCTCATTGTCCAGTTCCCCATTCTCATATTTGCCCACATTACTCTACTTGAGACTGACTGCCATTCAAGAAGATTAGCCTCGTATTTTGTGTTGAATACTATGGCTACTCCTTCTTTTCCTTGATTGTCATTGCCTGAATATAACATTTTGCATTTATTGCTCAGAAAGATCTCACCAGTTTTGGTCTTTTTTGTTTCAGTCACCCGTATTATGTCGATCTGGTACTTATCTAATTCCTCAGCTAGCTCCATTTCTTTGCCATTCAGGCTTCTTATGTTGATAGTACCGATCTTTAACTCTGGTGATGTTGAGTTGGGATTTGTTTTCAGATTTGTTCCAGTAGCTGACTTTTCGCTGTTCGCCCTGGTTCCCTGGCGAAAACAACGGGGGCCTTGTTTAATCGGGCGACGCCCCAGCCGGAATGAAATTATGTCATGTTGTACCATCATTTTTTATTTTGATTTAACCAATAAGAATACAATTTGGTCGGCTAAATCCCAAATTGCCAGCCCATCCTCGTTCGTTCAGTATCAAAGTAGATACCCAACAGGGTGCACCACGAGAAGGTGAGGATTGGACATTAGGTCAGATGCCCTGGTCGGTTCTCCACATTCCTTTAAAGGCTATGTGGAGGTCTCCTCTCAGTTATACAGCTTTGACCCTTAAGCACCCCTCTTCCTTCTTCTGGGGCATATAAACCAATTATTGTTAAATAGCCTCTGTCTATTTTTATTCTAGCTTTTATTATTCTTTCATTCCATAATTTATAATGTTTTAACTGTTTTGAAAGGGAGTTATGAATCCAAATCATGACTCCTGCTTGTGCTCTTTGATCTCTGTCGACTCCACTGTATATCAAATTAAAATTTTCAGTTCTCATAGTTCCTTTTAATTTCTTTTTTGTTTCAGTGATTACTGCTATTTTAAAATTTCTTTCATTTAATAACTGGTCCAATTCTGTTTCTTTATATGCTATGTGTATTATATTTTTTCATTTTCCCTTTTCCATTCCAGGGTCGTTTCCCATAGATTCAATCCGATTATCTTTTTCTGTCAGCTTACAAGTATGGTTATGTTCTCCATGTCAGGGGACTAACCTGACGATGGAATAGTTCAGTGGTAGGGCTGCTACCTTAAGGCTTCTGAACTCGCCTTCTTCCGAATTTAAACCCATAGGAGGAATAGGGTATATTGAAGGGGAAAGGGTAGATTATAGAAGAAATATAGTAAGGTTTATAGAGAGGACATAGTTGTAAGGCCAGAAATGAAAAGACCCCATGGCCCTCGAGTACTCTAGTAGCACAAGGGTCATAAGTAAGAAGAGTTGGCTGATAAGGCCTTATAGAAAAGATTAAAGTAAGTGGGTCTTCCTCAAAGTAGAAGAAGGAGAGGATAGATCCAGCTAGGGGTACATGGGAGTGCCGTTTCCCTTACAATCAAGATGATTGCCCCTTATGGCCCTCTTGGTCCACGAGTCCTTATTCAGTATATTCAGACCACCCCACCATATATACCTACATATATATACACACACACACGCACGCACATGTACACACACACACACACACACACACACATGGGGGGCTCCCCTATCCGCCACCCAGGGGATGCGCTCTCTAGGGGTTACAGGGTCCCCTGAGAGAACAAACAAACAAATATTATGTGCTCTGTTAATTAAGGTTTTTAACAGCACTGATTTTCTGTGAGGTGTGATGATGTACCACCCAGAAAATCAGTGTGTGCATATATATATATATATATATATATATGTGTCAGTGAAGGTAGATTTCCAATATATGCTGTTTGACAAAGTACCAGAGGCTGTATGGGTAAGTAGGATGTCCAAGAAGGGTGAGTTTCCAGTACTCTAATTTTCCATAGTTTGTTGAATATGCAGCTTTAGATGCCAGTTTGGTGTAAGTAGGTGGTTAATTTGTTTTCAGAATGGGACCAAATGGAAAATAATATGCCATCTACATAGTCATTTTAGAAGGAAGGTTAAGGATGATTGGTGGAAAACAAAGTGTTCTCCAGATAGTTTAAATAATAATTAGCTAACAGTGGGGATAAAAGGCTTCTTGTAACTATACTCTCAATCTGTTTGTAGATAATATTTTTCCAGTGCTACAATATCCTGATTGAATTACAAATTCAAATATCTTCAAAACATTCAGAAGAAAATCTTCAGATAGAAGGCAGTGTTGTCAGTCAAAAGGAACAGAGAGAAAATTTCATAGCTAACCAAATTATCAGAAGCTTGTTTTTATAGAGAATATGTAGCAGTTTTGATAAATGATCTAGAGTCTAATGTGTAAACTTAATATTCAGGAGGATAGAAATTCAGTCACTCTCTAAGGAGAATCGGTACAGTTTGCAATGGTTCTCATAGGGTGGTCTTCTTTATATATTTTTGGGAGATCATATAAATCAGGTGTGTTTCCAAAATGAGGGCATAGTTTCTCTGTATTATCATCTCAACTTACAACCTGCATCAAAGAGCTTATTCATTTGCCTGATCTGTATTTTGGTGAGATTATAATTAAATTCTTAATATGTTAGTTAATATGTTAATCTATCCTGTAAAATAGGTTTATCTTCCTTTTATAATTGTCTTTATCCATTACCATTCTGTTCCTTTATCTACTTTTGAAATAGATATATGGTTGTTTTGTTTCATTGAAATAATTATCTTATTTGTTAGGAATAGGTTGAATTAATTTTCAAACTACAAGATAAATATAATTTGAACTGGGCAGTGTGAAGCAAAAGTGGAAGCCATTCTGATGTTGCCTAGAAAGAATTGGAGAAAATACCATTAGCACTGTAGTGACTTTTATTTGTTTACTTGTGTGGGGGGCGGGGATAAAAATCAAAGGAATATATTAATAGCAGGAAGATCACTAGCAAGAGTTGAAGGTGATCTAAAAAATTTTGAAGGTTAACTTTTGTCATCATTGCAGTAGAACCATCTTATACAAAATAGGTATAAATAGGATTAGAAAAATTTGTGGACTGTGACTTTAACAAGATAACTGAAAGCACAATATGGATACAAAGCATTTTTCTATTCTATTCATCAGCATCAAAAATTCTTTTCTGCCTATACTTAACATTTATTATACCTTGGGTATAATAAATGTTAAGTATAGGCAGAAAAGAAAGTTCATAATTCCGATGAAAACTAATTATGTTATGCACCTGTTCCTGTGAGAGTGACTACTGAAGTATCACTCAAACAGATATGTAGTATTACCTAAGAACCAGTGTTTAACATACTTATTAGAAGTGTGTCATTTTATGTGAAATCATCAAAATAAAAATTAAATTGAAACTGCATAACTTTGAAATTTAATGAAAGATAGCTATTTGGTTTTCCTTTAGATGAAGAAAAAATATATTTTTTAAGATTTTTCAAAGACTAGAGACACAGATATGAGAGTGCTGAGAAAGATTTAGGGAGTGACAGATGACTGAATCATATTAAAAACGAAGATATTAGAAAGGAACTTGACATTGTTAGCATTCAGAATTTGTGAGCAGAGCTAATCTAAGGTGGTATGGCCACTTAAATAGAATTGGTGAGGGGAAAGGTTAGCAAAACGTGTTTGATTCCAAGATGGCATGAAAGAGACCGAGAGGAAGACCGAGATTTAGGTGGATTGATTCAGTCAGAAGTGCCTTAGAGGCATGAAATGTTCACTATCACAATATGGAAGTGCTCACAAGTAATAGATTAATTTTGGGGAAAATTATGGATAGGAGATTAATAATAATGTAAACTTAATCATGTAGTGCTGTCATAGTAGCCTGAACACCCCTCAAGGGTGTGTGTGCATATATATATATATATATATGTAGAAAGTATTTTACCTTGGGTATAATAAATGTTAAAGATACCAAGCTATTTTAAACCTGGTTTTACTCCATTTCCCAAGTAACCAAACAGACAAACAAGTCAAGTTTGCGCCTGCAAGTGTTGCAAGTCTAGCTGATCCTGCACGTAGTACAAGACTAAGGTAACTCATGGTAAAAATAGAATAAGCTCTGATCACTAATCTTAATATTTACCCTTAATGCAAAGCACATCTCCTGGAGGAGATGTACGATGCTTTGTATTAAAGACAAGGGGCCACTATCCAGACTGGTTTCGACCTTTATTGAGGTCTCATCAGTCTCATCTCAACTTTATATATAGTTTCTGTATTTGGCATGAAACTCTTTGAGTTTCTTATTCAGCTAAGAAACAATATAGGATGTAATATCCCTTAACTTAAATAAGTTATGTCGCAAAATTGAAGCCTTTGGCTCTTCATATATTTAGTAATGGTTTTCTCCATTTCCCAAGTAAGCAAACAGACAAACAAGTCAAGTTTCTGCCTAAACGTAGTGCAAGACCAAGGTAACTCATGGTAAAAATAGAATAAGCTCTGATCACTAATCTTAATATTTACCATTAATGCAAAGCACATCTCCTGGAGGAGATGCATGATGCTTTGTATTAAAGGCAAGGGGTCTCTACCCACACCGGTTTCGACCTTTATTGAGGTCTCATCATCTATATTTTGAGTCAATATAGTGTGAGATGCTAGGGATGATGTGGAAAAGATGCAGTTTTCCACATCATCACAGATAGGCTGAAAATGAGGATATGATAGAAACATTTAAGTTACATAAAGATTTTTATGGGATTGATGCAGGGAAAATGTTTCAACACTTGGCTTGAGGGGGTAGAACAAGAGGTCATCCATGGAAGTTGAATAAGAGTGTGGTTAGTATGGGTATGAGGACTAAATTTTTTGCTTGGAGAGTGGTGAATGAATGAAATAGGTTGTGCATTTATATCTCCTCCTGAGATTTTTATTTAATAAGGTTAAAACACCTTATGGTAACTTGTTCTGGTAAAATGCTTATAAGCTCTGTATTACTAAAATCTTGGTATTTCTAGCTTGGCTCCCACTGATGAGACCTCAATAAAGGTCAAAACCGGTCTGGGTAGTGGCCCCTTGCCTTTAATACAAAGCATCGTACATCTCCTCCAGGAGATGTGTTTTGCATTAAGGGTAAATATTAAAATTAGTGATCAGAGCTTATTCTATTTTTACCATGCATTACCTTAGTCTTGCACTACGTGCAGGATCAGCTACACTTGCAACACTTACAGGTGCAAACTTGACTTGTTTGTCTGTTTGGTTACTTGGGAAATGGAGTAAAACCAGGTTTAAAATAGCTTGGTATCTTTAACGTATATATATATATATATATACACACACACACACACCCTTGAGGGGTGTTCAGCCTGGTTGGCCGAGTGGATAGTGTATCCACTCTCCAGCCAAAAAACTGCGGCTTCGAATTCCACCTTGGACATGGATGTTTGTGATTGTCAGTGGTAGTCGACAGTAGATGGCGTTGATGTAATTGCAGTCTGTTGGTGATTGAATGGTTGAGACAGAGTTGTAGAGCAGGTGCCCTCCCTCAATGAGTCCTTGGACTCCTTGGAGGTGTCAAATAATAATAATAATGAAATTATGATGGTAAGATTTTTTCCTGGCATCCTGTTAATTATGATAGCCATTTTTATTTGGCAGATCCACAGAATATTTGAAATTTTGAAGGGTTTAAAAAAATAATCATAGTTTATTTCCAGATTGTCTAATCACATCAATGTAGTGCTTTTCTAATTCTTTTGCCAGCCTTCTTTCCTATTGATGCTTCTTACATTGCAGTGTCTATATTGACTTCTGCTGACACTGAGTTTGAGTTTGCATTGGTTGCTGACTACAGTAGTAACTACAGCAACCTTGTTTAACCAGGTAGCGCCCAGCCACATGACATTGCATCTTGTTGTAACATCATTGTGAATGAATACAAAATGCAGTTTGGTCTTGTAAATCACAAATTGCTAGTTCATCCTACTAACCTGGTGCACCACAGGAAGTTGAGGATTTAACATTAGTTAGATGTCCTGGTTGGTTGGTTCTCTGCACTACTGAAAAAGTTATGCAAAGATATTTCTTACCAGTTATCTAGCTTTGATCTTTAACAGCAATTTTGATCTTTTTTACAGCAATTCTATGATAAGGGGAGTACTTCATGAAGGTGCTACAAAATCTTGTTTCCCTGGTTCTAAAAATAACAACATTATTAATGTTGTGAGAATGCAAAAAGGAAAAGAGAAAGAATTGATTGTTTAATTGGAAGAGTTATTGGAAGAAGTGTGGAAAAAAAAAAAAAAATGAGTGAGAGGGTGAAGTTTGTGAGTCTGCTGCCATGCTATTCTAGAAGTGAACTGAGAAGGAGAGTGATGATGGCTAATGAATGAGTACACAGAGTGTGCAAAAGGATTGATGCAGAGTTTGTGGACCTGTGGTCTGAGTTTGATGGATAGAAAGATTTGTACAATGCTGATGGACTGCACTTAAATGGTTCAGAGTGAGGTACCTAGAAAGAGCTTTGTTCTGAGAGCGTAAAGCTCAAAGTCAGGTTTCTCCCGGCCTGAGTGGGCCGAGTGGTATCCACTGTCCAGCCAAAAGGCTGCGGGTTGGAATCCTGCAGTGGGCATGGATGTTTGTGATTGTCTGTGAAAATACTAGTGGTGGTGGGCGGTAGAATGGAATTGGTGCAGATGATGGTAGTTGCAGTTCATTGTAGTTTGTGGAGACAGAGAGCTGTAGAGTAGATTTCCTCCCGTGATGAGTCATTGGACTCCCTGGAGGTGTCACATAATAATAATAATATACTAACACTAGAAGCATCAAGAATAAGAGGGAAGAATTTTTGGCATTGGTTTATGTAACCTTGTCAAAAATTATATGCATTAGTCAGACTTGGCTTGGATAGAATGTGATGGATTTAGTATTTTCAGGGAGGATAGAGTAGAAGGACAAGGAGTGGGGTAATGCTGATGATAGCATATGAATTGCAGCCAACAAGATTAGGAGTCATTCAGACAGATGACAGGTATTTTGAGTCAATATAGTGTGAGATGCAAGGGATGATGTAGAAAACATGCAGTTTTCCACATCATCACAGATAGGCTGAAAATGAGGATATGATAGAAACATTTAAGTTACATAAAGGTTTTTATAGGATTGATGCAGGGAAAATGATGTTTCAGCACTTGGCTTGAAGGGGGCAGAACAAGAGGTCATCCATGGAAGTTGGATAAGAGTGTGGTTAGTATGGGTATGAGGACTAAATTTTTCGCTTGGAGAGTGGTGAATGAATGGAATAGGTTGTACAAGTCAGTTGAGTGCTTTGTCTGTTGATGGTTTCAAGGAGAGGTATGATAGATATTGTGTTGATATGTTTTTGTCTCCCACGATGAGTCTTAGGCCACCATGAAGGCACCCTTGCAATAATAATAATTATATTAACAAAAGCAATTATAAACTTGTAGTTTGAATTTGCACAATTTAATGAAGTAAAATAGTGTAGGATATCTGAAACATACAAGTTGTCTACAGTAAGTATATAGCATAGCACACTAAAATATTATCACTTACTCTTTTGAACATATGGGTGAAAGTACATTGCAAACAGCAAGGTTTGACAAATTACAAAATTGTACTTGCATAAAAAAAAAAAAGTCCCTCTCCCCACGAAGTTTTTTTTAATTATACGTCCCAATAAGTCAATAGGAGTTCCATAAAATGATTATTGGTATACTGTAATCATTGTTGGAGAACATTTCTACTGTGTAAGAACCATTCCAAGGAGGAGAAATCAGTAATTAAAAATGGGAAGTGCAGTAAACTACATTGATTTTTTTGAAAATATAATTTTTTGCATTAATTTTTATCACTAAAATGGCACTTTATATTAAGCATATTCTTTTGTGTTTACTTAAAGTTAAAAAAAAAACTAAGGTTGTTAGAAAGTTATTTATTTATTTCATTAAATAAAAATTCTATGATTTTGTCCAGTCTGCAGCTGTTTTCCAGCTGGGAAAATCTACTTGCAACAGTCAACTTGGTGAATGTATTTATCATGCCTCTGCAAACAGTATTATTCAGACATCGACACTACCCTAGATAAAGTTCACCAATACCTCTACTGATACCCTCTTTGTTTAACAATTCAGTTATGATTAACATATGTTAATTACATGGAACCGAAGCCCACATGCTTCATCAGTTACCTGGACTTTATATACATTACAATTTAAAATCTACAAAATATAAAACTCCAGGAAATGACATATCAATTAATTCTTAAACATGAAATTTGTGAAGTGTTACACATATCAATTTCTGAAATTCTCTCAAAATTAAAATGATTATAAGGAAGAACTGCTTCATTAGTGGCTTGGAAGCGTAGCATATATCAACCAATAACTAAACCTCTTAAGACTGTTGCACACAAAATTCTCAGCACAAAACTGCATTGGTTTGTATTAATGCTAAAGAATTACTTCACTAATGCCTATCTACTGTGTGACCACAGAAGAGCGAGCCGTTGATGTTACATTGCCAAGAAGAGTCATTTCATGTTGAAGGGGAGAAAGGAATAAGGTGATGTACGAATTCCTCACCAACATGTGAAATCACATGCTTTATGCATAAAATTTTCCGACTGTTGTACAAGCTAATTAGTTACCACTTTAAAACTTGAATTTTATTAAAAGAAAAGTTAATTTTCCAACATATAATAATAAACACTTATTCCATGAAACGCATTGATTACTGTGTTATTGAAATGGATTCTCCGTCTTCTGCCATGTGTAGAAGAGTCAAGGGGGCTTGCATCTGTGGTCGGGCAGTAACAGCAAACATGTATTTCATCACTTCTCCTTTGTGAACTCATTACAGAAAACATGTTCACACTTACCCAGCATTCTACTACACAACCTAAACAAATATAGAATGCTAAATGAATGGTGATAAAGGTACCACATTATTAGTACAGCTTACCTGCTATACTAATCGCACTAAACATGAAAGAAGTCAGCAGCCAAGTGAATTCAAGGAATAAAGAATATTCTGTGTTTAAAAAAGTATTAAACAATATATAAAGAGCAAATATTAATATTCTTTATAAAAACCTCATCATAGCTACAAAGACTGATGTTATCTTCTTCGTGTTATTACTTTTTGATTACTCAATGATAATACCAGTATTATCATTGAGCTAAATATATACTTCTCCCTTATTACTAATAGAATATTCTTTATTATAATAAAGAATATTCTATTAGTATGTTACTTTGCTTCTTTTAGATTTACCGTATATGTCAGCATATAGGACAACCAGTGTATAAGACGAGGCCTAAATTTTAGGTTTTAAGCTTATGTCGGTTGTATAAGACTACCTCCCCCCTAATTTCTTCTTTCTTGTATTAATGCAACGTTAGGTATTGTTGCTATATCCATTATTTTTATATCTATGCATATCCGTTATTTTTTTGCATAGCATAGATTTGGTATTTATGTGAATTATCCTAATTAAAATCCTAATTTTTTTAATTTTAGGATTATTAAGATTGTTATCATTTAAAATCATGGAACCAGCAACAAAACGAAGAAAGTATGAATCTTGATTTAAAATAAGGGTAACTGAAATGGCAAAGCAAACTAATAAGTATGCTGCTGCAAGAAAGTTTGACAACTGAGAAGATGATAAGAGAATGGGGGAAGAAAGAAGATATTTTTAAAAAATTGCCAAAGAAAAATATGCAATGAGAACGGGGATCACCCAATGGCCGTAACTGGAAAATCACGTTACAGAATGGATGTTCGAAAAAAGGCAGATGGTTACCTTGTTACAAGAAATATGATTAGAGCATATACACTAAAATGGTCAAGATTGAATCTGGATGAAAGTATAGAATTTTAAGCTACTTCAGGATGGTGTAATCGTTTTATGAACAGACAAAATCTGGTAATACGACAAAAAAAAAACGAAAATTGCTCAAAAACTACCAGCAGATCGTGACCACAAACTTACCAGTTTCCATAAATTTATTATTCTGTTGAGACAAGAACATAAATTTCTATTCTCTAATATTGGAAATATGGATGAAACTCTTATGAGCTTTGATATGATAAGCAATAAAACAGTGGAGCCTAAAGATTGTAAGAGTGTGCTAGTTCGAAGTACAGGTCATGAAAAAACAAGGTTTGCAGTTGTGTTGTCATGTTTGGTTGATGGAACCAAGAAAAAAATAACACCAAAAATTGCTGTTATACCAATAACTTCTATATTGTAACCACTAGATGTCTGCTTGAACAAACCATTTAAAGATCACATGCGAGAAGAGTGGAATTGGATGTTAAATGGTGAAAAATCATTTACAAACGGTGGATCTATGTGGGCTTCATCACATTTTAAATAAATTTATGTAACAAAAAATTAATCAGATTTGTTTATAAACACTGCCTATTTTCTTATATAACGATCTATTGTAACTACCTAAATGTTCATCCAAGAAATTAAGCTTCCTTTTTTATATTCGCTGTATAAGACGACCCATGATTTCGAGGGGTTTTCTGTAGTATTTGAGAGTTGTCTTATATGCCAACATATACAGGAGTTTTTTAAACTTAATTCTTTGATTTGCTTATTTTACTTGATGATTTTTTTTTTTTTTTTTTTTTTTTTTTTTTTTTTTCATGTATGCTATACTTTTTCTTTCTTTTGGAAGTTTTTTCCCACTTGGTTAGACTATAAATTATATATTTAGTTTAATCCTTTATTCAAATGTAAGCAAACAAAGTTTGTGCCTGAAGTATCTTCAGGACTGGGACAACTCGTGGTAAAGGTGGATTGAGTTCTCATCACTTTCCTTAGTATCCCATAATGCAAAGCACATCTCCTTGCGGATATGTATGATGCTGTGCATTATGGAAGATTATTATTATTATTACGGGCAACTCCAGGGAGTCTTTAGACTCATCAAGGGAGGCCCTAAACATCATGTCCACACAACTATACGACATTCTCACAGTATCTATCATACCTTGCCTTGAACTCACTCACCGTCATAGCACCCACAGCAGACTCTGGCAGCATATTCCACTCATTTACCATTCTAAAAGTAAAGAACCCAGCTCTAACACCCTTGCTAACCACACTCTTGCCCAGCTGCCATAGGTGTCCCCTAGTTCTCCCACCACCAGTCCTGATCTCAAAAATATCTTCTGAATTAATCTTATAGAAATCCTTTAGCAATTTGAATGTCTCAATCATATCTCCCCTTTTCCACCTATCAACTAATTTCTGCATCCCACAAATCTTCAACCTTTTCTCATAAGATTCATTCCATAGACCTGCTATCATCTTGGTCACTTGCCTCTGGATCCTCTCCACCTCCTCCCCATCAAGAAGAAACCTAGGTGACCAAATCTGGGCACAGTAGTCGAGATGAGGTCTTATCAAGGCTCAGTACAGAGGTACAATAACTTGCTTGTCTCTGCTTGTCAAAGTATTTTTCAACAACCAAGTGAGTTGATGAGCTGATTTAGCTACTTTTGCAATGTGCCCCCTAAACTTCATCTCCCTATCCACCAACACTCCCAAGTCTCTGGCCTCATCAATCTCCTGGAGTACAGTTCCACCAATATGGTATACTGCTGCTAATCTTTTCACTCCAAAATGCATAACCTTACATTTTGTCACATTAAATTGACATCCATTCTCCTTAGCCCAGAACTCCAGTCTATCCAAGTCGTCCTACAAGATTTTGGCATCTTCTGCATTCACTATTGCCCTACCCAACTTTGCATCATCAGCGAACAAATGAACTGTTCCTCTTAGATCCTTCCCTATATCGTTAATGAACAAATTAAACAGCAGTGGTCCAAGAACAGAACCCTGCAGCACACCACTAGTCACAGGCCGTCTTTTGGACTCTACTCCTGAATAAACTACTCTCTGATATCTCTCCATCAACCACCCACCTATCCATCTCACCAACCCTATATCCATTCCCATATGTTGTAGTTTACAGATTAGAATTCCATATGGTATCCTGTCAAATGCCTTAGCCAGGTCCAGCAGTATCACTGTAAACCCATTACCCTTATCCAGTTCAGCCATCACTGTGTTATAAAACTTGAACACGTTACTTAGGCATGATCTACCCTTCTCAAAGCCATGCTGTTCTCCCATACAGTATCTCATTTTCATCAATCCATTCCTGTATTTTTCCCGTGATTACTTTCTCCAAGACCTTGACAATGACTCCTGATATGCTGATCGGTCGGTAATTTGCAACAGTAGTCTTGGATCCTCCTTTATGCAGTGGAACTATTTTCCCCCTCTTTCCACATCTTCGGGACTAAACCAGACCCGAGACTCAGATTAAACAACATGGTCAAGGGGACTGATAATTTTTTAGCTGCTTCATGTAAGACTCATGGTATACCATCCAATCCCACTGATGTATTGACGTTGAGGTTATGCAATAAACTACTCACCTCCACTTCATTCATCACAATTCCCGTATAATCTACTGGTTTATTCGTTTCTGCAATGTCTCCACCTGGATGATATATACTTGCAAAGTGCTCACTCAGTAACTCAACTATATCGACTGATTCAGTGACCTCCTTACCATCGTCATTCCTTAAAATCATTTTGCCGTGTACAGTTTTTTTTTTGCTTGCAGCATATTGAAAGAACTGTTTGGGATTCTCTTTAGCTTGCATAGCTAGTTTCCTTATATAATCCGCTTTTGCTTTTTTTACCACACTCGTTACCCTTCTGGCCTGCACTTTATACTGTTCATGTGCCTGCAGGTCACCTCTTTCTTTAAATTCCCTCCACAGTTGTTTCTTTTTTTGCAGCTCAAGCTTAATGGTGTTATTCATCCATTTAACCCCTACTTGTTTTACTATTCGGATCCTAGGTATACAATCAGCCATAACACAATCAGCCTGTAAATGCTCCTTGACCACTTCCCATGCTCTCTCGACATCCAGCCCTTGCAGTTGTACATGCCATGGCACTGATCCAAGCAATCTCCTAAGCTTGTCATACTTGCCAGCACGGTAATTCCACATATACCCTGTCTTAATCGAAAATTCCACACCTTTAGCCACCTCCCAGGTCAAGACCTTATGATCACTCTCACCAATAGGTGGCAACATGGTCATATTCATTACAGTCAAATTCTCAGATGCTATTACCAGGTCAAGCACTTTCACATCCCTAGTATTTTCAATTACATGCTGCTCAAATAGTTATCCTTTAATAATTGAATAAAATCCATTTCCTTCCTCACATGTGTCCTCTCCTCCTTCCAATCAGTGTTACCATAGTTGAAATCCCCCATAATAATTACCCTCCTTCCACTCATTTCATCAATTTGTTTATGCATACTATCTCCATCATCTATTCCATCACCTGGTCTATAGCAGCCCAACTGTATATTTTGTTCTGCCAGTCTCAATCTCACACCAAATAGCCTCAAACGCGCTCTTTTCACTATCCTGCGATACAACTTCAATTCTCCTTGGCTGCAGTTCATCAGCTATCATCAATAACACTCCCCCCCCCCCCATTTTATTCTCTCTGTCCCTCCTAAACACACTATAACCTACACATTCTATCCCACTAACTATATCATCTTCCGTCAGCCATGTGTCACTAATGCCAATAACCTGTGGTCAGGAAGAGCCAGTCAAGGCCAAAAATTCTTCCTTCTTGTTCCTAATATTCCTGGCATTAGTATACATGAAATGCAGAGGTCCCTTTGTCTCACCTCTATCTTGATATGTTATTCTAACTATCCCATTCCGATTTCTTGTCCTTAGTACTGGCTCGGGTACGTTATATACATTCTTACACTCAACTGTCTCACTGATGTCTGCATATCCACTCCCCCCCTTGGTAGTTCTAGTTTCCCTGGTTCTGCACATCCATTTTCACTTCATTCAGCAACACTTTTTCCAGTCTCCGCACACCAAATCCATTCAAATGCAGGCCATCCATCTTGTATAAATCCTTTCCCTATCAAACTCATTCCACATGTCCACGAATTCCGCACCACACCGTCTGCATAACCTGCGCATAAAGTCATTTGCAATTATGGTCCTCCTTCTAAATTCCTCTCTATCATACCGCGGCAACAGACTCACCATCCTAACTCTGTCACTCTTTTCTTTCGCTACCTTTAACAATACTTTCAAGTCCTCTCTCATAAAAAATTTATCTCCTTTCAATTCATTCGTTTTTGCGCTCTAATACTCTCACTTACATCCTTAAATTTCGCACCCGGTAAGTACGATTTAGTTAAACTCCCATCTATCACTCCTCTTAATAACGAGTCACCATACAACACTCTTTCCTTCATTTCAGAAACTCTCCCACTCTTACGCTTATTTTTCCTTTCAAACACTTGTTTATTTCTGTTAGCCAAGGCACTCTGGAAAGAGATTTGCAGGTGCTCTAATTGCCACTGTGCATTTTGTATCACTGCGTGCAACCTAGCGATCTCACTCCCTACAAATAATTCCTCGTTTTTTTTCATCATTTAAACCATTTTCTCTCTCTGTATAGTTGCTTTCACTCTCTCTTTGATCACCGCTCTCATTGCCATCTTGTACAACATCGCAATTCCCTATCAAGCCACTATTTTCACTCACATTCTGGCTTTCTTCAACCATAACTATCTTACGACCTGACACATACTTTAATTCCTCACTTTGCTTACACTTTCTGCACATTCTCCCACCACTATCACTTTCCATCCAAACTCCAGCCTCCTTCAGGAATGCATACATCCCAAACTCATCACATTGGACAAACTCCCTCACATTACAGTTTTGAAGAAAGGTGTCGTATTTTTTGATGCCATTATCTTACGTTGCATTGGCGCCATGTGCTATTCTATGAAACATATCGTTAAAATACTAAATTAAATAAAATGGAATTCACACCAAAATTACACAGACACAACAAGCTACCAAAATTAGACAATATTACGTTATGATTTAAACCAATATTCCAATTTTCACTCAAAATTATACTTAGCTTTCGGGAGCTCTCTGAAAACACTACACACACCGTGTAGCCCTCTAGCGGCAACCTCATAATGCAAAGCACATCAAGTTTGCTTTGCATTATGGGATACTAAGGAAAGTGGTGAGAACTCAGTCCACCTTTGCCACAAGTTGCCCCAGTTCTGAAGATACTTCAGGCGCAAACTTTGTTTGCTTACACTTGGATAAATTAGGATTGAACTAAATATATAATTTATACTCTTTCTTTGTTTATAAATATATTTTCCTATATGTGTATGTTGGCATTTTTAAAATTTCAGTGAATTCCAACTTTTTTTTTTAAAAAAAAAGAAATACTATTATGTTATAATTGGCATTACTGTTATTATTGTATTCTTATATATGTCATGAAGGTGAAATAATATTTTATAATCATTCAAAAGGACAATAGGCACATGGGAGGTGTGGCTATTAAATAACGAGACTGGTTGCAAAAATGTGGTTTGTTATTTTGTACAACTTAATTGTTATCCCCCTTCAACATGCTCCCCTCCTCTATCTATACACCATTGCATATGAATTTCCCATTGTTGGAAGCAGTGCTGCAAGTCATCAGGTGTTATCTGCTTCAGTAATGCTGCCGTTTTTTCCCCATCCACTGACTGAAAATAAAATGGGTGCCCTTGAATGCAGATTTCAACTTTGGAAAAAGGTAAAACGCACATGGAGCTAAGTCCAGCGAGTAAGGTGGATGGTCCAACACTGAGATCTTATCGGCTAGATACTGCTTTACAGATAGTGCACTGTGGGGTGGAGCATTGTCCTGATGGAGAATCCAAGCGTTGTTCTTTCATTGATCAGATCTCTTCTTCCTCATTCGTTCTCTCAGCTTGGCCAGAACCTCAAGGTAATAATGTTGGTTAACTGTCTGATCCTCTAGTCACCCATTCAATCATTACCATGCCATTGATATATAAAAAAAAAAAAAGAACAATCAGCATTGCCTTCAGTTTTGACTTGCTCGTTCTTGCTTTTTTCATTCTTGGTGATGGAGTTTTTCAGTGCATAATCGATGCACTCTTTGTTTCTGGACTTAGCTCCATGCAACTTTTACCTTTTTTTTTTCAAAGTTGGAATCTGCATTGAAGGACACCCAGTTTCAGTCAGTGGGTGAGAAGAAAACAGCAGCGTTACTGAAGCAGATAACACCTGATGACTTGCAGCACTGCTTCCAACAATGGAAAATTCGTATGCAATGGTGTAGGTAGAATAGGGTAATATGTTGAAGGGGATAACAATTAAGTTGTACAATTGTAATAATAAACCACATTTTTGCAACCAGTCTCATTATTTAATAGCCACACCTTGTAAACTACTCAGTTTACTAATAATAATTATTAACAAAAAAAAAAGTTGAGTGCGGTATGCAGCTTTAATATGCATGTTGCAAAATTGTGCAGTTCGTTAAAAATATTGTTGCATTGTGTGTTAATAATTATTATTATTTATTTAATATTATTTTTGTGATTTTTGTTCTATTTAAATGTAGTTCTCTATATTGTATTTACTTGAATATAACTCGCCCTTGTGTATATCTTGCAACCATGATTTTACTCTACAAAAATAGAAACAAAAATTCACACACAAAAAGAGTTTAAAACTTTCAGAAATAGATAGTGAATGTTGTTATGGCAGTTTCCGAACAGAATCAGCATTTCAAGTTAACAATCGCAATTTGCCTTTGTCGTTGAGTCGCGTGATCTTTTGTTAATACTGCACCAATCATATGCATAGAGATGGAAGCAACAGTAAAGGAAATGTGGCAGTGGGGGCATTGACTTCTTCTCGATCTTGGATTGCATGGGGGTGGATTAAGTGACCATCATTAGAACTGTTGTGTAACTGGATTTTGAGAGATTGGGACATGATTTTGCCAGAAATAATTTAACTACAGAAGCATTGTTACTAAACGATTCAAATATATCATGTGATAAATGTTGAACAGCCAGTTACATAAATAACATTGAGAATTAAAATTTAAATGCATTCATTTTATAAATAATGAGCAATTATAAATTATAATGAATACTGAGGAATTAATTATAAATGTCAATTCAGTTTTTTCCTGAAAAACTTTAGTTTCCGAAAATCCTCCCATATATCTCAATTTTTTAACTTTAATTTTGGAGGAAAAAAGTGTGAGTTATATTCGAGTAAATATGGTATTCATTCCTCCAAACATTTAATTTTATTTAAATTAATAAATAGTTATTTTAAATTTGAAATAATTTGAAATTTTTAGCATATGAATGTGCTGGTTGCCATCAAAAAGCAGCAGTTCCTATGAAATCACCATGTGATCATGTCTGTTGTATGCTTTGTTGGAAGGAATTTTTAAGGGTAAGTGGAACATTTATTCAAATTGGAGAAAAATATTAATAGCAACAGGTAAGATTATTTAAAAAAACATTTTATTAAATCTTAATTTTGTTTGTTTGAGAACAGTTGATAAAACATAAGACATAGAGTAAAGCATAGAGCACGTTAAGATACTGCTACCCATGGAGCTTTAAGTAATAGGTAGTGGTTTAGTAACATAACACTTGCGATCGAGTGAAACTTATAAGTACTGCAGTATTGATCTACATAAGTTTGTAACAGTCCATTCATAACAGTGATGAAAAGATCATCATGTACCTGATACGATACCTGTATCTCAAAGGTACAGAATACAGTGAAGTGCTACGTAAAAGTTTACTTTAATGCTAACTTCCTATTCATAATTTTCCCCAAAATTAGTCTGTTATCTATCAGATCTCCAATAATGTCAAATCATATATTTTGATTTTTTAAGGCATGTCTTACTGCATTAATCAATCTAGATCTTGGTCTTTCCCTACATCTTTTTACTGTCATCCTTGCATCAAGTACCCGTTTTGCTAACCATTCTTCTCCCGTGCTTTAAATGATCTACCACTTGAGATTAGCTTTCTCATCACTTTTTTCTAATATCTCACTTTTAATATGATTCTGCCATTCACACCATCTGTTTGCTCTCCTATTTTTTATCAGAACTAGTCTTGGATCAGCTTTTTTTATTTCTAACTTAGCTCTCAGATCCATAAGTGATGGCAAGATCTGGGTTCAAATTCTATCTAGGTTGGAAAGAACCTTTTTAAACAGTTTACAAGTGAGGGTGAATTAGGTTATAGAAATTTGGATTTTTCATCCCACAAAACAGGTAAACCTGCTAGGAAAACACAACAGAAATCTACTAGTCTTACAGCAGTGGTTGCTTCAGCTGTAATCAACTGTTGTAATTCCACACAAATCCATAGCTGGTTATGCTTTCATCTAAATAAAGATATACAAAAAAAAAAAAAAAAAAAAAAAAAAAAAAAAACAGATCTTTTAAGAACTAATGAGAATGTAATTGTAGGAGGGTGGTCTGAAAAGATCTTGGCCTCGACCACAGATGGCAACACTATTGACAAGATTTTTTTTTTCTCCCTAAGTTGGTACATCTGTCATAAGCATCCATATGAAATTGCAAATTATTAAGTAGTTTGTTTTATACAGCTGTCTGAAGCAAAAGTGTTGTCTGTATCCCTTGAAGTGGATAAAATTGAGTATCATGTGGTTATAAAATTCTTTGTAAAAGAAGGTTTAATGCCAAAAGAAATTCATTCGAAGTTCATAAAAGTTTATGGACACTCTTCTTCGTTTTCGACAATTAAGAAATGGGCTGCCGAGTTTGAACACGGCTGTGCCATCCTTGAAGATGATCCACATGAAGGATGTCGA
This sequence comes from Typopeltis vanoorti, assembly GCF_054136105.1. Classification (NCBI taxonomy): domain Eukaryota; kingdom Metazoa; phylum Arthropoda; class Arachnida; order Uropygi; family Thelyphonidae; genus Typopeltis; species Typopeltis vanoorti. Next base: position 9,613,877 of record NC_143567.1, on the reverse strand, counting down.
AAAAGTGTAACAACACCAGAAATCATTGATCGAGTGCATGATATAGTATTGGATGACTGGCGAGTCAAAATGTGTGAAACTGCTGAGACTCTAGGAATTTCGAAACAACGTATAGGATATATTTTGCATGAAGAATTGCAAATGAAAAAGCTTTGCGCAAAATGGGTGCTGCGTTTGCTCACAGCAGATCAAAAACACACTCCCATGAAAATCTCTGAACAGTGCTTGGAGCATTTTAACAAGAATAAAACTGATTTTGTGCATCGATTTATTACTATGGATGAGACTTGGATTCACCATTACACACCAGAACCCAAACAGCAGTCAAAACAGTGGACAGAAGCCAGTTGTTCAACGCAAAGAAGACAAACAGTTCCATTAGCAGGAAAGGTCATGGCATCAGTGTTTTGGTATGCTAAAGGCATTTTGTTTATTGATTATCTTGAAAAGGGTAAAACAATAACCAGGGAATATTATTCTGATCTTTTAACCAGACTAGATGAAAAAATTCGTGAGAAAAGACCCGGTTTGCAGAAGAAAAAAATCATCTTTCATCAGGACAGTGCCCCTGCCGACATGTTTTGGCAATAGGAAAATTAAGGGATCTGCACTATGGATTGTTGGAACATCCACCATATTCCCCAGTTTGGCTCCCTCTGACTTCTATCTCCTCCCAAAACTAAAACTCTTCCTCACTGGTCAGCATTTTTCTTCAAATCAAGAGGTGATTGCAGCTGTAGAGGTGTATTTTGCAGATCTTACTGAGAACCACTACAGAGACTGGATAATGGCGCTGGAGCATCGCTGGAATAAATGTATTAGTCTTAAGGGAGATTATGTTGAAAAATAAAAATAATTTTGAAATTATAAATTTGTTTTCTCATTGTTAGTCCGAAAACTTTTCAGACAACCCTCGTATTTAAAACATTTACTCTCATTAGAGAAATTACAGACATTTACAATATTTCAAGCAACCTCGCTTAAAATACTTAAATATTATTATCTGAGATTTCCAGGGAGTGAAAGATTGAGAGATGCTATACATCACTCCAAACCAGCTGTCATATCTTCTCTTAAACTTATTCATACTAGATGCACTCATCACCTTAAGAGGCAAACTGTTTCAAAAATCTAGCCCTTACCCCTTCTTCAACAAACTTAGCTTCAATGGATGCCCCATGTTCTCTCTTAACCCTGTGTGTGTGTAACCTTAAATATAACATATTTATCCTATAACGTCTATTCAGAAACTTATATACCTATATCATATCATATCACCCCTTTTTCTCTTGTTAACCAGAGTCTGTAGTCCACATACTCCCAATCTGTCATCATAATCTACATTTTATAATCCCAATATGATCTTGGTAACTCTTCTTTGCATTTTTTCCACAGCTTCGTTATTCAATTGGAACTCAGGAAACCAAATCTTTGTGCATAACTAGTCCAGGTGTTATCAAGGCATTGTAAAGATGCATGATGACTTCCTTGTCCTTATATGTTAATGTTTGTTTCAACATCACAATTATCCCCTGAATTGTATTTGCAAATTTTGCTATGTGACCATTAAACTTTTCAAATTTCTATCCACCATAATGCCAAGATCCTTAGCTTGATCAATTTGTTGTAGCATTGTTATAATTCATTTTTTCTCAACCCTGCTTTATCTTTTTGTTCTTTACTTAAATTTCGTGAAATGTCATGAATGGTCAACTTCTGCCAGTTATTTATTTCTACTATATCTTGTATTCTCACACTCATTTTACCCAAATTTCCAGCCTATTCAAATCATTCTGTAAGTCCTAGATATCAGTAAAATCCCTGATTGACCTGCCTACTTTTTTTCGTCATCAACAAACATTGTTCAATCTATACATTAATGACATTGGGAAGGATTTAACAGGAGATGTTCTGTCACGATCCTTTCTGAATGTCATTAATGTATACATTAAACAACAAACGTCCAAGGACTGATCCCTGGGGTACACCACTGGTCACCTTAAATATGACAGATTCACACCCACTGTATAATACTACTACTATACATCAACCATTTACTTATCCAAGTCAACTTTATATTCCAGACCCATATTCTCTAGTTTAAGCAACAACCTTTCATATGTCATCTTATGAGATACCTTAACAAAATCTAACAGTATCTCAATGTATCCATTGCCATTATCTAACTGAGCTGTAACTTTGTTAGAAAATATGAGCAAATTGCTAAAACATGACCTTCTTTTAGTAAATCTGTGCTGTTCCTTATAGAGTATAGCTTGTCTCTCCATCTATTTCTGTATTCAAGTTCTTATCAGCATCTCTAAAATCTTCACCACCACTCTAGAGATACTGATGGGTTGGTAGTTTGACACATCAGTTTTTGCACCACCATTGTACGATAGAGATATCATACATTCTTTCCATTCCTGTGGTATCTTTCCTGAGCTGAGACTCAAGATAATACACACGTCAAAGACCTAGCCAATTCAACTGAACATTCCTTTAGCACATGTGCTGACATTCCATCTGTCTCTGCTGAATTCTTGTCCCGGTTATGCAATAACTCGTGCACTTTTATCTCTCATCCAATGCTGTAGTAGCACTGTGCATCATGTTACACACACATAGTTGATATATCTTAGCAAAGTGAGCACTCATTAATTGAACAATCTCATCTGGCACTGAGTACTTTCTGTATTCCTAAAAGTTATTTTTCGCATTCATTCTTTCTTTTACTTGCAGCATAATGATTTTGGGTTGCCTTTATTAGTCAATTATTTATCTTTGTCTACAATATTTGTAACTTTTTAGGCCTGAGCATTATATATTTCAAAATTTCTCTCCTTATTCTCACGGTATTCCTTCCACATCATCATTATCTTCTTCTTCTGGATCTCTTGCTTAATGAGGTTGCGTATCCATTTCACTTTCCCTCTTCTCCCATTTATTCTTTGAACTCTAGGGATGCATACAGACACTGTCTCATTTAAGCACTTTTTCAAAGATTCCCATGCATACTTATATGTTTCCCATTCAATTACTGATACCATGGGACCAGAGATAGTATTCTCCTGAGTTTGTCATAATTTTGAGCTTTGTAGTTCAACATGTAATCTATGTTAACTGGAACATTCATATAGTTAGCTGCTTTCCAAGACATTACAGCATGATCACCATCACCAACTAGTGTCAAAACTATCACATTCTTAACTGAGACCCCTGTTATGATCAAATTGAACACTTTGACCTTGAGTTCCTTCTTTCACATGCTGCTTGAGAAAGTTCTATTGCAACTGCTCAATAAATTCTCTTTCATTCTTATTATAAGATTTCTCTTCTACCTATCAATGTTTAGATAATTTGTTGTAAAATTATGTCTGGTTCTGTTATTGTAAAAATACGTTTATTATTATTTAGGCCTCCAAGGAGTCAAAAGACTCATCATGGGAGGTCCTTCCTAGGAAACACAAAGTTTATCATACCACTCCTTAAACCCATTGACCGATCTCGCTCTCACCACTCTATCAGGCAATGCATTCCACGGTTCAACCACCCACCATGCAAAGAAACTACTCCTCACCCTCTTGCTCACAGTTTCCTTTCGTAACTTTCAGGGATGGCCCCTTGTCATCACTCCTTCTCGCTGTTCACAACCAAGTGAAAGAACTCCCCAGTGTCAACCCTGTAACCACCTCTCAACAATTTAAAAGTCTCGATCATATCACCTCTCCTTCTTCTATCCACCAAACTCTGCAGTCCATACCCTCAGCCGATCTCATAACTAACATTGTACAGTCCTGAAACCATCTTTTTATCTGCCTTTGTACCCTTTCCACAGTTAATTTATCCCCTTCAAATCCTGGGGATCAAATCTGAGAACAATAGTCTAAGTGTGGTTTGATCAGGGTCTTATACAACGAAAAGATAACTCTTTAATCTCTGCAGGTCAGCGTCCTTCTCATTATTGCAGCAATCCTCTGTGTTACCTTCACCACCTTTGCAATATGTCCCCTGAATTTCAGGTTTCTATCAATCATCAACCCCAGATCTCTTGTCTCCCCTACTTCCTCCCATAGAGTATGCAGCATCCCATCGATGTTTCCCAAACCTCAAGACCTTGCATTTTGCTTCATTAAACTGACACCCCCATTCATTTGCCCATCTGTCTAGCTTATTCAAATCCTCTTGCATGACTACCACATCTGCACTATTACTAATAACCCTTCTCAGCTTCACATCATCTGCAAACAACTGAACATCCCCATGCAATCCACTAACAATGTCATTGATAGAGAGGTTAAATAATATAGGTCCCAGTACTGAGCCCTGTGGGATCTCACTTGTAACTCTCTACCCCCTTGAAACTGCCCCTCCATACACAACTCTCTGATACCTATCGGACAGCTAATCCTGAATCCAGTTGACCATGCTGACATCCAAACTCATGTGCTGCAACTTAAATATCAGCTTATCATGTGACACCCTGTCAAATGCCTTTGCTAAATCCAAGAAAATGACAGTATATGCCTTTCCCTCATCTACTGCTCTTGTAACTTTATTATAAAAGGCTAGCATAGTACTAAAACAAGAGCACCCCCCTCACAAATTCATGTTGACTCTCACAGATAACATTACCCTCATCTGCCCAATGTTGTATACGGTCTCTAACTAATTTCTCCAAGATCTTAACAACTACTGATGACACACAAACTGGCCTGTAATTAGACACTTCCAGTCTACCTTCCTTCCATTCCTGGGCACCTTTCCTGTAGCCAGACTTTCATTGAAAAGCCAGGTCAAAGGAGCTGTCGGTTCCTTAGCACATTCTCCCGAAACTCATGGTGAAATACCATCCAGTCCCACAGCTTTACTGACATCCAGAGTACTCAGTATTTGGAACATGTTCTCCTCCTGCACCTCTAAACCTCGAACCTGCCCTATTCCTCTAGTATTAAAATTTACTCCTCCAGGATGAAATACACCAATAAAGTGTTCATTGAACAATTGCACTCTATTCATCAGTCACTCTCCCATTTTTATCCCACAGTGTCATTCTTCCACAATCATTTCTCCTCCTACTGGCCATATAGCTAAAAAAATTCCCTAGGATTTTCTTTGGATCTTAGGGCCAATCTCTTCTCATATTTCAGTTTCACCTTCCTTACCATACTAATCACTCTCCTGGGCTGTGTCTTATATTCTTCATGCATCTGCTCATCAGCTGTCTCCTTATATCTCTTCCATAGCCTCTTTTTCATATGCAGCTCCTGCTTAATATTGTTTGTCATCCACTTTACACCAAATTGTGTTCTCTTCTTCACTTGTGGAATACAGCTTACTATTGCTGCTAACAAATATTCCTTCACAATTGTTTTATATATAAAATAAAATATATTATATATAATATATTTTATTTTATATATAAAGTTTATATATATTATGTTATATATAATGTCCAACTTTGTTACAGTTGTAACATTGGTGGGGAGGCGTTCCTTCTGCTTTTGCCTTCACTATTCTTCCCATCCTGACGTGAATTATTTTGGGAGGTTATCATTTTGAGCTCATCTAGTTCCTTAATAATGGCATCTAGTTGCTCCATTACTGGCTGCTGTAGCCTCTCTATCTCCTGCCTAATGAGCAATCTTAATGCCTTCATTTTTGAGGAATCTATTAATTTCAGTAAGGTCACTTTACCTTCATTTATTACCATAACCTGAGTCGTATTCTCTAGGTCATTATCTTTTTCTTCCCTTTCTCTTGAGGATTTTTCCTTCAGCTTATCAAGATTTTTCTTATGTTTTGCATTACAGGTGGAATCACCTGACTGCTCTATGGAGTGCACGTGTCTAGGGTTAGAGGTGGGATGAATATCACCAAGCCTCTTCTCTCTTTCCCTGACAGTGTGGTAACACTCTTCCAAGTTCCTTGTTTTCTTTTTTGTACGCTGTTTCCTTTAATTCGTCTTTCAAACCCAAGCGAAACTGATGGAAAACTGCCCAATCTAGATGTGGCTTTTCTTCCCTGGAAACACTCAGAATATTTGCAAGGGTTAGCAACCTATTATAAAAGTCTGTCACATTCTCTTTGTTTCTTTGCTCACATTTCTGTGGCTTCCAAAGATTCGGGCTTATTCCTCACCTTGGAATATTGGGATATCAAAGTATCTTTAAATTTTGTATATTCCAAAGTGTCTCTAAGTATAGGGGAAGAATTCAAAAAGTTCTTTGCTTGCTGACCAGTTTGTTTCTTAGGAGAATCAATAACCAGAAATCCAACCATCTCCCTGTTTTCCTTAACTCTTCAACAAACCCGAAATACGAGTGTATGTCATCATTATCATCTCCAGAGAACGATGGAATAACAAGGTGAAGATTCACAGTCCTAAAGAACTCCTTGTCATCCATCATGTTGGTACTAGTAAGGTCACAATCAGCATTGTCACTATTCATAGTTTACAAATTGTAAATTTCTTAAATGCTAACTACCTGTTTTCTTTGCCAAAACTATCTTAATCTGCTATGCTCCATTAATTATGTGGATTTTATCTTGTCAACTGCTGCATTGTAAAATTATGTTGGTTCCGTTATTGTAAAAATATATTTTTATTTTATATATAATATTCTTTGGCAGTTTTTGTTCATCGTCGTCGACTGTGCCTTTGTACTAGGCGCAGTAAAACTACCCCTTAAAGTTTTACTACACCTTAACTTTTATCAACGCTACACAGATAAGACATTAATCTGCTTACCAGTTAATTTTACCAAATCTAATTTCTGTTTCCCCCTGCCGTTAAACAGACCTAAAGTTGTCAGCCTATTTAATATATGCAGTTCACCAACTCAAACCCCTTATGTCCATCTGAATCATGGAGCTTATGAATAATCCATGGTATCATTACCTTCGAACAAGAATCTTTTCTTCCCATTTTCCTAAGACTTCCTGCCTGAACAAGAAGAGTCCGTCTTCATCTATGGGAAGTGTTTTGAAGGATGAACAGTTTTCGGGAAATTTGATCGCTTCTCTTAATTGTGTCGTAAACACTCCTCCACACAGGATCCCTTTTCTGGGCCTCTACAACACAGGGCTTTTCCCAGTCTTGACGGTGAGGAGATTTGTATTTGACTCTTCCTATTTTCTCTGTTCTGCTTATGTTGATCTTGTTACTCTCTTTCCCTTGATTACCTGCTAGAGCAACACCGGAAATTAAATAAGTATTATCAGTGATGTCTTTTTCAAGATCTTCACCCACTTATTAAAAGAGTTAGGTGTGTGTCACGTCAGCACACGTCTCTATGCTTTTTTCCTGAGTGAACCAAAAGCCCCCTCCTGGTTTGCCTCAGTTTTGTCCTCCTTTATACTATTCCCGGTCCTTTGTTCTTTACAGAGTAAGTTTCATGATTAGCCGCCGGCGTGATGACATCGTTCTTGTTCCTTCCATCCTTAGCGCCTTTTTCTAACATCACATGACCTTGTGACCTCTTGATGTTGCTTCGTCATTAGGATAATCTGGGTTAATCCCTTACTTATCGTTTTACATACAGGTCAATTTACATTGATATTTAATGCACTTTTACAGCAGAATTATTTACTTGTTTTAGTACAATATGTTTTCTAAATTTCTAAATATTCAGAAAACCCTATAAAATCAAGTGCAAAAAATTATGCGAGAGATTTTATTTTCGTCCACAATGATTACTCATTTAGTACCCATCAGAGTAATTTCATGATGCATTCATTGTTCCAACAACTGAACTGTTTTTAGTATCACTCCACCATATATGTCATCCTGTTAGTCTCCACTTCATGCCATATTGTCTTAAGCTTACTGTGGCATAAGACATTAATACATTATTGATTTCACACATTTCTAACCTAACTGAACTCAAGTCACCTGTTATCATTAGTAGTGTACTCCCCTCCTCTTCTGTCATTTATCATAATACTATACCCTTTACACTTTATTCCAATTAGAACATTTAACTCTGATAAACAGGTTTCACTAATGCCAACAATCTTAGACCACAATATATTCAATAAATCAATGAACAATGCCAGGAGCATCAGGAACAAAAGGCATTTGTGTGTAGACATAACAAATTACCACCTGGCTTTTCTTATGCCTAGATCTGTAATCTACATGGCCCAGTTGGAGTGGAATGGTTTCTAATACTTGCGGATTGGCTAGAGTCCTGACTTATGTTGAATCTTTCATATTAGGTTGGCTGAATGTGTGCCATCCAGATCCTTGGAATTTTCATACCATCAAACTCACTTACTCCACAATCCAGAAACTCCCATCTATTTCTTTTACACAGCCTTTTTGAATTATTTTGAATAGCAAATTGAATAATTTGTTATAATCGCCCTCCTTCTTAGCTCGGCACTGTCATATCTCCATAGCAAACCAACCATTTTTACTCTCTTACTTTTGTTTCTCGTTTCTTCCAGCAAACCTTTAATATCCTTTCTCACACTATATTTGTTGCTACATAAATTATTAGATCAAACCAGAACTACCATGTCTTACTTTTTTTTTCTGTTATGTTTGTCACATCTTTAATTTTTCTCATCAGAAGTTAGAAGTAGTGAATCTGTCACAAGCGCAAATTTTAAGATGTAATCGCCATAGCATGTTGCTTCTTTTTTCTTATATTTTAATTGACTTACCTTGTTGTTTTATTCTTACTAAGTTCAGTGCTTTCCTGCCTCTTCTTGTTCAGATCATTTTTTCTTGTCTTCTCTAAGTGTCTGTAAACGTTTCTCCACTTTTTTCAATTCTCTGGTCACTTTTCTAATAATTTTTTTAATCAGGATATTTCCAATGTTAGATTATTCTTGATTATATTATCAACATCACTCATGCAATGTTTCTGGTCTTATCATATGCACTAGTCATTTAACCTTTTGTCCAAGCCTTCTGAATTATGCAGTATAGCCACTGTAAAAAATTTTTACCTCCATTCATTTATACTATTTTTTTCACTTTAAATTCAGTAATTTTTAAGACTATTAAAAACTCAATATTTCTAGAGTTATGTTACTAAATGCACTGCAATAAATATACGTAAATTTGTGGCAAAATAACTCCTATTTGTGAGGAACCTGAAATATAAACCAAGCACAGAAATGCTGCAATGTATAACAACCATGTTTTCTACCTGATTTCACATGAAATTGTATCCTTGTTGTAACTACCTACTCGCATCTTAAGTGCGGGCTGCATTAAGAGAATTCAGGTCAAAACTATTAAAATAAATCATGATGGCATGAAAGAGTTAACAAAAGATGAGCGAGTGGCGTTTGGTGACTCCATTATTAAAGGTGTGCTAGAGGATAAAATGCACAAGGTATGTTTTCCAGGCGGTAAAATGAGTAGAGTGATTGAGGCATTGAATATGAGGCGGAAACGAGCAAAAGAGTTAATTGTATTAATTGGTACAAATGATTTGAGAGAGAACAAAGAGCATGTCAAAATGAATGTCAGGAGACTGCTTGGAAAGATAAAGGAGAATAGTGTGACAGGAAGGGTAGTCAGTGTGTTACCTAGGTATGATTGTGGTGAAATGAGGCGGAGAGCAAGGATTATGAATGATATTCTGGCTGAAATGTGTGAGGAGATGGGAGTACAGTTTGTTAATGTGTCTAATGTGTTCTTTCTTGCGTATAGGGATTGTCCGTCCTGTTTCACCAATGCTAGAAGTATAAGAAACAAGGCGGATGAAATGGTTGCACTAATTGCGTCTGTGCACTCAGAGATTGTCAGAATAAGTGAGACATGGTTAGATGAGGATGACATCCTGACAGGAATAGAGATGGAAAGGTATGATGTGTTTCGTGAGGATAGAAGGGGTAAAAAGGGAGGGGGAGTGCTATTGATGATAGAGAAAGAGTTATGTCCATACAAGGTAGATGCAAGAGGGAAATGGGGCCAGTGGTTTTGAGGCAGTATGGTGTGAGATAGAGGTGAATAGAATGAAATATTTGGTAGGATGTTGTTATAGACCTGGTAATGTGGATGGTGGTGATAGTGAAATGTATAGTCAAATAAGCCAAGCAAATAAGAAAAGGGTGATCATTATGGGTGATTTTAATTATGGCAATATAGACTGGAATGAAGAGATAGCAACTGGAAGTAAAGAAAATGAGTTTCTTGAGTTTTTGAGGGATAACTACCTCAGACAGTATGTAACAGAGGGCACAAGAGGATTAAGGGTCTTGGATTTGGTCATCTCATCGGAGGATGTAATTATCAATGAGGTATCAAATCATCCACCAATTGGTGAAAGTGACCATGAGGTGATTACTTGGGTGGTTGCCAGCAGTGCAAGGACCCCAGTGAAAAAAGGGTATATGTGGAACTACAAGGGGGTGAATATGAAGAGCTCAGGAGACAGCTTGCAGGTGTAGCATGGAATGAGGAGTTAGCTGGAAAAGAGATCAATGCAGCTTGGGGGATTTTCAAAAAATATTTAGTGGATGCAATGTCTAAATGTATACCACGGGTGAGAAGGTTAAATAAGTTAGGCGTGAGATGGATGAATAAAGAGATTAAGCATGCAATACAGAGAAAAAGGGGCATTGTGGAGGCAGCATAAGAGAAGTGGAAGTAACCAATTTCGTGAGTTCTACAAAGACCAGGCAAGGAGAGTGACTTGGTTGGTGAGAGTAGCTAAAGAGAGGTATGAACAGCAGTTAGCTAATGAAGCTAAAAAGAATCCTAGGGAGTTCTTTCGATATGTAGCCAGCAAAAGAAAGAATGATTATGAAAGGATGACATTGATTGGAGGAAATGGTATAAAGACAGCTGTTGCAGAATGTGTGGTGGAGATACTTAATGAGCAGTTCATAAAGATCTTTCAATCTTGTGAATGTGACTTCATGGAGAGATTAAGAGCAGTTGATGATGGGGAGGAGAGACTGACTGTAAGTGAGCAAGAGGTGTTTGGGGAGTTGAGTAAACTAGATGTAAATAAGGCTGTGGGACTTGATAATATATCACCGCATATTCTGAAGGAATGTGCCAGAGAGTTGACACCTGCCTTGACATATTTTTTTAATACGAATCTTGCACTCGGTCAAGTCCCTAAAGAGTGGAAGGAGGGCAAGATTGTGCCACTTCATAAAGGAGGTGATCGAACTCAAGCATCAAGCTATAGGCCTATCTGTGTGTCAGGTGTTGTGGTTAAGTTGTTGGAGAAGCTTGTGAGAACTAGGATCCAGAGTTGGGTTGACAACAATGGTATAATCTTTGATGGACAGCATGGATTTGGTAAAGGGAGGTTGTGTTTTAGTAATCTACTTACTTATTACAATAAAGTGACTGCTTCCTTGGACAGAGGAGAAGGATACACAGTAATATACTTGGATTTCGCAAAAGCTTTTGATAGAGTACCTCATGATAAGTTGACAGTCAAACTAGAGCAGATGGGGTTGGATATTAGATTAGTGCATTGGATTGGAGACTGGTAATCTGATAGGTATCAACAAGTTGTGTATGGGGGTGCAATATCCAGGAAAAGGAAAGTCACTAGTGGAGTGCCTCAGGGATCTGTTTTAGGGCCATTACTATTTAACTTGTATATTAATGATTTTTAGTTCTTGTTTCAGGGCTTGCTGGTTAGAGCAAATAGTTGTGGCTCTGTTTTTAAGGGTGTTTATGACTCCATATTTTTGTGCTGGGTGGTGGTATGAATTCGCATGTATGTATTGGCCCGTGTGTGTCGGTTTTCGGTAGACTGTGAAGGATAGACTGTCTGAAGGAAGACGTGTAACTAGTGTGTCTAAGAACGGGAGCGAATTTTGGTTTTCGATTTCGATGGTGGAGATGGATGTTAAAAAAACATTTTTTTAACCTCCATCCTTTTAAACTATTCTTTTCAGTTTAGATTTAGTGAATTAAATCATGCTGATATCACCTAAATTTGCTATGGTGGGAAAACAAAGTTTTATTGAACAGATAATAGTCCAATTTGGATGAAAGTAGTTGATAATCATCAAATATTGATAAACTAGTCAAAAAATAAATTATTTATTTTCTTTACAGTTTACTGATATTTTACTGGATTTCAAATTGACAGCATCAAAACGCACACAGAGCCAAAGCTATTTGTTTGAATGGCAGCTCCTGCCACTGAATTCTCCTGTACAATAGACATAATACAGCGTGCCCCCCACTCCTATCCCTCATAAAACCAATATGCACCAGCATACAAGATCACAGCAAAATTTCCCTCCTGCTATATCCAAGGTATCCTGCAACTTATTTTAATTTGGACAGACTGGTAGATCTGTTAACATCTGCCTTGAAGAACATAAAAATTATATCCATGATCATCTGTAAGGCAGGTGAGGAATGACAGACCATGCTCTTGGATATTCCTAACACGAACATGATTGAATGGAAAAAAGCATCTGTGCTGCATAGAAGTTGTTATAGGTCTGAGAGACCTTCTTTTGACTTAGAATTGGATTATAAACCTAATCTCAACAAGTATGGCTGTATTAATTTACCAAAGATCTGAAAGACAATCATTCTCATCCTGATTTCTCTAAATTGAGTTTGATTTTTATTCCTGTCCTTAAAGAGTGACTTGATAAGACATTGGGTTCATTTCAGTTCCTTCCTTCCCTCCTGATTTATGCTTACTCATAGATCCACACTTCACTGTGCAGGTGTTCAAAACCAAATCTGACAGAATAGAATGGTTAATCCTTATTTCCCCAGTGTCCTATGTCTGTATACTGTGTGTGTTCTTCTATCTGGTTTGCCTGTTTTGAGGCTTCTTTGCAGGGCTTTGATACGACTCATTTGGACTACTGAAAAACCCTCCACCTCTGTGAGACTGGCTAACTCACTATTTAATTGAAAACATCTGATAAAGGGTTTCTCACATCATAGACAGGATTTAAACCCAGATCTTTCCAAGCTTGTCTAAGTAACTGGGTTACAGAGGCTCCTCATTTCAGTTATGATTTGAATTGTTTCTGTACCAATCTAATTGAGTATTGTGGGTTTTACCTTAGTTATACTTTGTGCTCTGAAGATGCTGGTTAGAAATACAGTGATAAGTAAGTTCACTAAATTAATTATGTTCTTCTGGTGTTATTTATTATTATTACGTGAGACCTCCAGGGAGTCCAAAGGCTCACCGCAACTACATCAACGCCATCTACCGCCCGTTCCCATCACTAGTTCTTCCACAGATAATCACAAATGTTCATGGCCATGGCAGGATTCGAACCTGCAGTCTTTTGGCTGGAGAGTGGATATGCTAACCGCTCGGCCAACCAGGCTGGCTTTATACCTTGAAGTACTATTGAATAACCATTAACACCTGAGCCTTTTCATATTATTATTATTATTATTATTATAAGAGATCTCCAGGGAATCTGACACAAATCAAGGTACGTTACATCACTCACACTATGTCATATCTTCTCTTGAATTCATTTACACTATCTGCACTTACAACCACGAAAGACAAACCATTCTGGTCATGCACCAGTTTACGAGAGAAAATCTAGCTCTCACTCCTTTCTTGACTTCTTATAACAACTTCCACACTCTCCTGTCTGCTCTCCACCCCCATAAAATGACAAATTCAATCTATATCCTGTATGAACCTTTACAGAAGTTTATATGTCTAAATTGTATCACTCCTCTTTCTCCTGTCTGCTAGCTCCGCAGTCTACAAATTCTCAATCTCTCCACATAATCTACATTCCACAATTCTGATATCGTTAACACTCTCCTTTGCATGCAGATTTGCTTGTAAACCAGGGGATCAGATCTAAACACAGTGGTCAGTAGTCCAAATGAGTCGTATCAAAGCCCTGTAAAGAAGTCAAATGACCTTATTCTTCCATGTAAGTGTTCATTTCAGCATTGCAATTATCCTCTAAGATTGTATTCACAATCTTTGCTGAACTGCAACTTCCTGTTAACTAAAATCCAAGATCCCTAGACTGGTCATTTTCTTTTAGCATAATTTAGCTCGACAGGTAAGCGTTGTTTACCTGTCGAGTGCTGTAGGATCTCCAGATTACAGTAGGCTGATTTCCTTGTCGATGGCTGTCAAGTTTTAGTCTCCAGAAAGAGAGCAGTTACATGCAAGCCTAGCAGTGACTACAATTGATTCTATATCAAATATCCGACAGAGGAAAGATCTACAATAGACTGCCTGTGATGTCTGAGCAGCAAGGAAGTAACCAGAGAGAAGATGCTAAGAAACTGAAGAAGTATGCTGCATTTTGCTTGTACTCTTATTCATGCTAAAATTGTAAGCAAGCACTACTTTTGTATTTTTTGAGCAAGTATATCTTGGAATTGTGAAAGTGCTTATAAGAAATCGATAGTAAACAGGGGCTAACTAAGTCACAAGTTCTGTGGAAAGATTGTTTGTTAACTTTTATATTTAAATAATGAATGTGTGCTTAGTTTTAAAAGTGGGAGCAGTGCTATTAAGTTGTAGCGTATGTAGTTAGACAGTTGTTAAGTCAGTATTTAAGAGAAGGATTTCAGTAACCTGTTTATGCAGTGAGCAAGTATGTACATAGTTTATGCCTAATGAGTTAATCCAGTAATTGTGTGCATTGTGAGTTTTGTCTCATCAGTTGCATTTTTTGCATGTAAAAGGACAAAGTGAAAAAGATTTCACAGTATCTCATGTATAATGTACTTCTTATCTAGTTTTAAAATAAATGTTTTGTTTTGTAACTACCTGATCTGTTCTTTGGCAAATGCACTATCTCCAAAAAAATTGCGAATCTGTGGATGCATTTAGTGCGAATTGTAACGACATGCATATAGAGAATTTCGATATACAGTACCCTGACTTACGCGAATCCGAAGTTACGCGGTTTCTTATATGTACGTATTCCCGTCTCGCTTCACGCCTCACCCCTAGTCGTATCTTTCCGGCGCTGGCTGCATTCGCCAGTGTTGCACATACTGTGAACAAGCACTGGCGTGTTTCGTGCAGTCTCCATTTATACATGATTTTTATAGTCCACAAACCTTGCGATTGGTTAATGTTATGTTCTTGATAAAAATTTTATCACATAAAAAATAATAATGTCGTCCAAAAGAAGCAAGTCCAATTCTTCTACAGCTATCAAGAAAAGAAAAACATTGACTTTGGAAACAAAACTCAACATTATTAAGGATTTTGAAGGCAGAATGAAAATTTGTGAGCTAATATTTTGTATGTTTGTATATATAAATTACATGCAAAATTATACCCTGAGTTACGCGAATTTGACTTATGCGCTTTTTGTTGGTCCCACCTACCGTGTAACTTCAGGGTATGACTGTATTACGTGATTAATTCCTGTTTTTCCTCACCCTAACTTTCAAACAATACTTACTCAAATTAGATGGTGTTGTTGAAAATAAAATACATTTTTTAATTTGGGTTGTATGAGAGTGGGGAACTGCATACATTAAATATACTTATAACACAAAGTTTGTTTAATAGCGGAGGGGGGACAGAAATTGGTCATGGTAGGATTAACCTTGAGGAGTTTTGTTATAGCATTTGGTAGTCTAAACTTAGTGATGTTGAATATAGTAGAGTGAAGTAAATAAAGAAAAAGTGAAGTTAAGTCAACATGACGAGCTAAGTTAAAATAAATAATTAATGTTATTTTACACAAGGGAAGCTCTTGAGATTATTTACTGTTTATATTATATAACAAGCCTCTGTAGCTCAGTCGGTATAGATGAAGCCCTTTAGTCTGAAAGACTTAGGTTCAATTCCTTTCCATGACGTGAGAAACCTTTATCTGGTCTCTTTCAAGTAAAAGTGAGTTAGCTGGTCTCATACAGAGACAGAGGGTTTTTCACCCGGAAATTCGGTTTTTTTTTTTTTTTTTTTTTTTTTTTTTTTTCTCTTCCCCAGAAGGCAAACTGGTCCATGGACATAGGATACACTGGGAATCATAGGGCTAACCATGTTATCCTTGATACGGTAGTGATTAAATGAATAGAAAATCCTCAACACCACAAGTAAAAGAGGAGGGAAGGAATAATAATAATAAGATATTATATAACATTAAAAATGTACATTTAATTACATGATGTAATCAGTTGCAAATTATAAATGTCTATATTCCAACAATGGAAAAAAGTTTTCTCACGGGCTCGCATTGGTGAGTACGGGCATGGCAAACCCGAGATACACAAGCTAGACCTGATCTTACTTTGTACAATATACACTTGTTATATCATATCTGGAGACTGGTCTTCTACTCTTCTTTCCCTCTACTCTCTCTTACTTCTTACTCCTCTCCCCAGTGCTATTAGAGCAATTTGAGGGCAAGGGGTTGACTCTTTCCTCTCAAACTGAAGTTTCCACTGTCTACTAAATAAAGGCATGCCTAGTTGTCTTAAGGTGGCAGCCCCTCCACAAGGATGCTTATCGTCATGGTAGTCACTTGACATATGGAAACACACATTGCTTTCAAGTCTCAATGAAATCCAAGCTGGACAGAAAACATGGGAAACGACCGCAAACTGGAAAAGGTTAAGAAACTTTGGAAAAAGAAAAACGTGGT
The DNA here is from genome assembly GCF_054136105.1 of Typopeltis vanoorti. Taxonomy (NCBI): domain Eukaryota; kingdom Metazoa; phylum Arthropoda; class Arachnida; order Uropygi; family Thelyphonidae; genus Typopeltis; species Typopeltis vanoorti. Next base: position 9,597,320 of record NC_143567.1, on the reverse strand, counting down.
GAAATATGCTACATGGAACATTAGAAGCATAGCACATAAAGAAGAATTAGATAAAATTTTAAATGACAAAAATATAGAAATTGCAGTTCTCACAGAAAACAAAAAAGGAACTTAAAGGAACAAAAGGAAACTAACTACAATATCTTATATAGTGGAGTGGACAAACAAATATTTTATTGAGGTATATTAAAGTGTGTTGGGGGGGGGGGGGGATACCTCTCCAAAAAACCGTAAGTGATCTACAGAATCACTCTAAATTTCACTGAGTAACCCTAAAGATTCACTTCTAATCGCATTACTCCTGACCTGAATCACTCTACAACAGGAAACTCAGTGGTGGTTCCACCCAATGACAGGCAAAAAGCTGCCAAGTAGGACCCCTCTACTCTCCAGGAAGTAAGCAAACCCAATGATGAGCATTAATAAATGCCATCAGTGGGAGCCAGATCCAGAAGAGATATGGAAGTAATGCAAAAGTCATGTATTGCCCATATACCAGTAGTCATAAGGTGTTGCGCCTTATTATTAAAATACTCTGGATTAGTAGATGTTGAAAGGTTTGGTTATATTATAAATTAAAGATGTCAAGAAATTATATTCTTGTTTTAATTCTTTATCCAAGTGTGAGCAAACAATGTTTGTACATGAAGTATCTTCACGATTGGGCTACTTGTATACAGAGGCTAATGACTTATCATCAGTTGCCTTAGTATCCCATAATGCATTGCATTATGGGAAGGGCTACTATGCTACTGATTTCTACCTTTGTTGAGGTATGTCCAAGTGCATGGATTCGGCTCCAAAAACTCGTGTGATCCCTCAGATCACCCAACAATGAGTGATCCAAACAATCATTTAGCTCATTACTCAGCGACAGGCCCACCCTGCCTCCAAGCCGAAACCTCAGCAGTGGCTCTACTCAGTTGCAGGCCCACCCTACCATTGATCAGAGCTACTGATATCTCAGAAAAGCAGCAGCCACAAGACCACCTCAGAAGACTTCCCACATCAGCAGAGAACTGCATCATGGAAGCTTTATGGGATAGTAAGCCAATTAATGCAGAGTCATTAGCCTCTATATACAGGTAGCCCAGTTGTGAAGATACTTCGCACACAAACATTGTTTGCTTACACTTGGATAAAGGATTAAACCAAGAATGTAATTTCTTGGCATCTTTAATTTATACTCTTCATCACATAATGATGTAGGCGCATAGATCTGTATTATTGATATATTTATCACTTTTTTTTTTTAAGTCTGACAAGAGCTGTTCTGCTATTTATGTTATTAAAATCCATTTCACATCTTTTGACAGTTTTACGAATAAAAAGAAACGACTCCTCCTTGTTGTGTTCCTGAATAAATTCGAAAGTTCCCTCATCTGTAACCAATTCTCCTGCTTGTGGCCATCATAATCTCACACAGACCAATGATGGTATGAGAGTTTGTGTTATAGTAGCTTGAATTGACCATCTTTTGAAATATCCTGACATTCCAGGTCTCTCTCTATCTATCCTTCTCATCTGTCCTAGGATGGGTTGAGTCTCCTCCTAATGAGGGATTACTGGTATATTAATGCAGCTGGTTCGCCACTCCTCTGCTGCATCCCCTAAGGATAATATTCATGACTGTAATCCGTGTGTATGTTCACGGGGCCGGGGCCAACCATAAACTCCTTTTAAGCTGTAGTGAGTTCTCATTATTAGTCTGCATACTACCAGTAGCAAACTCCCCCCCCCCCCCATCCCTTGTTAATCTCAGAGGTTGGCACAGTCCTTATGTGCCTTGTCTTGACTGAGCTGGCATAGAATACCATAGTCAAATGGGTAGGTACAGGTAGGTGGTACACACCTCCTCTCTTATCTTCACCCTACTCGGTATGACAAATACCTGGGAGAGAGACATCTTATGCAGTAGGCAGGTTCCTACTGCATAAGATGAAAAAAATGTAGTAAAATAGGAAATATTCACCCCTAGTGCTCAGATACTCTAATAGCATTGGGAAGAAAGATTAAGAAGAAAAAGAAAGAAAAAATAGTAGGGATCAGTCTACAGATAATATAACAGATGTATTTTACCTGAATAAGGCATGATTCAACATCATATACCTCAAGTTTACCACTCTGTACTCCCTAGAGTGAGATTTTCAGGTATATGCTAGTATACCTTAGATAAAACATGAAAGATGGCCTTATCAGAAAAGGCATCATTGTCAACAAATGTATTATCATCTGCTTTAGCATTTCTTCGAATGTGTACCACTTAAGTTTATCATTTTCATGTAACTTCTACACTAACTAAATCTTGTAATCGCTAAGCTGCAGTCTTTTGTGTACAGAATATTGTAGGTCGGAATATGCTATTTGTCACTGAACCAAAGGGCACAACATCAAAAAAAAACTTCATATATCACTTAATTAAAGTCATTCTGCATTCATAAGAGGTCAATATTTCTCCTTAACAGAACACACCATAAACTGATATTTATGCTATGTTCTCTGTTTGAATTTATGCCTGAATTTCCCATTCATAATAACAGGAAACTACAAATACACTAAGTTTGGCAGGTCTGTGTGTTGAGAGTGAAAATAGTGTGATTCTGTCAGTGCTAGTTTTGTTTCTGAAAACACAGAACCTTACTCTTTTTCTGTAAATATTTTCATGGGTGCTGTTCCACTGAACTGGTCATTATCCATATGCAGTTTGGTTCAAACTTACAGAACTGCTCTCCCATCCTTTTCATTCCAAATGCCTTGAAACAGCTTCTCACACTATATCTCCCCCAAAGGTACTGTTGTTCTGTAGGTTTTGTGACCTTTCATGTGGAGTTAATATTAGAAAAAGCATACAGAATATACCAGAACAGTTGGAATGTTTGTTGAAAAATCAATCAATCAATAAATAAATAAATAAGAGGTGAAAATTTCAAGTGAGATGGACAATTTCTATGCTGTCAATAATTCCCACAATTGTTCATTTATACAAAAAATTATTCCATATTTTTCTGACTTTTGTTTGATGAAAATTTCTATTTGTAAACCATACAATTCGCTCTCCTTTTTATTCTCATTCATGAAAGGTTGTAAGCCTATATGGTACTTTAGTACTGTGAGTGGGCTCAAGTTTTTTTTACTATTTTTTAAATTAATTTTCTAATTTGTTTTGTATTTTTATTTATTTTTTTCTTTGCATAATCTAGAAATCCTGTTCTACAAACCAAAAATGAAATGTTTTTTTTCAGGAAGTCACAAACAAACAGCTCTGACTTGATCATGTATTTTCACCCACTGCAGGGTGAAGGCTTTTCCCATTGTGGGAGAATTGGGTCTACTTCTTGGGAGAGTGTATATATACTTGTATGAATTTAATGTAAGAAGGTGAAAGACAATCACAAACAGCAATCTCCTTAGCGGGGTTTGAACCTGCAACCTCTTAGCTGAAGAGTGAATGCAACTAACCGCTCAGCCAGGTCAATTGGTAACATTCAGAAAAAAGGTGGTTGGAGTAACTTAGCTGACCTAGTTTGCATCCAAAGAGCAATTACATCTTTCATAATGCTCTATTGTAATTTTTTTTTCATGATTTATAAGTGGAATTTTTTTCTGTGGAATTAAGAATTTTCAAGTGCGTTTTACATGTTTTAATATTATATTGTTTGTTTTATTTAATAAATGTTTGTAAAACCATATTTATGTTATATTTTCTTCTTAGTTCATTTTGGGTCATTTTTTTGAGTTTTGAAATGGGTTTTGAGGATCAGAACTCCAGTTTATGACATCACACCTATGGGTGACATGTTATAAATTGGGGAAATAAAGGTTCAGCTAAAGGCTGCTTAGCTTGTGATAGCAATTCAGGAATTGGGTTGTAATTGCAGGGGGTTGTAGGCAGTGGTGAGCTATAAGGGGCTCGCCCAAGCCCTTTGTTAAATGTTTCTCAAATTTGCGATTGATCCCCTTGTTCTTCTTGTTTACTTTTTTATTTTTTTCAAAAAAAAAATTTTTTTTTTTTTTTTTTTTTGAAATATATTAAGCGAAAAACTCATATGGTAACCTAAGAAAGTGATTTTATTAAATAAAATATTGTAGTTACTGTTACTATCATTTTACAAATAAGAATTAACTTTTGGTTATTGCATGTAAATAAATAGGACTATAAAATAATTCCTCTTAAGTGGTACCGTTGATTATCACTTGAAGCATAAAAACAAAAGAGAAATATAATGTACTTCAATAATATTGTGTTTAGATATTTATTTATTATTTATAGATTGTCATAAAAACTTCTATCGCAAACAAATGAAATTTATTTTGTTTATAAAAAATGCACATTATTTCATGTGTGCGATTATAAAAGATTTTATTCTTATTATATTTTGATAGTTAAATAATGTTTTTCTTATGTAAGATAAATTAACACAGATGATTGTGTGCAAATATTTCATGTTTAGATCATGAAAGATTTGTTTAAAAATGATAGCCTTTACAGGTTGATTGTCCCTTCATACTTTTTGATTGGCATTTGTATTAATACAAATTAATACAGCTTGTTGTTAATACAAACTGTATTAATAAACATTTCTGTGTGAAATACAGCTTTTTTTTTTTTGCTCAATGATGTGAGAGCCCTTTGTTAAAATTTCTGAATTGCTGAATAAAAGTGAATTAAAGGGATAAATTTAATGTAGAAAGTTTTCTTTTGTAATTCATTGTTGAACTTATTTCATCCCCTCCCCTCTTTCTTTCTTTTTCAGAATGAAAATCACTGTCCAGTCTGTAAAGTACCAGTCAAAAAGAAATCTCTACAACAACTGTACTTTAAATCAGCCTTTTTTTAGCTAATAAAGACATACAGAGAGCAGTCAAGAAGTATTTATGTTGTAACATTATTTACTTTTTATAGATATCATATACTTTAAAGGGGATTTTTTTTAATATATAATAATGACTGCTAAATTAAGAGAATGATCTGTAATTCAAGAATTAGTTGTACTGTTGCACTGTTGTTGACAATGCTACATAAATTATATAAATCATAACTTTCCATTAATAATAATTAATTATATTCATCAATTTAATTAGATTTTAAATTAATGTTTTCATTGTTTTAGTGCATTACTTGATGGCAGATGGCTTTTCAAGTGTTTTTAGATATAAATGTTTTTGTTATGAAGTGATATTTGTGTATAAACATTTTAGTTTTTATTTGGTAATTTGATGCAACTTTTATTGTTAGAAACACTTGTTATAATAGTTTAATAATTATTCTGCAGTAGATTTTCACAATTTTAATCTTTGTCACATTTACTAAACGGTGATTTGAAAACTCCTCAGCTTTTCTTATATATATATATATATATATATATATATATATTTCCCTCCCCCTTCCCCGTGTCTACTTTTGTTCTTTAGGATTATTAAAAATAAAAGAAATTCATGGAATTTTTTATTTTTAATAATCCTAAAGTTCTCTGTAAGAGTTTGTATTCGTGAGCATTAACTGTATACATAGTGAGACAGATTTTAATGAAGAATGTAACGATTTGATTAAATACTGTTAGATGAGTACCTTATTTTGGGGAGGGAAGTCATCTCCAAGTGTTAATATAATTGGAGATGTATATTAACATCTCCAAGATGATTTATGTTAACAATTGAAAAAAAATGGATTTCATAAGAATATCATTCAGGTGGTTTACGTGCATGTTTTCATTTCTGTATAAATCTAAAAATTTGTCACCATTGCATTATTTATATTCTTTATTTCTATTAAAGTGGTATGCATACAAAAAATTAGATTCATTTTTATATATTTCATGTAAGGACTTAATATATGTTTTTAAATATTTATAATAGCTTTGAAGTATGAATTGTCAGTGTCATTTAAGACACATTAATTTACAGAATATGTAATTTTGCATGACAACTAGTCAAGGATATCAGAGACATCAAAAGTTAGCTAAATTATAATATACTGTAATTTGGCATTATGATACAATCATATGTCAATCAGTGCAGTTATCTGTTTCTTTATATATAAACTGAAGGTTGGTCTCATATGTACAGATGCAGGTGTTTTTTTTTTTTTTTAATTCTGAAAACCTTTTTCCATTACTGCATAATAGACTGATAATTGCTAATATTACATTTATTTATTTATTTGTGTTTTGATTTTGTAAATATAATAAAAGAAAATTGGTGACAAATAAGCCATCACAGGCCTATTTTTCACCAAAGCAACATTCATCCTTATCCTCAAAAAATGGATGCGAAATATTCCAAAATGAATGTTATTGTCTGGTGTGGGGGGGGGGACAACTCATAATATACTAGGAAATTCTTTAACAAAATCTACAAATAATAAAGTTGCATAAGGTGACACTGTAAGTGAAATCAAATCTATCTTATATAAATACTATCATTTTTAATACATGCCTAATCAGGTTAGTTGTAACCTACTTGAACTACTAAATGCTCTTAATATATTTTCTTAATTCATAGTCGATGTTCATGTAGAATTTTTTTTTCTTTATTTATTATAAATAATTTTCTAAGAAAGAAGAAATTACTTTATTATAAATAATAATTCCTAGTAGAATTCTGTATCAACATGGCTTTATATGTTGAATTGATGAATGGGAAGGAAAAATTACCAAAGATAGGAAACTTGATTTAGAACATATGAATATATGGATATATTGTTAAACCAGGAAGTACTGTATAAAATAAGAACTCAAGAATATTTAGATTGGGACTGTGCTGACAAAGGACATTGTTTTGAATATTTAGTAAGTTAAGTGTTATAGACGGAACAGAAGGTATGTAATAAAAATAAATGGCTCATATGGAAAATAACTTTGCTTTAATTTCATTTTAATTATCTAAAAAATACTTGTTTATGCATAATTTCACTCCCATTTGAACTATTTAATTGATGTACATAATGCAATGAAAAAAAAAAATCAAATCTTTTGTCTGACAGTAAAAATTCATAGTAAAATGTTCCTTCCATAAAAGCAGGTTGGTCACATGTTACTTAAAAGGTTGGGGGGGGGGGGGAGATTTTTGTAAATTTAAAAGAAATGACAAATTTTTGTACAGTTAACATATTTTTAGAAAAACTTTTTTTTTAGAAAAATTTTATTATTGTTAACAGTATTATTTATTATAACGATATTTTTTATTTTACAGATATTAGCCTGTCTTGTAAATATTAGTGTATGAATAAAGTCTTTCAGTTTTTAATGAATTTATTCTTGTGTTATTACTTTTTTTTTTTTTTTTTTTTTTTTTTTTAAGAACAGTGTTTAAAGACTAGTCTAGCATTATGAATAATGTTAGAATCATTGAGCTTGCTACTTCACAAAATTTCTATGAATAGTTAAATGTGTGTGTGTGTTGGTTAGACATCATACATGGTGATCAAAATTAAAATATACCTGTTTAGGCCTTGTGGAGTGTTACCCAGTTATCCATATGCTGCGAAACTTTGCTGGAATACATTGTGCGTCATGCAGAAGCAATATTTAAGTGGGGGGGGGGGATCCAAAATTCACCACCAAGGGCACTGTGTGATGTACTGAATGTAGATGTAGTAATTTTTCTGTGTGTATGTGGAAGGAGAAAAGCAATACAAGCATAAATAACAAATTTTTATTAACTTCAATCATACATTCATGGGCTGTAGTGTTGTTCTATTGTGTTGTCCTTCCCAGTATGCCACAAACTGCATCCTTTGCACAGTGCATAACTGTGCAAAGGATGCATTGAACAGCAGTAACTGTTCAATGGCAGAACGCAGCTGGTCGGGATTGATGTTGCCCAAATGCTGTGTATGCTGTCAGTGCTTGCTAACAGGATGATCCCGATAAACTGTCTTTAAGAAATCCCAGAGCCAGAAGTCACAGGGGGTCAGATCAGGTAAACAAGGTGGCCATGCAGTGGGAAACCCATGGCTGATCACTCTGTCTTCTGTGAAATGTTCTTGAAGAACCTCCTGTATGGATTGACCGATGTGTGCAGGGCCCCCATCCTGCATGAAAATGACTGAATCCATGCTCATGCTGTGCTATAGCTAGGGCACAAAAAAATTGTTTATCATATTATGATACCTCTCAGCAGGCAAGTCACAGGACCCTTCTGGCAAATGTCCTCAAAGAAGAATGTTGCAATAATAAATGAAGCCTACACCAGACAGCAACTTTGGAAGAATGCAAAGGAAATTGTTGGATTGCATGCAGGTTTTGCATCGCCCATACATGGCAGTTGGGAGTATTCACAGCTCCATTCAGGTGAAAGTGAGCATCATCTCCCCACAAAATCATCCACTGCTGCACAGCATCCAACTCCACTTGAGCAGGGAATGTTAAAGTGAATGTCAGTCAACTTTCAAAGTCCTGCAGGCACAACTCATGTGTCAGGGTTATCTTGAATGGGTAGAAATGCAGAATGTGCCATACAGTTTTCCAGACAGTTGTGTAAGGCACATCCATGTATCTTGATGCAACACACATGTACTGCAGGAACCAACACTGTTATTCGTGACTTGCTCTGAACAGCAGTAGTAACTTCATTCACCTGTTGTGAACTGATTGGTTTGCATCCTTTGCCAGGTTTCTTCAAAATGACTAATCATTCGTTGCAGAGCACATGGGGATAGTGGACCTCATCAGCATTTGTTCAGGTGTCAAAATTCACAGAGTGTAGTAACAGCATTACAGTTTCATGAACAAAGCACATTGGGACAAGTTAGTGCCATTACTGTGGCTAATATTAACAGCCAGAATGAAAGGGAAAAATCCCATGTCCATCTTTTTAAACCCTCCTGTCACCTTCCAACTTGCATGTGATATGCAAATTCCAGCATATGGTGTTTACAGCACTCCTGGTGGTAAATTTTGGAACCCCCCCCCTCCCCCAGGATATTGCTTCTTCATGACACACAATGTATTCCTGAAAAGCTTCATGGCAAGGTCTTAAACAGGTATACCTTAATTTTGATTTCAATGTACTTTCTGATATTCACAACTTGAATTATCAATATCGTGCCTCAGTTATTGAAGCATCAATGAGATATAAATCACAATGTATGTCTTCCTACACATAAACAGGGGTGCTAAAGTATTGCCTTACAGTATTATTTGCATCATCATCATCATCTAGAAATTGTCAAGAATGGCCAGTTTTGTTACTTAGCCTGCAAAAGGATTATGATGATGATTTCCTAGATCTTTGCAACTTTTTTTGCAATGAAACTTCCTCGGGTTTAGGGAATTTTTGTATTTCCAAAATATACTTTCATTTTTGAAATGACTTTGTTATAATTTTTTTTTATTATTATTTATTTTTTTTTTTTTATGGTATGTAAGTTGTCAGATACATTGTTTGCAACCGTGTGGAAAGGCTTATGTGTTTTCGTCACACATGTTGAATTGGATTTTAACGGTATTGATGCGAACACAGATTGATAAGAAAATAACTATTTATTAACTTAAAAGCTAATATTTCGCTGGTATTATATCCAGCATCTTCAGAGCACACAAACAAAGCTTGTTACAATAGCGAGATAACCACAGTGGGACTAGTATAAGTAATTGCAGCGTGCAACACAAAACGTTGGAAGTTTATTTTCCACTTCATTCAACTATAATAATTTAATTTAATCCTTTACCCAAGTGTAAGCAAACAAAGTTTGTGCCTGAAGTACCTTCAGGACTGAGGCAACTCGTAGTAAAGGTGGACCAGGCTCTCATCACTCCTTGTCCAAGTATCTCCCATAATGCAAAGCACATCTCCTTGTATAATGTTATGCATTAAGGGAAGGGCCACTACCCAGACTGGTTTCGACCTTTATTGAGGTCTTGTCAGTGGGAGCCAGACCCAGAAGTGGTGATACTAAGGCAGACACTTGGGCAAAGGATTAAACTAAATTTATTACAACACAAGACTAAAGTCCTAATTAGGCAGCCATCTAAGTTAAAAAAAAAAAAAAAAAAAAAAAAAAAAATTTTTTTTTTTTAAACTTAGATGGCACCTAATTAGGACTTTAGTCTTGTGTTGCATGCTGCAATTACTTATACTAGTCCCACTGTTACACCAAATTGTGGTTGTCTCACTATTGTAACAAACTTTGTTTGTGTGCTCTGAAGATGCTAAATAATAATACCAGCAAAATATTAGTTTTAAGTTAATATATAGTTATTTTCTTATCAATCTGTGTTCGCATCAATACCGTTAAAATCCAATTCAACATTGTTTGCAAGCTCACTTTTTTTTTTTTCATTCCTTAAGGATTTTGATGTTTCCTATCAGGAGTCAGGGACTCATTGAGGGAAGACACATACTACATGCACCGTCTATCTTACGTATTCTTGAATTCATTCACACTGCTTGCACTCACAACATCCAATGGCAATCCATTCCAATCATGCACCACCCTATAAGAGAAAAATCTAGCCCTCACTCTCCTTTCTTAACAGCATTCATTCTTAGCTTCCAAGGATGCCTTCTTGTCCTTTCCTTACTCTCCATAAATTGAAAAATTCCATCAATTGAAATCCTGTATGACCCTTTCAGAAATTTGTAATTCTCAATCATATCACCCCTCTTTCTCCTGTCTGCAGTCTACAAATTCTCAATCTGTCTTCATAATCAGTACTCCAAATTTATGATATCATTTTTAACACACACACCTGTAAATCAGAATCACAATTGAAACCATGAGACCAGACCTATGCACAATAGTCCAAGTGAGGTCTTGTAACGAGGCAAAATGACATCCTTATCCTTATATGTAAATGTTTGTTTCAGCATTGCAATTATCTTTTGAGTTGTATTTGCAATCTTTTCTACATGGCCCCCTAAACTTCAACTTCTTATCTACTTATACTCCAAGATCCTTAGCCTCATCAGTTTCTTCTAGCATAATCCCACCAATATAATACGACATTGAATATTTAATCATGCTGAAGTGAATGACTATGACTTTACATTTACTGACATTGAACTGACACCCATTTTCCCATGCCCACAATTCCAGCGTATTCAAATCATTCTGCAAGTACTGCATATCAGCAGCATTCCTGATTACCCTACCTATCTTTGCATCGTCAGCAAATAGCTGTATGTCACTTGTCAAATCCTTCCCAATATCATTAATCTATAGATTGAATAATAGTGGACCAAGCACTGATCCTTGTAATACACCTCTGGTTACCTTAAATCTTGCAGACTCACATTCCCTATATACCACTTTTTGATATCTGTCAATCACCAAATAGACACTCATCTTGTCTGTTTGGTGATGCCTTTCTTCATCACTAGCAACCGATCCACCAGGTCTGTAACTACACTCTATTATGTAATTGATCTTGTTAGATTCTGTCTCACACCTGATGGCTTCAAACTCACTGCCGCATGAAATACTGTTAGTAGTACTACAATCATAGGTCTCAACTCTAATTGAATTCAAGTCATCCAATATCATTAGCAACATCTTATCCATGCTAATATTCTATAATCCAGACTCATTCTCCAATTTATGCAACAGTCTACCATGCTGCATTCTGTCAGAAGCCTTAAAATCCAAAAGTATCATGATGTATCCATTCCTCTTGTTTAGTTCAATTGTAACATTGTTATAGAATGTGAACAAGTTTCTAAAGCATGATTCCCTTAGTAAACCCATGTTGCTCATTGCAAAGTAGAGAATCACTGTCAACCCATTTCTGAATGTGAACCTAACCAATTTTTCCAAAATTTTAACCACCACCACTCCTGAGATACTAATTGGTCGATAGTTTGTCTTTGCACCACCCTTGTGCAATGGAATTACCATACATTCTTTCCATTCTTGCAGAATCTTCCCTGTTCTGAAACTCCTTAAATAGCCTGGTCAAAGGAATAGCCAGTTCAGCTGAACACTCTTTTTGCACATGTGCTGATATCCCATGAGTCCCTATTGCTGAATTCTCATTCAGTTTGTGCAACAGCTCTAATACTTCATCCTCATACACCTGAGTTTCTTCTAGCGAAGAGGTAGTAGTAAGCTCAATGTCATGTACACCAGGTTGATAGCTTTTAAAAAAATAGGCACTCTCTGACATTCATGCCATCTGCATTTAGAAGAGTTATTCTTTCTTTTACTTGCAGCATATTGATAGAATTCTTGTGGGTTGTCTTTAGCACATATTACCAGTTATGTTTTCTTTATATACTGAATGATAAGCATTTCTTCACAAAATTCCTAACATGTATTTAGTACACAGAGCCAGTTTCTTTTCATACTCAGATTTACTTTCGATACAACATTTGTGACTATTCTAGCCTGCTGCTTATAATTTTCATAGTGGACATCCTTATGCACACAGTATTCCTTCCACATCATCCTTTTTTTACGAATTTCTTGCTTAATAAGATTACACACCATTTGACTCCTACCTTATTTATTCTTCAAACTCTTGGGACATGCTCTGATATAGCATCATGTAAGTATTCTTTAAATGCTTCCCATGCACTGTCGATATTCTTCCTATCCATCAACTGATCCCATTTCACTGAACTCAGTATACTCCTTAGTTGGTCATAATTCCCTTTTTTGTAGTTCAGCATGTAACCTTTTCTGAATGGAACATTGATAAACTTAGTCACTTCCTGTGAGTACCACATAATCACTGTCACCAACTGGAGGCAGAATATTTTGTCTTTAACTGAAACACCCTCTGACACTATAATCAAATCTAACACTCTTTGCCAATGAGTTCCTTCTGTCACATGCTGCTTGAGGAAGTTATCCCACAACAGCTCAATAAATGCATTTTCATTCTCATGAGATTCTACTGCTACCCAATCAATATTTGGGTAATTAAAGTCTCCCATTATGATTACTCTTTTCACACTCATCTTGTCTATTTGGTGATGCATTTCTTCATCACTAGCAACCGATCCACCAGGTCTGTAACCACTCTATTATGTAATTGATCTTGTTAGATTCCACCCCACACCCGATGGCTTCAAACTCGCTGCCACATGAAATACTGTTAGTAGTAGTACTACAATCATAGGTCTCAACTCTAATTGGATTCAAGTCATCCGATATCATTAGCAACATGCCCCCTTACTCTCCTATTCTCTATCCTTTATAAAAAATAAGTGTACCCTTTACACTCGATACCAGTTAGTATGTCTGATTGTGATAGCCAGGTCTCACTAATGCCTACAATCTGAAGTCCCGACATATTGACTAAGGCAACAAAAACTGTCAATTTGTTTCTGATACCCCTTGCATTCGTGTACAGACATAATCTACCTGTTATTCTTTTGTATTGTCTTGTCTTGTCTGCAGTCTGCCTGACATAGTTGGACAACTTGCAGATCTCTATTCTTCTCTAGTGCCTTATACATGTAGACATCTTTGCACACATTTGATGGGTCCAAACGGGAAGAACACAAAGTCCAAATTGTTCTCTCCTCGTCAACATTTCCATGACAAAGCCCATACCTGTCATTAACATAGATATATTCGCTCTTACACTGACATTCTCACCATTCCTCCCTTTATAATTTAGTTTCCCTGCCTCTCTGTGCTAGGTCTCATACCAGTTATTAGTTTTTCCAGACGCTTGATATCAAACGCATTCAGGCGTAGGCCGTCCCTCTTATACAAATCCAATCTTCCCTCAGACTCGCATCCATTCCTTCTACACGCCTATACATAGAATCGTTTACCATCATAGCCCTTCTTAATTCATTTTTATCATATCGAGGTGAAATACTGACGATTTTCAATTTCTCACTCTTCACTCTCACGTCTTCCAACAACCCTTTCATGTCTTCTCTCATACTAAACGTATTGCTAGTTAAGTCGTTAGTACCTACTACAATTACGATTTCAAATACTCTTCTTTTCTGTTTTTGAATTGCTTCCTTCATATTCTTAATTTTTGCTCCAGATTATTCTTTAGATTAAACTCGGAAGTTTAATCTAAAGAATAATCTAAACAACTATTTAGACCTACTGCTCTGGAAACATACCTTTTGCTGATTCTAAGTCATTTACAAAGAAATAACTAAGGTTATATACATATACCTTTCGTGAGTGGAATTCTTTTTGTATTTAAAAAAAAAAGTATGAGATGCCTAAGATTTTGGCTAACCTAATGTACATCAATGTGTGATATTAAGCTAAAAATTACTTCAGTGAAAATGAAGTATTAGGTTTTAAACACCGACAATAGTAAAAAAAAAAAAAAAAAAACAGACAGTGCCACTTGTCATTGGTAATGAAAACAATTAAGCGCCATAAATGCACTCAATGCAATTGGGATATCGCTAAAAATAAAAACGTCTAAGAACGTTAGTTATGAAATCAAATTTCTGAATTGTATTATCCCTCCTTCCTCGAAGATAATGATATTTTCGCTGTTTTATTCTTAGTACAAATTATATATATTTGGAATCATAGTAATGGCATCAATTCTTTTCTCTTCGGCGCAAACATAGGTTTTGGAGGGTGGAAATGTAGATTGCTGCAAGTAGAGATTAAGGATGGCGAAGAACAGTATGCAATTTTGAATAGAAATTCCTGCACATACGAAACGAACTAGGCTACAATACAACCAGGATGAGAGGGAAAAAAAAACATCTGCGTTAAGTCAAAAATAACGATTGTCGTTAAATACTGTATTTTTGGGGGACTTCCAGACGACTACTGTGCCAGTGTCTTTTAATGCACGCGCACTTATCAAAAAATAAAAATCTGCATGTTTTATGAGAAGCAATGATGATAAATGGATAATGCATAGATAAAAGCAAAAATAAATCTTATTTATAACAATTCTAAGTATACTTAAAAAAAAAAAAAAAAACTTCGTTTTATAAGGAAGCGAAGTCAACGCTAAAATGTTGCTTTTAGGCTTTTTAACACTTTCATTGCCAAGCTGAAAATTGGAATTTCGTGTGGTGGCCAAATTTTTTTTATTTATTTTTTATTTAGTTAGCGACGTCCACGCGATAACGCGTGATCGGCCGTTTGGTGAGAACTCGCATCGCGTGATTGGCAATGAACGTGTTAATAATAAAAAAATGATGTGGACACTGCTTCAAAATATTGAACCATTTTAAATAGAGAAAATCATAATAAAAAAGGGAGTTTGGTATTAAGCTAATCGAAACTCAATTTTTATAGCTTCTTTCTATTTTCTATACTAAATTGCGCTTCAAATACATAAAAATAATAATAATTTCGATGAGTCTTCGGACTCCTTGGAGGTGTCACGAATAATAATAATAATGAAATTGTCAGAATCTGGTAGTAAGATGCTGCCATCTTGTGATATATTGAAGTACTTCATTTGGAATACTCTCCGTGATAATACTCTTACTCAACCCGATATCCTCAATTTTTCTATGATCCATTGGTAGAGAAAATGACTGTTGGCGAGAACAGAGTGTGAGGAGCTCTATGAGTGTGTGGGGGGGGAGGGGGGGGGGTGAATGGCTCGTAATATGGTAAGGTGAAGTTTGTGAGATGTATACATGAAACACAAGGGTAGCAACAACGAAATATTACCTATTTGAATGCCAGTGAGGTACTTGGTTCACTTTTTTAAATTCGGTATGATTTCATGACTCAATAAAATATCTAATTTTTCCGCTCATTATTCTCGTATTCTTACGAGAGACTGACGTGACCCATATATTTAAGTTTCCAAGAATTTGATGAATTTTTATATACGTTACTCAGGCGCAATATAATTTTAATTTGTAGTAATTCATATTAGCGGAATGATGCTGCCATCTTGTGTCGAGTGAAGGACCGAGCAATACAGTGTACAACGTCGATGCTAATCTATATCTCAACGCTGGTGTCAGAAACACATAGCCGAAGGAATTGTTTGTCGAGGTTGAAAATGTAGATTTCTGGTTATTAAAAACAAAAATAAATAAATCCATTGCTGATATTTAAAAAAAAAACATAATAAAGACTTCTTGCAATAGTCGGATAATGAGATTTCCGAATACTTCATGGCTAAATTCACACTAGATGTAAATTTTATCTTGTACTAGAAATATAAAGAGCCTGTTAAGGTTTGTCGACTTTTTTAAAAAAAAAAAAATATCTTCTGCAGGCCATAGGTCGGCCGCCGTTATAATTATTATTATTATTTGACATAATCTTCAATAAAATTTGTCAACTTGCATTATTTTCGTAAACTTGCCAACTTTTAGTATTTAACTTATGCAAGAGTACTGCACGACACATTTAGAAAGCAATTGGCAACCTGTTTGTTCAAACCAAATCGTTCATCTTTGATATCATTTTATAATTAGCGCCGAGAGTAGTTCAGAGAACAGAAATTTATCTGCTTGCCCTTTCACGCGCTGTGCAGCTATTTAGCGCCGTTTTAATTTCCCTGATATTTCACTTTACTAGTCTCTAACACCTGCTTCATTTTATTAATTTCGCTCCTGATATCCAACTATATTTTTATACCACTCGTTTTGACTAAGCACATGACTTACAATGGATTACAGAAATTCCCATACATTTCGTCTAACTGTATCTGCCCAAACAAAACTACGGGGCTTGCTGTGTAGATGAACAGACACTACGCGACAACGAAACATGTGATAACGGGAAAGTGAAACATCTCAGATGAGGCGAGTATTACAGCAGCCTTCCTTCTTTCAATCGTAATCTCTTTCTGAAGCCCATCTCAATTCTCTTCCATGATCTTGAATGCAAGAATGGCTTCCACTTGCCACTTCTGGCCTCCCACTCACTCCGAGTATCGGTCTCACAATCTCCGCTGTTCTGCTAAGAGAACAACCCCCTTCATAGTATGCGAGTGCAAAGAAGTTTAGGATAAACAGTGGCTTTAAAAGGGTACTGCTCACAGCTAGTAGAATACCCGCATTCTTCTGATTGAAAGCATCCTTCCCCGTCACTTCGCAAAATACAACGGTCATCAAATTGCCAATGTCGTATTGGAGTTTGTCTGTGAAATGAAGTAATCTCTTTAATCTTATAAGATTAAGCTTAATGTCTAAGCGCACTCACAAAATTCTGAAGGTTTCTGTGTAGCAGAATGCTAATCTGTAATTTATGTTTTCATTGTAATATAGCAAATTGTACAGGATTGGTGGAAACAATCAAAAGTAATCCTGAGCTGTGCCATCGAGGTGCTTGGTGAGACATCTGAAAAGTTTAGAGAGCAGAAGGAGGGTTGGTGGTGGAATAATGATGTACAAGTGGCAGTGACAGCTAAGAGGAAGGCAAAGCAGAAGTGGGATGAGTCAAGAGTGGAAGAGGACAGAGAGGTGTACAAAGAGAGAAAGCAAGAAGCCAAGAGAGTTGTGGCACAGGCGAAGGCCAGCATATCAAGATCTGTATGATCAATTAGAAACAAAGGAAGGACAGAGAAAAATTTACCAACTAGCGAAATGTAGAAATAAAGCAGCTAAGGACATCTTACATGTGAGGCAGATCAAAGATGCTGAAGGAAGAGTATTATGGAGGGATGTGGACATAAGAAACAGATGGAAAATATACTTTGAGGGACTTCTGAATGAGGAAAATGCAAGGACTCACAGAGGAGATGGGCAGCCTTCTGAGGGGCTGGTGTAGAACATCAGTAGAATGGAAGTTACGGAGGCCATGAAGAGGATGAGGAATGGAAACGCGGTGGGCCCCGACAGAATTCCAGTGGAGGCATGGAAGGCACTGGGGGAAGAGGGAATTGACCTGCTGTGGGACCTGTTCATGAAAGTTTGCCAACAGGAAAATATACCCGAGGAATGGAGGGAGAGTACTCTTGTCCCAATCTACAAGGGTAAAGGGGATGCACAAGACTAAAAATTACAGAGGAATAAAGTTGATGTCCCACACAATGAAGATCCTAGAAAGGGTTCTTGATGGTAGATTGAGGAAGGAGGCGGATATTGCAAAGGAACAATTTGGATTCATGTCTGGTAGATCAACAACAGATGCTATCTTTGGGTTACGGCAGATGATGGAAAAATATCGAGAGAAACAAAGGGAGCTACATCTGGTATTTATTGATCTGGAGAAAGCATACGATAGAGTGCCAAGGCAAGAAGTCTGGAGGTGCCTGAGGGAGAAGAAGGTGCCAGAGAAATATGTCAGGTTGGTGCGGGAAATGTACAGAAATGTGAAGACAAGTGTTCGGACCTGTTTGGGACAGACAGAAAGTTTTCAAGTAACAGTTGGCTTGCATCAAGGGTCAGCATTAAGTCCGTTTCTGTTTAATATTGTGATGGAGGCGGTAACAGAGGAGGTGAGAGAAGATGCGCCTTGGACAATGTTGTATGCAGATGACATCTTGTGTGTAGATTCAAGAGAAGAAGCGGGAACTAAACTGGAAAGATGGAGAAAAGTACTGGAAGAGAGAAGTATGAGACTGAGCAGAAGTAAGACAGAGTATATGTGTTGCGCAGTCGGCGGCGGCCAGGCGACAGATCTGGAGCTGGAAGGAAATGTCATCAGGAAGGTGAGAGACTTTAGATACTTAGGTTCAACAGTGGAAGAAGATAGAGGAGCTGAGAAGGAAGTGGGATGCAGGATACAAGCGGGTTGGAGGAACTGGAGGGAGATGGCTGGAGTGTTATGCGATAAGAGGGTGCCGATCAATCTGAAAGGCAAACTTTATAGGACAGTAGTGAGGCCAGCTATGACATATGCTATAGAAACTGTAGCCCTGAGGAAAAATAACATCAGCAGGATGGAAGTAGCAGAGATGAGAATGCTTAGGTGGATGTGCCGTTTGACCAGAAAGGATCGTCTGAGAAATGACTATGTCAGGGGAACAGTGAAAGTTAAGAACTTAGGAGCAAAAATACAGGAGGCAAGGTTGAGATGGTTTGGTCATGTGATGAGGAGGGAGGACGAATATGTGGGAAGAAGGGTCATGCAGATGGATGTGCAAGGAAGGCGGAAGCGTGGGCGGCCAAAGAAGAGATGGAGGGAGCTGGTAGAAGAGGACTTGAAGATGAAGAACTTGGATGTGGTGACAGCGCAAGACAGGAAGGTGTGGAGGAGACTCATAACAAACAGTGACCCCACTTAAGTGGGAGAAGCTGCAGAAGAAGAAGAAGATTGTAATATAGCAAATATTTTAAAATCTGATTTCTATTGACCTTCTACTCAGCTCACTAGCAAAAACTCTGGTTGACTAATCACCCAAGTTTTGCTAATAGAGAAAATGACTGTTGGCGAGAACAGAGTGTGAGGAGCTCTATGAGTGTGTGTGGGGGGAGGGGGGAGGGGGGGTGAATGGTTCGTGATATGGCAAGGTGAAGTTTGTGAGATGTAGACATGAAACACATGGGTAGCAACAACGAAATATTACCCATTTGAATGCCAGTGAGGTACTTGGTTCACTTTTTTAAATTCGGTATGATTTCATGACTCAATAAAATATCTAATTTTTCCGCTCATTATTCTTGTATTCTTACGAGAGACTAACGTGACCCAACGTGAACTTAATGTGAGACTGGGTGGGTATTGTTTCTTAGTATGAAAAAGAAACAGTATTTTGTTTTCTGTGAATTGAAAGAAATAATAAAAACGAAAGATATTCAGGTTGACAAACATCATCCATGGCGTGCGTGTAAAATGATATTATTGTTATTTCTTTTTTTGTTAAGTCACTTTGATTTAGTGTCAGTTCAGCCATTGTTTTTTTATCCACTATAAATGTTGCTGGCCATAATACGGTAATGTACGTTTCCATTCCTTTACTATTCACAAGGCACACTTTTTGTATATTTCCTCATTTCATCAAATTTGTTTTTCCATTTTCCCAAACGTTTTGATTGCAGTGTACTCACTTTAACCAATTTCTTATTTCGGAAATTGGCTAGAATATTATTAATTATATTATGTAATTATTTTATATTTTATACAAATAAAGCTATTTAATAAAATTATTTATTAAAATAATATTTTAATATTCTTGGAAATAAAATAATATTTTATTTCCAAAAAATTTTGGAACAAAATATTAATTAATAAAATTTTGTTCTACAACATTTATGGAGCATTTGAAGTTAACGAATTTATTGAACACTCTCCTTAGAGCCTGGACTTGGCTCCATCAGATTTCTTTCTTTTTTTTTTTTTCTGAAATGGAACACCCGTCACTCCTTCCTTTTGAAAACGACGAGAAGGTTGAGGTAGTTGTCAGAAAATCAATGTAAACAACTTCTGAAGAATTTCATAATGAGAACATTGAAAAACTGCTTACAGTAGAGAAGACGTGTTCAAAGGGAGAGAGATTATGTTGTAAAATGATGATTGAAAATAAAGTAAAATCCCCAACCTATCTTTTATTTTTGATTTCCTTCCTAAATTTCTTTTAGGTATTGAGCTATCGCAGTGGAGACACGATAGGAATTCTGGCCTTTTCGTCATTTATTGTTGCTGCAAATGCTTATCTGCTATGCTTGGAGGAAGCACCAACTACACATTTAAGAGGTATTTAACTTCACTTTAATTCCAGTGAATCACCACCACGTGCTTATTAGAGACCTGCAGCGATTGCTGCTAGTTTGGTCTTCAGACTAAGGGCCCGGTTTCTCATGTTTAATTTCTTCCCGAATGCAGTGTAAGTGATATCGTTGAGGGATGTCCAAATACACTGAAAGGACTTAGACCAGCCCCTGTTCAATGCTAAAGTACTACAACCGTTTCTCAGGCTGGCTAGATAGCATACTTGACCGAAAATTAAAGTAACAAATAAGGAAGTATTCCGATCTGCTGCCATTCCATGCCTGGAAGAAGCCTACGTATGGAGAATGGATCAAAAACAAGACTTCTCTTCGTATAATTCCTACATTCAGTCTTACATATGGTACAATGGTTGCGTTCTCGATATCCAGAGGTTGGATTTTCTCCTTTCCATACAAATCAGATATCTTTCCAGTCAATGAATGCTATTCTTACTTTTGCAATGGTGGTTCCAGAGTTGCCGAAAATATCCTGTGCATATTCAACACTGAATATTGCTAAGTTGATTCACCAGATGGCTGGTATTCCCTGAAGGTGATATAAAGTTATTTATTTGTACAATTCCATAAACAGGAACAAAATATCTCGACATTTATTTAGACAAAAGCTTATGCTTCACCGATCACTCTAAGCTCGTCTGCAAACAAAGCAATCGCTCAATTATATCCCACGATCAAGTGATGCAGCAAGCTACACGCAAAAAAAAAAGAAAAAAAAAAAGAAAAATATTACCACTTCAGCAATAAAGCAATTACTCACCTCTGTTTCATCGGTTTTGAGTCACTTCTAACATCCAAAGGCTACAGAGAGTTCACAATGAATATCTGCGCATGTTACTGTCCGCTCCGTGATACTTCAGAAACGATCAGTTATACCGCGACGCCGACAATGCAGATATTCCCTCCCTAATATATTTTATAGCAGTAAAATACTTTGCAGACACCACCACTACCTCCAAATCTGCTCATAAGACAAGGTGCTGAACTATAGTGAAAGAGGCCCCTACATGCATAGACAACCAAAAGCCATCGTCCAAACTGAAGATACACACCTAAACTAATAGCTCTCCCACACAAAGATCAAGCTTTCAAACCACCCTTTCATCTGGCAAATGAAAATATGGAAAGCTAATCGCTTGTACCCATCCAATCAATGTCGTTATCCATTACATTCCTGTAATCCCTTCTGTAAAAGTGGCCTCCTGCAACAACTCGTTACCCAGCAATAACCTTTTGTATCTGACAGGGTATGGCATGGTATTATCGTACAGCAATCCAGAATGTTTTTTGCAAATAATGAGCCTTAATAGATCTACCATTATTTTGGTGTTTGTCATGATAATATGTTGGATTTATCTTATCGTTCCAGATAAGAAATACAAGAATTACACCTACAATCTAGAAACACTCTTGCCACGATCTTCTCTGATGGAATTTTTATTTATTTATTATTATTATTATTTATTTATTTTTGAGTAAGATGATGGGGGTTGCCATGAGGTGGATTTTTTTTTAGTTGGTATCACTCAAGTCCCTCTCCCCATAAGAGTGTGCTGTAAGAATTACTCTCCGTGTTATGATAATGAATCAAATGTGTGTAGGGGAGTGATGAGTGTGAGAGATAGTGTGACCTATTTAGGGGTTTGTGAACATCCTTTAACTGGTTTGGTACATGGTCTGTACACATTTTTTGCAGTGGATCATCTTGCACGCTGATATGCACATCATTACATATATTAACATCTTAGGTAGCATCATTTTATATTGTTTAGCCGCGCTACCGGCCAAGACGTCAAGGTTATCGTGGATGCGAAGTGCATATTAAAATTGTAATACCATTGATATTACATTGAAATATATACGAAGCGTATGAAGATGCGTATTTGATCCATAATGGCCGGTAAGGTGGTTAATGCATCTGTCCGCTGTAATTAATATATCCATGTCCACATTGTATAATTGATCGCTCCTAATCTTGGAAAATTTCCCTGTCATTAGTTAAAGCTAAACTGATACCTGTTTTTATAACATATGTTTGCTATTTAGTATTCTGCTAAATGACAATGAATTTTTGCGATGCAGTAATGCATCGAGATCCTATAGGGATTAGGCAGAGCTTCTTTAGCCCTAACTAACCTTTTGAAGACTAATGGGGGCCAGTCTCCATTGTTCATGTACAGGGTGTTCGGGATAAATTTGACATATTTATAATTAATTATATTTTTCCGTAAGTTACATGTATTAACACACACTTCTCTTCATTTAAAAGTTTGGACCCTTCTTCATTCACATACAAGATGTCAGAAAGGATGGATAGCTGGAACCCACCTGAATCATGGAAGAGAATAACTTGTATCATGATGATTCGTGCCCGCCATCAAAATAAGGATATTACGACTGCTGCCCAATGCTCCCTGAATACAGTAAAAACAATCAGGCATGAACTAGAGACTTGCAATGGTGACTACGAGGATGTAGCAAGAAGAAAGATCCCTAGCAGACGATCTGATTGCGTTCGTACAGCAGAATTCCTCGCAAATCTGCAGGAACAGGTGTTGAAGAACCCTGGCATTGGAATTCGGGCTTTGTTCGTGGAGTTGCTAACTGTAGTCAAGCCCTGGATAACAAGGGTAGCCAATGGTAGGCCGTATGTATGGCAGCAGGATTCGGCCCCTTGCCACACCTCTGGGAAAAGTCAAAAATGGTTGTCTGAAAATTTCTACGACTTCACCAGTCCAAATGTTTGGCCTCCAAACTCCCCAGACCTTAACCCCATGGATTATTTTGTATGGGGCGCAGTTGAAAAAGACACCAATCGCACTTCCAGTAATACAAAAGCCCAGTTAATGGATAAAATTAAAACAGTTTTTGCGGCCCTTCCCAGGGAGACTGTAGCATCAGCTTGTTCGAGGTTCCGAAGCAGAATTGAAGCTGTGATCGATGCTAATGGTGGTTATTTTGAGTAAATCTTGTTGATAGTATTGTAATTAACTCTGCCTGTAATGTTTTTTTGTCAATTCATTAAATTTAATAGATACAAAGAAGATTTTCTTTTTCCTTACGAAACTGTCAAATTTATCCCGAACACCCTGTATTTGCTAATAAGACTCCAAACTATCAATAGCTAAAAGCATTTCAGGAGGGAGAGAGAGAGAGAGAGAGAGAGAGAGAGAGAGAGAGAGAGAGAAAGGCATACAACTGCCACAGTCTCATAAAGTTAAATTATTACCTCCAGTAGTGTGAGTTCTACGGCGATTTTTTGTTGAGATCGAGAGTTAAAAACTAAAGTTAAAACTCCATTTGCCCTTGAAAGAGATCCGCTAACTTGGAAACCGGTCGAAGACAGGTTTAGAAGAATTCCTCTCATGTCGGCGACTAGAATCGAACTTAGAATGGTCTTTCTTCGTGCAGCCTGGTGCTGTAGATGCAAACATCATTTCCACAGGACTAAACAGGTAACCTTGATAAACACTAGCCAAAATTTGGCAGCAAGACAGGTAATGATATATGAAGGTATTTCAAGAAGAAAATGTCACAGCATATTGAAAATGAAAACGGATCATTTTCAAGCGCATTTCATTGTCTATTTCCTCATAGGACCAAGAAATGATATTATATGATAATTGTATATCTACACCATCAGATGCAAGATGGTGACTGGAAACGTGGTCATATGTAGAAGTTTCTGTACATTATAAGTGCAATTTATTGATATTTTCATTTTTATTCAAGATCAAGTCTATTTCGGTATTTAATTGTTTCATATGCAGGGTGTTTCAAATTAAAGTGGAAACAGTCCAATAAGGGAAATATGACAGATTAATGTGAACTGGTGACATGCGATTGCGAAATGATTCAGAATAAATGACAAAGAAGTTATTCGACAAAAATTATTACAAGGAGCTGGCATGTCACGAGGTCCGGATGATCAATTGAGGTGACGTTTTGTACAGCAGAATGCAACTGAGCTGTCAAAAGGTGTTGACATCGTGTGCGATTTTGTCTTTGAAATTTGCCAGGTGAACTTTTCCCCGATACTTTTGAGATAATCCCAAACGTCACAAGGGTTAAGGGCTAGTGAATGCGGTGACATTTCATAAAAATTGAGCCGCTGAAACTCTCTCCTCTGTGAAATGTTGACGCAGTAACTGTTGAACTTGGCGTCCATGTGGGGAGGTACTTCTCGCATCAACACTGTTGTGTTGATGCAAAATTTTAGTTCTTTAAGCATTTAATTATTTTGATGTTTGTTTCTGCAAGTGAATGCTTTTATTCTATTCTTTTAAGTTCTGTCCTACAAGTAGGGCAATTTCATCATGTTAAGTTTTTATTCCATTTCGTTTGTTTTGTTTTGTTGCCCTGAGAACCTTCTGTTCAGTTTGTTTGATTTGTTTATATTTATGCATGCTTCATTTATGTCACAAGAGGTCAGTAATCTTTCATACGGATTTCTAATGCCTTCTCGAAATAGATCGTTTCCAAATAAAAATAATAAATAAATAAACAATCTTCACATGTCAGCTATATGTCTAAATATGAAGGAACACTAAATATCACTTGCTGGGAGACTAAAAGAGATTGAAATAATGCACCCACGATCTTTATGCTGTACTTATTTAATCGTGTTGGCATTGAGTGTGATTTGAGTAATATCAGGAATACAGACCATAATTTTCCAAGGTTAATTGTGAAGCCGCCATTCGATTAAATAGATAACTCAATAATTCATCGCTGTTAACTTGTTCTAAACATAGATCTGAATCTATCTAACAGAAGTAAAAAAAATCATTCTCAAGTATTTGTTCTTTAATTATTCTATATTAAAACACAGAAAAAACATTAATTTTGAACGGTTTACTATGATAGATAAACATCAACATGTTCCGCAACTTTTTTCCCTCTTCAGAACTAACAAAGAATCAAATAAGTTACTATAGGAAGACAGATAAACAGAAAAGGCTAATATTGATTGAACAGGTCTCCTAGTTACATTTTTAAGTTTCATAGGTGCACATCTTGCATTCTGATTAGTCATGGTATGTTCCAATTTTGTCACTTTCCAGTGCTTTATTTTAACACATAACGGATCCTTCCATGTTTGGCAGAACATTGTTTCTGTAGAGGTGTAAAAGAGTGAGACAATTTGAGTCATATCTACTAAGTATTCTTTACACTGTCAAGAATACTTAGATAGTAGATATGACGCAAATTGTCTCACTCTTTTAAAGATACCAAGCAATTTTATAAGCTAGGTTTTAATCCTTTTTTCCAAGTGGAGCAAACAGACAAATAGTGGCCTATGAATTAAAGGCAAGTGCCACTACCCAGACCGGTTTCGACCTTTATTGAGGTCTCGTTTTTTTTATGTTTATTTCTATATTTCTATATGTCATACTCTTACTCTGAGAGAGAGAGAGAGAGAGAGAGAGAGAGAGAGAGAGAGAGAGAGAGAGAGGAGAGAGAGAGAGAGAGAGAGAGAGAGCAAAACAAAGAGCAAAACCAAATAAATAGTTGCAGAAAATTTTGCTGTGATTTAATAAACGTGATTAATAGCGCATGCGCGATTAACAAGCGTTTGGAAAATTTTCGACAATAAAATACGTTATTGCATATAATTAACACAAAACAGATATTTGGATTATAAGACCAAAGGTTTAATACACATATGTACAAATTCGTGGACTAGTTTCGCTAGCAAAACTGACTAGCTTTGTCAAGACTAAACGGTGAAAAAACTAATAAATGCAAAAAAACGGAGGAATATAGTAACGGTTTACAACTGTTAGACAACAAAATTGGAAGGCACCGCGTGACATGGTATACGTGAAGCATGGTACTTCAGTCATTATTATAAATACGCATTACATAGCTTTTGGCGTACTGTAGTTCCGCTAAACTTAATGAGTTAATAAGATTTTTCCATATATCCTTTAAATATTGTAAACCGTTATTATATTCCTCCGGGGTTTTTTTGCATTTATTAGTTTTTTCACTGAAGTGTCTTGACAAAACTAGTCAGTTTTGCTAGCGAAACTAGTCGACGAATTTGTACATATGTATATTAAACCTTTGATCTTATAATCCAAATATCCGTTTTGTGTTAATTATAGTTAAGAAAGACCAAATATAACTTTCAACATGAATACGTTATTGCATGTTAACTTTATTTGTTAATCAAGAGTCCTCAGTTCCCGATAACATAATGTCACACTGGAAGGTGCATTCTCTAAACTACGGCAAATGAACAAAACTGCAAAATGCTTATTGTAACGAGCACTTCTGTTTATTTGCCGTTTTCTTTCATTCATTCGTTCTGTTCATTCCAAAAAAAAAAAAAAAGTACAGGCCTGATTTCCCCATGACAGGGATCTTAATTCTTAAACTATTCGAAAATTCTTTCAATTTATGAAACTGAGTGAGCATAGATTCGCTTCCATATTAGCTTCCAAAACAGAAAAACAAATTCTGTCGGTCGATTCGAAAATGCAACGAAATGATATTTCTTGCCGATAGATGGCACCTATATACCTTCCTGCACAGAACTTATTTCATCAGATTACGTACGATCGTGGAAGCTTCCATTAGCAGTTTTAGTAAATTCTTCAGCGCTTTTATGGGAAGTATAAAATTATCCTGGAAGTGAAATAATTGCATTTTTTTTTTGTAACTGTAATTTAGATAAGCAATTTATAGATACTTCATATCGAACGAATTTCACTAAGAAAATTATATTGCATTTCCTTCTACCATATCTAAAAAGAAAAACAACATAATTTTCTGAATACAGTTTTTTTTTTTTTTCATATAAAGAATCAGTATAACTATTTACTTTATATAAAAGCTAATAATGAAATTTAAAATCAAGGATAGTGCACTACAATACTGTTATATAGATTTTTTTAAACAAGTTTTTTATAGACATAAAATTGACAGATTTTTAAAGCAAATTTTACAGGAGTAGATTTCTAAGAGTTTGAATTTTTTTTTTCGTTTTTTTTAAATGAAAATTTTTACTAATACAACTTGTAAGACGTGAATATGCCATTATTGGTATAAAACATTGAAATATATTGAATGGTTTGAGTGTTTTTGCTACTACATCATCAGGATCTGTAGAACAACCAGAAAGCACGAATGTAAAAATACCCAAACCTCAGTAAAAATAAGAGGAAAGTATACTTATAACTTATATATTTATTTGTTGTTTTATATATATTTATTTATTTTTAATTTATTTATTACTGTCCCAGATTTAGTTCATACTAATTGGAAAAAAATATTTTAGTGCAGGTAGATATCCCGCGTGTATAAGGTTAGGTGTTTTGTAAGCAACTAATTAGAATCATTTAGTCAGTCTGTCCAGACGCAACTTTTTTTGGAATGCTGCTGGAAATTATATTTAGTAATAACTTCACTCTCACTAGAAGGCATTGGCACAAAAAACAGGGCTAAGTGATTCGTGGTTAGTTTTGATAGGAGAATTTTTATGGGACTATTTGGCAGTGGCAGAAGGTGTGCAAATAAATGTTGTCTATGGTTCTAGTCTTCTTCCTCTACGCGTTTATCCCGCTTCCAATACAGTGTCTGCGTGTTATATTTTGATGCGATTTTTTGTTAGTACAACCCCCAACCGGCCTGTCGCTGAGCCTGCCGTCTGGGGGGGGGGGGGGTTGACTGTAGCAGCGTGGTGTTTACGGGGCCGGTTTGCCTGCTTGCGGGATGAAAAACTCCAGATAAACTGGGGGGGGGGACCCTGTTGTCCACGCCCAAGACCGGTTAACTTGGCTGCGAAAGATCCTTAAGCTCCTCACGTCGTTTCTGTGGTTCTAGAATCCAGAGGACATAAGCTAAAAAAGATTAGTCTTGCGTAGCATTCGCTGTTACTTTTGACGCAATTCTCTGATTTCTACAGTAGTATAACGATTATGAAGTGTTCTGAGTAATCGCAAATTTATCATTAAAAAAAAGAAAATAAATATCGATAATCAAATAATTTCGAACCATATAATATTGTAAACAACTGTCAAAATCAAGTCTATCGACGATCATATTTTCATTTATATATATATATATATATATATATATATTCAAGATACCAAGTAATTCTATATAAACTTGGTTTTTAATCCTATTTCCCAAGTGAGCAAACAGACAGGTAAGTCAAGTTTGCCCTGCACGTAGTGCAAGGGCAAACTTGACTTACCTGTCTGAGGCAACTCATGGTAGTGCAACTCGTGGTAAAGGTGGATTAAGCTCTGATCACTTTCCTTAGTATTTTTCCCTTAATGTATGATGCTATGCATTAAAGGTAGACCTGTCTGTTTGCTCACTTGGGAAATAGGATTAAAAACTAATTTTTTCTAAAATTACTTGGTATCTTGAATACATAATATACCCAAGTTAAAAAATTTTCTACATCTATCTCTCATCCTGAGATTTTATTTAATAAGGTCAAAGCACCTTGTGGCAATTTGTTTAGGTAAAATTCATAAGCTCTGCATTACTTCAACCTTAGCATTGTCAGGTCTTGGCTTCAACTGACGAGACCCCAAAGAGGGTTGAAACCGGTGCGGGGTTGGCTTTGAGAGGCTCCGCTTGGGGGTAGGTTTTTGCCTGTCTCTGAGTGGGGCCACCGCTGAGATTATGGCTCTGCTTGGTGGTGGGGGTGAGCCTGCCACTGGGTAGAGCCAATGCTGAGAAGTTCTTCTCGGTGAACCTGTCACTGAGTGGAAGAACGCTGAGATAGATGATCTTTCTGGATCGCCTAATTTTTAGAACCCGCTTCACTTATACAAAGGTCGAAACCGGTATGGGTAGTGACCATTGCCTTTAATGCATAGCATCGTACATTTCCGCAAGGGGATGTGCTTTACATTAAGGGAAAAATACTGATGAAAGTGATCAGATCTTAATCCACCTTTACCACGAGTTGCACTACCATGAGTTGCCTCAGATTTGCACTACGTGCAGGCGCAAACTTGACTTACCTGTCTGTTTGCTCACTTGGGAAATGGGATTAAAAACCAAGTTTATATAAAATTACTTGGTACCTTGAATACATAATATACCCAAGGTAAAAAACTTTCTACATATATATATATATATATATATATATATATATATACGGGGGCTCCTCTTCCCTGACTCCCCCTCCCCAGTTCCGGACTGGTAGGCCGGTTCTCCTTGAATTCTGATGACTCGAATTTTGAAGACTCGAAAGGGGGGGTTTCCGTCCCCCCTGGCGCCTACGGCGCCCAACTCCCCGAGTTCCGGACTGGTAGGCCGGTTCTCCTTGAATTCTGATGCCTCGAATTTTGAACACTCGAAAGGGGGTTCCCCTGGCGCCTACGGTGCCCATTCCCCCCGAGTTCCGGACTGGTAGGCCGATTCTCCTTAAATTCTTATGACTCGAATTTTGAAGACTCGACACTCAGTGTGGCCCTGAGTTTCAAAACGTTTCAAATAAATTGACAAAAAACGTGACACAGAAACGTTACAAAAAAAGGCTTATTTTATATTATAGAGTGTAAATATATATATATATATATATATATATATATATATCGGGTATTTTGAATTTCTCTTAAATGAAAACCGGATTTATTTTAATTTTGACTTCAATGCGGTCATTTTAATGAAAAAATTAGGCACGGAAACATCATGTCTAAGGTACGTGGTGTCAAAAATCCCTCTAGGTTGAACTATTTGATAATCAGTGATGTCGAAATACAAGAATACTATTGAGAAAATGAATCTTTTTTTATATTATTATTACTGTGCCCGATTGTTTTCTAATTCATTTATACTTATTTATTTTTTTAATGTTAACCCCCCTCCACCCACGAAAGTTTGACATTTAAGCACATTTTGCCATGAGTAGGCTAGGCCCTCAGTGATCCAGATGGAGATTTACATCTATGCCCCACTGGGATTCGAACCCAGTTCCTATTCGTTGAGAGCTGAAGTGTTCGCAGTCCACTGGTTCAACTAGGTCTTCACATATTGGATATCAAAACATGAATGTAGCAGTTTTTTTTTTAGTTTTTTTTAATTATATATATATATTTTTTTAAATTTAAATTTTTTTAAAAAGTTTCAATATTTTTCGCTAGATTTGATAACCTTTTGATTTTGTGTTGCTATTTTTGTTCTTTTATGGTCGTTATATAAAGGATTGGTAAACTTCAGTTTTTTTTTAATTTTAAGAAGATTAAAAAGTATATTTAGAACGATTTAAATGACATCTCGCCAACCAAAGGTTGGAAACTTGTAAATTATTCATATCGTGCGAGGTTTAATGTGAGGTTTTATGTGCTGCAACACTGCAGCACATAACACTGCAAGTATGCAACCGATTGAAGTCATTTATACTCGTATGGAGGTCCATTTCATGGTGTTACCATTCGTTATCACAACTGAATTAAAAGATCTTTTGGCACATGCGCTGTAGTTATGTAATTCTGAATCTAGAATTCTAAAATCGTCAGATAAAAACTAAACTTCATGTGCCTGGATAAGTTTTAAGTGTGCCTTTTAGGGTCGCTGGAGCATTTGCGTCTCTTTTGAAAGATATGAGTTCGAACACCGTGTAAAGTGCGAAGGAACCATGATAAGAGATTTTCAAATGAACAACCAGTTAGCCGATCTTATAGTGAGACTTCTAGGTTTACTTATCACAAACTCTGGTTTTTCATCCGTCAAACAGCTAAACAGGCAAAAAATTGAACGGATATGATAACCATTCTCGATACCTTAGTTTAGTGTTTAGGATATCCAGGTGATACATTCTTGAAGTATAAAATTATGATGATCCCTTGATAAAATACTTCAGATTGAAAATTGCTTCATATCATTTAGTCAGCATATAAGAATTTTGGCAATGTCCTTTGTATGTGAACTAGCAGTTATGGCCGCAACAGATAAGTTTTTGAACAAGTTTTTATTTTATTTTATTTTTTATTTATTATTATTACTACTACTACTACGTAACACCTCCAGGGAGTCCAAGGACTCATCGTGGGAAGGCACACTACTCTACTTCGCTAAATACATCTCATCCTCTCCACTACTACTGAATTCTCCAACTGCGACACTACTACCATCAGCGCCATCTATCGCCCATCATCACTACCAACAATAATATTTTTTGTCTGTAAATTGCGTATATTCTGTGTATTCTGTACGCGGGAGGAAAAACCCGGTTTCCAGGAGAAAAAAACCCTGCTACAACAGTATGAGATCGGCTAACTCACCTTCAACTGAAAAAGCCCATATCAAATGAGAGTTTATTTAAGTGGCAGTCGAACGAGTTTTTTCAGAGAGTGGGACACTTACTGTTTTGATTAGGATAATAAAACTTAGATCATTACTGATCACCGAGATGTACCACTGAAATGACATCAATATATTCTGTTCTCTCTCTCTCTCTCTCTCTCTCTCTCTCTCTCTCAATAGTGTTTCTATTTATAAAATGAGTAACATGCAATTCTCACATTAAAGTAGAAGTGATAATTGCAGTGGATAAGAATAGAGTCATTCCTACAAGCTAAACATGTATTTTATTTATTTATTATTATTTTTTGTAGTGTAAAAGACTAAACATTTGTTCTCACAAGTTAAATGAAAAGGAAAGTACTGTTTTCATTTCATAAACTATCTGAAATTTCAGGTTTGTCGGGGATGATTACTTCTGATCTATTTTTGTGTTTTATTTGGTCAATTTTCATTCGTTTCTGTTTCATGAACTGTCGATTGAATCCCTAGTGTGAACTTTGTTATTCAAAGATGATCTCGTGTTTTCGGAAGGAAAAAAAATTCTCGAATTTGAAAATTTTGATTTTTATGGTTTGATATCAAACTAGTCTAACGCCAGAACTGCACGTGATATCCACTTTTGGTTATACGTGAACACAAAATTGTAAATCGCCGTACTGGAGTTTAAAACTGAATTATCAGGCACGGTTCATCTTCCGTTAAAGCGAAGTACGTAAGTACGTAGTAGAAAAAGAAATTAAAAAAAAAAAAAAATCATATTAACTCAAATTCCGAAACTCAACAATGAGAGGGTTAACTGTCCTGAGTATATAAATTACATACTAGGTTAATTTATTAAATTAAATAAATTTAATAAATTAACTTTCATTGCTTGTAAAATTGCAAGGAAAGGGGCCGAAATAATCAAGAAACTCATAAGTTTAATATAAATTAATGCGTTTAGTCAATTTGAGCATAAAATCACCTTCCTTCAATGATGTATACCTAGAAAATTGTCTGAATGACCCATGAGCAAATTTTATAACTTTATTGCTATCATTATTCATTTATTTATTTGTTTGTTTTCGAATAAATGCATGTGAAGCATTTTTCACATAACAGAATATTCTCTATTAAATATTTGTAGTTTTTCTGTTTACGCTGTCATTCATACAGTATTGACGAAGCGGTAGACCATGTTTATTAACCCTAATCGGTATAAATTTTCCGAAACAGCATTTGCACCATATCCTGTTAGCTTGGATGCTGTCCAAGATTCGAGTTAATAACCCATGTCCTGGACGTTGGTTGGTTTCAGTTGAGCTCTCATTTTAAGCCAGGAACAGAGCGGCGGATATGCTTCTGCTACAACAGATGATTACGGCAGTGGTCACTCGCAGAAAACTGACTTAATGGTCTTAATGGGCAGCGGGCAGTGACTGCGTCTCTCTTTCTTTTGCTTTGAGACTTCGTACATATGTCCTTTACTAAGTGGACATACAACAAGATGAATGGGATCGTTAAGATCTGCACTGTTTATGCTTAACTGCTGAATTAAACCCATACAAAAGGTTAGGAAATGTTGATGATTCCTTCGATGATCACTTCATCGAAGGCAAGGCACTTCTGGGGTTTTCCACAAACAGGTATTGATTGGATCTTTTCTTTCACAACTCATAACCAAAGTAAGCTATTCAGATTTTTTTGTATAAATAATACCGAACTTTTTTTAATTAATACTTATATTTAAACGTATTACGTGTTTTATGAAAATTTGTAATAAAATTGAATATATAATATTTCATTGTTTAAATATTCTACACGCTTCATAAATATGTCTTTATTTCTGGAATTATCTTACTGAACAAAGGAAAAAGTACCTCCTTTCAGGAAATAAATAAAGAAAAAAAAATAAAGTTTTCATGAATAGTTATCTGAATTTTTAGTTGTGTATTATGTGCCATTGGTTTCTGTAGCTCAGTCGGTAACGACGCTGCGCTTAGATAGGTAAGACTAGAGGTCACCTAACGCCTAGGTCAACGCTTCCCAAACTGGGGGCCGTAGGTTTTGTTGAGGGGGCCGTGAAATAATGAAAACAAATCGAAAATGTTTCAAGACTAAAGTAGATTTTTTTTATCTTAAAAGAAACGTATTTAATTTTTATTATTTATTATTATTTTTGTTATTTTTTATGTTTTAATGGGAAAAAAATCACACATTGGTGCGGATTAACAAATTTTGCTTCCTGCGTATTTCGGCGCTTAATGAATATTAGTAAATATATGCTTATTCATATAAGTTTCATTTCAAAGCTCTAAGAATTGCAGTTTCAAATATTTCACCTGATATTGGTGTAGCAGTATTGAAACACATCCATCACATTAAATTGTTATTAAGCTTCTTTTATGTTTTTAATTCTTTCTTTATTACGAATCGTTTTACGTTTCATGTGCTTGTACTGCAAATATACAATAACAACATACATATCTATATAAAAATATAAGATAATGTGCCATGTCAAATGTGCATGCAAGATGCTAAAAATGTAATATTTGCATTTGATTTTTGCAATATTCGCTGTGTAGAATATAAATACAATAAATATTATAATAATATATGTCTATATTACAATTTTTTTTCGAGGGGGGCCTTGAAATATTTTAATTTTTCCAAAGGGGGCCCTGACATCCAGAAGTTTGGGAAGCACTGGCCTAGGTCGACACGCAGAAACTTTTCGGAGATGGAAGGTGTTTCCTTTCCTGATTTTTTTTAAAAATCCATTATGCATTGTATGAATATATGCATTTTATTGCATCATTGCACCTAGTGGCATAGTAAAAAAACGTAAAAAAGAAAAACAACAACAAATTAGCTGGCATAATATACTTGTCTCATAAGTTGGCTTCATAATCTTAACCATCTTCCACCTAGCTGATGCTAGAATGTTTCTAATCATAAGGTTTAAGAACAAGAATACCTTCCTGTGTTACTCTACTAAGTACGGCTTCCTAGTTTGTTTTTAGTTGTCAAGAAGAGGGATGATGTCGGAAATAATGAAAAAGAGAACGATCCAACTAATTTCTCTGAATTGCATAATTTATATCAGTTAAAAGAACGTTGAAATATCAATTAATAAAGAATATCTGTAGCTTATTTTCAAATAATATCTTTTATTAATGATAGCAATATTTTCGATGAAATTGTAAATATGTCACAGTGTTATTATTTGAATAATTAATCAGACCATCTTTTTTCAAGCTCTGCACTCTAAAAAGAAGTCTATTGTTGGCGTGGAATGGTGATGACATCAAAAACTGATCTCTGTTTCTACCAATAGTGTTTGGGATTTCTGTAGCGCATACATTTGCGTATAGGTTAAGAATCAAATTAGTTAAGAAACGTGAAACAAATGTATGTAATTTACCTAAAAGAGTATGCAACAGTATTTTCTCTTGTTCTTAGTGGACAATAATTTATTAACTAGATAATCGCTTTGAAAACATTACACAAGCACACAAGTACTTTTGTCTGAATCCATGAATGAATACATAAAATAATTACCACAGTTTGCATATTAGACTAAAGATGCATCTCATTATTATTTAATATTTAACGGAGGTTTCTTCTCGACAAAACGTTTAGAAATGATTCCACTTTCATGAGTTCTTTTACTACTGTGAACAACAGATGTTTTATCATACGCACTTTGGATGTATTAAGAATATTTTGTCAACTTATCCTTATTGTTAAAATCGTTTCCATGGAATAGCTCGAGAAAGAAATAGTCCACCTAAAATGAAACAAATGAGGAAAAAATGTAACTATTTTGATAAGGGAAGAAAGAACGATAACATGAAATAAGATTAATATTGAAGTTTCACCAGCTCCAATAATTTATAAAAGTATCGTTAAGGATTACCATGGTAACAGTATCACAACACTTCATCTTCGGTGCTTCCGGTCCGTCGTTGCCCTTATCTGCGCCGAGTGCCGCACTGCTTGTTGTCATTAACGCCCTTTTCCCGCTGTACTAGGACCCCTCGCAGACCGGTAGCGTCCACACCGGCGAAGCTGCTGCAAAGATCACTTCTTCGGAACAACGGATTTCGTCAGCTTCCGTCTCCCCTTGAACGAAACATCCCAGTGATCGCAGCGGAAAAGGCAAACTTTTAGCTCTCTGTTGGTGAGAATGCGACGGGAGATTCCATTACATCCCAAATGTTCTCTGATTTGTCTTAATCAGGTGGAAACTTTTCGCCCAGTGGGCACAACGGGGGTTACGCTTTGGTAATGGCGCCTACTGGACGTTCGCCAACGAGCAGTTACGATAGATGATTCCCTTCTGGTTTCGACCAGAAAGGAAAAGAGGCACAAGAATAACGTGGACAGGAAGTAAACAAAGGGCCGGCCTCCCTTATACTAAATAAACGATGATTTTTAGGAGAGATACCAAAAAAGTTAGATTACTTCCCTATACATCTCAAGCAAAATGACATTAAAATAATTATCAGTTATTTTTAAACACGGAACTTAGAAATGTTAGAAATAGAACTGTTAGAAATGCCTCAATAATTGTTTTATGTATATATTCGCAGGCCTAGGTTGCCCGAGTTGAGAACAGTTTGGACTCAGAAATCGTACTCTAGAGTTTGGACTCTAGAGTACGGTTTCTGATTATTCAACTCGACCCACTTCATTCACGAAACTAGATCTATTTATCAACGATTTTTAACCAAAACGAAGACAAAATATAAAATTTAGCATTTACATATCTCAATAACAGACTGTTGACACGTTGACTGCCGTATGAATCAAATACGATTCACACTACATTTTTTCAATGGGTTGCGTGAATCATATTTGATTCGCATAAAGATTTTTCTTTCAGGCCGCATAGTTCACCCGTGATTCATATCTAAATGAAATGCTTATGGGTAATGGAAATGTGGGGCCTGGTAAACAGGTTTATATACGTAGTTAGCGCAGTAGAATTTCAACTACATGTACAACAGGTGGCCTATTATAGGGGTTTTATTTTTACCTGATTTAGGCCAATTTCTAATGTTGAATAAAATAATAACAATGGTGCTAAATATTTATTTATAATATATGTCATTAAAAATGTGTCAGATCATAAATTTTTCTTCTAAAAAATTGAAAAACTAATAAACAAAAAAATGACAAACAATAGACAAATATATAATTAGGTGAAATTATTACTAAACAATTACAAACTACTGTTATGCACAATAGTAAAACAGCGAACACAGTAAAATTTTTCGCACTGAACACATTTCCACCGTATTTGTGTCGCCTTAGATGTTGCATATTTTCTATTGTGTTCTTCGGTTAACTTTTTGTAGCAAGATGTACATCTCCTCCTATTACTGGTACCAACCTCTTCTAAAATATGTTCCTCCTTGTCTGAAGTTGAAGTGACATTATTTTCCTTTGGTGTAATTCCTAATAACTCTTTTGCGATTTTTTCTCTAAATTCTGTGATGCTAATGTTTTTATCAGTAACTCGCTTGTATACTATAAAAGCATTCACCACAGCAGAATCTAAAAGAATTTCAACTGTGAGTTTTCGGTACGATTTCACACGTCTTCGAAGACAAGAAGCATAGGCTTTTGCCTGATCGGATAGATCAATAAAACTTTTGTTTTTGTTATAGTCCATAATAGCTTCTGGCTTTTGTACTTCATTACCATTTCTTGCTGTAAGGGATTTCATTTTGTTTGTGTGTTTTGTTGATAACATAAGCACTTCACGTTTATCACACCTTTTTATTACCACCACCCCTGTGTCGCTTTCTTTACCAATTATTTCACCCTTTTTCAATTTCTTCTGGGTAACATCCTGTGGAATTCCCTTTCGATTTTTTCTCAAAGTGCTTACAAGGTGTGTTTGTCTATTCAAAAGTTTGTGCGCTAATTCAATACTGGTATAATAATTATCTACAAATATTGTGCGTCCATGGTCAAGTAGATTCTCACAAAGTCCCATAACAATTGAAGTTGAACACTATTAGTAGTATTGGACTTTTCTGCGCCGCAGTATATCTTGAAATCATATGTATATCCGTCTTCAATACACAATTTGAATAGTTTTATTCCAAATTTGTATCGTTTATTCTTGATGTACTGATGAAAGGCAAGACGACCTCGGAAAGGAACTAAAGTTTCATAAACGCAAATATTACTCGAAGGCATCATTATTTTCTGGAAATTTTTTCTTATATGATTTATGAGAGGTGTAATTTTATAAAGTCTTTCAGAAGTATTTCTATCCTCGTTGTCTGTGAAGTGCCACTTACTGAGAAGAAGAGCGAACCGATTCCTTGACATAACTTGTTTGATTTCTGTAGAATAGAGGATGTTATTCGACCAATAACACTGTAATTTTGGCATCTGCACTAAACCGAACCAAATTTGCAGACCCAAAAAATCTTCATTTCATTGGGATTTGTGTTTTTCCAATTTCTTATCCTTGCTTTTGGTAAAAATTGTCTTACTGAGTTTTTGAAGAACGTATCTGTTATTTTTTTGCACCATTAGGTACAGCAGTCCTTCATCAATAAATATAAAAAGAAGTCTACAGGCTGTTTATCGTGCATTTCTTCAATAACATTTTGTTTTATTCCAAAATTATTATCCACAAACTGAAAATGTTTTAGATTATTACCTGTAATTTCATTTCATTGTAGGTCGGTTGAATTCACATTTCCAAGTATTTCATCTGAGGAAGAATCATTAGTCAAATGCAGGTTTCTTATAACATCATCAGTTGTTTGTTCTACAGAATAAGCAGCAGTAAACTGAGATGTACTAGGAGCGAAAATTTCGGTATTACCAGTTGTAGATAATTTTATTCTCTTTCTAGCAATGAGAGAATCAGAATCTGAAGACATAGAACTAAGATCACTTCCGTTGTAACTTTCCGACGAATATTCGTATGGTTCGTTATCAGATAGATGACGAACCATACGAATGGTTCGTCGGAACCATTCATATGGTTCGTCAATGACGTTGCTCTTTTTCGTAGTCTCTAAATGACGTTGGTCTTTTTCGTAGTCTCCCATATTAGGGCAATTTATAACAATATTAATCACTATAACAAATTTATTCCACCGGACAAAACACTGAACGCATATAACTGTTCGCAAGCGTCACTGATATGCAAGTTTGACCTTGCGTGAAGTGCGAATCACATGTGCACCGCTCATCCCAGTCAGTAAAAAAATTGTTCTCAGGCCGCGCGGTTTTGCTGAAAGTAACATAAAATATGATTATTAGAAGTTACTTTCAGCAAATTGCAAAACAAAAAGAAGTTGGCCTGGGGATCACAAAATTTTTTAAACATTACGGCGGTCAACGTGTTAAATATCGCTATGTACAAAGTTACTGTTCCCCACCTGTAATATGTGCAAGTTCACACTTGTTCTTTCACACGAGGAAATGCTACGTTGCTATAAATATGTAAACTGAAAACAGATAGTCTGCAAATGTAATCTCCGAAATAGACTGCTTGAATATAATTACAACATACACATACCGGCCACTGAATTGGATACCACGTAAATGTCACTTACGTAATGTATATGCAAAATACTTGGTCACGTGCGTCACCGTGTGTTTTGGCAACTATTTAAGAATGATGCTGGTCAGTAATCGTCAATAGTCTTGATCACAATGGGAAAAACAATGGATTTTTCGGAGTTCCATAATGGGCTTATCTGCATTCCTGTCTGGCTGGAGCCACGATTTTGAAAACAGCAGAGCTCAGTGGTTTCTCAAAAGGTGAGATATCTTGGGAGTTTAATCAGTGGAAAAATAAGCCAATAGCTGTAATCCTAAGATAGTCTGTCAGGAACGATATCTCCGTCGTCTGAGAAGGCTTGTACGGACAAACAAACCTTTTTGTGTGTGCAGCGATTGACCGGAGCATTTAATGAAGTCATTTAATGAATGTTCCTGACCCATGTCTCATCGGACTATGCACAGGGAAATGAAGAGGAATGGTAGTCGCACGCCTATAGGTAAAGTAAATTTTTTTAATTCAGTGGCCGGTATGTGTACTTAGAAAGAATCTTGTATTACTGCACCTACTACTCTATTTATTAAGCAATACACCGCTCTTTGGCATTGCTTTGGCATAAGTGCTACTCAAAAGCGTAACAAAAGAATTTTCATGTCAAGAAATTATTATTAAAATAATGTGTGTATTTATTATAATATTATTTACAATTTACTGTAAAAAAAAACAGACATATTATCGAAGGTATTATAGTGTGAAATTTTGAAGTGGCTCGTTTCCATAGGTGGCGCGGTCGTGTTGTGTATGAGAAAGCAAGTTCTGTGATAATCGCAGATTTTGATTGTTTACGTATTGTTTTTTTACTGCAGAAGTTATTAAATTTAGTGGAATTACGCATGAAGAAGGATTATTCTCAAGTAAGTTTTAGCAAGTAGTTGTTAAGCAGTGTAAAATTATATTTGGGTTAGAATCTGTAATGTTTATTTTTCTTGGCATGTGCAAGAAATCTAAGAAAAAAAAATGGAGGCAATTAACTTTGAAGAAATAGAATTTGGGCGGGAAGGTCTGGTTACGTGTGTTTATTGTCACGTGCATGCTACGCCAACCGTAGGAAGCGCAAAGAAATAGATAAAGTAATACTGTATAGTATTAGGTTTATTTGTAAACACTGCTGACTGCTGAACGAAAGCAGCTACCGGTTAAATTAATGGTATTTAGTTATTGGATTAGTTGATGGAATACTATTTAAATTAAATATAAAAAATTGTTTCAATGCAGAAAATTACTCGGAAGTACAGGAAACATTAGTTGTACGATCTAAAGAAATGGATTCAGCAGAAGGTGTACAGTATTTATGGAATGGGGTTATTAATAATTTAAAATAGCTTAGTGACAACGATATCTAAATTCTGGTGGATCCATGGAGATGAGTAAAGCCATAAAAATCAGTGACGTTTTTAGAAGATTTAGAAACGACACACCGAAGAAAATTTATGGTAATTGAGTGGCGCGCATCGCAAATAATAATAGGACGGAGGTGTTTGCACAGCAGGGGAAAGTCGACAACGCCTATATTACAATATACTTTGAATGCTATCACGTCCTTATTACTGCATAAAGGAATAAGCTCTTGCGATTTTAATTATTAAGTAGAGAAATTAAGCCGTGTAGTGAGTCTTGGCTTAACGATGATATCGAGGTGCGTAATGGTAATTATGTTGTTGTCAGAAGAGATCGTATAGCGCAGAGAGAGAGAGAGAAGGAAGGGTGCGTTACTGCTTATTAGGGAAGATGTAAAATATCATATTATTGATTGAATTCCTATTTCGGACAGCATAGAATCTATGCTGTTGAGAGTGGGTATGTTACATTAGTGGAGGCAATAGTGATACTGTTATGTGCGGGAGATATGAAAATATAATATATTATTAATGCCGATTTAAATATCGGATATATTGACTGGGAGAATGAAAGAACTGGTAGAATTTCA
Source organism: Typopeltis vanoorti (assembly GCF_054136105.1). Classification (NCBI taxonomy): domain Eukaryota; kingdom Metazoa; phylum Arthropoda; class Arachnida; order Uropygi; family Thelyphonidae; genus Typopeltis; species Typopeltis vanoorti. The sequence goes on along the minus strand of NC_143567.1, from coordinate 9,556,014 downwards.
TGTAGAAAAAGTTTGGAGAAACCTCGTGATAGTTATCTGAAGCAATGTATAGGTGAAACTACTAGAAAGTATAAAATCTTGGATTTCATGATATCATGAGACGAATCAGTGATGGGCCATATTAATTACTTAAAACCCTTCTTCGATGGCGATCATTTGATCTTGGAAGGAGAATTAAGACAAGGGAGGAAATAGGAAACGATAATTAGAAAACGCACGGATGGATTTTAAAAAAGGCCAACTATGAAGCTGTGAAAAGAGAATTTAAAAAATTGGAGTGCTTTATAGAAGGTTTCTTAAATAAATACTGTGTAGAAAAAATAAAAACTATGGAAAGGGTATCTATCTGAAAAATCAGTTAGTATGCATAATAAATTATAAATAAATAAATAAAGGGGGTAAGGGGTAATTTCTTTACTGGGAATTATTCCAGGGTAAAGATATGCGCAATACATCTCTAATACGGAGACTTAGCCCCTCCTTTACCAAGACCGTACTACGTGGCGAAGAGTCACATCCTTCCAGAGGTGCCCCCGTTTTCACAGAACAGTGCGAATCTCGGCTGAAAAGTCGAAAAATGTTCCAGAAGAAGGCAGTGGCAAACCATCTCTGTACCTTGCCAAGAACATTCTATGAACATGCCAAAAATGAGAAAGTACGATATGATGCTGGATGGTAAGACCGCCAGGGCCTGAAGGCATGCAACTGGGGAAGAACAGAGGGCTTCCACAAGTAGAACTAGTTTTTATGATATGTCCAGGTCAAACCCGGAAGGAAGATTGGTCACTGATGTTGCTGGTTGGAAATGGGAGGCTCCCTGTTTCGCAAGAAGTCACAAGATTGGAACTTGGAATGTTAGAAGTATGAACCAAGGTAAGCTGGAAATAATAAAGATGGAAATGGAGCGCAAGAAGCTGGATATATTGGGAATAAGTGAACTTAGGTGGACAGGACTGGGCCATTTTCAGTCTGAGAACTATATGGTGTATTACTCAGGTGATGAGACAAGTTGTAAAAATGGAGTATCTTTCTTACTCAGGAAAAAGATGGCTAGGTATGTATTAGGTTATAATCCAGTGAGTAACAGAATCATTTCTCTCAGAGTGAGTGGACATCCAATGAATGTGACTATCATTCAGGTTTATGCACTCATTACAGATGTACCAGAAGAAGACATTGAAGAATTTTATGGCAAGTTACAAGAAGTGATAGATGCAGCACCAAAGCTAGATTTATGGCTACTTATTGGAGATTGGAATGCAAAAGTGGGAGAGACTGAGGAACAAGGAATAACAGGTCGTTTTGGTTTAGGTATTCATAACGTTGCAGGGAAGAGACTAGTTGAGTTTTGTGGAGAGAATTCTTTGTTTGTTACTAACACCTGCTTTAAACAGCACAAAAGAAGATTGTACACATGGATATCACCTGATGGACAATAGAGAAATCAAATTGACTATATACTTGGACAAAGAAGATGGAGAAGTGCAATTCAGTCTGTCAAGACTTTTCCATATGCAGACTGTGGAACAGACCATGAGTTATTAGTGGCTACGATACATGTGAAATTATGGAAAGTAAAAACAGCACAAATGTCGATCGATGAGATATGATATTGGAAACGTACCAGCTAAATACACTATTAGTATACAGAACAGATTCAACGCAATCAATGTGAAAGAGAACCAGATGAACTATGGGAAGAGATTAAAGATATAATTAAAACAGAAGCAAAGAAGAGTATTCCAGCAGTTTGAAAGAAGAAGTTTAAATAGCTGTCAGAAGATGCCATCAACACTGCTCAGGAAAGGATGAAAATGAAAGCCACAGGAAATTTGCAGGAAGTACGGCATTTGAATGCAGAGTTTCAACGACAAGCCAGAAGAGACAAGGAAAAATACTTTACCAGGAATGCCAACAAATAGAAGACCAAAACAAGAAAAGAAAAACAAGAGATCTTTTCAAAAAGATCAGAGAACTAACAGGGAAGTTTAGAGCCAAGGCGACAGTATTGAAAAGTAAATACAAAGGATATCTTACAGAAGCTACAGACATCAAAGAAAGATGGAAAGAGTATACAGAAGCCATTTACAGAAAGGACTCCAAAATAACTGAGAAATTTGCAGAGCAGGATTATACACTGGAGCCAATACCACTGGAGAGTGAAGTGAGGTGGCACTGCAGCAGCTCTCCAGTAAGAAAGCACCAGAAGGAGATGGAATACCTATTGATCTGCTCAAAGCCCTGGGAGAAGAGGCAGTTAAAATTTTAACAGCTCTATGTCAGCGAATTTGGATCACAACTACATGGCCTAGGGAATGGAAAATATCAGTTTATATACGTTTATTGAAGAAAGGCGATGCAAGAGAGTGCGAAAATTACAGAACTCTAGCACTGATTTCTCATGCAAATAAAGTCTTACTTAAGATCATTCAGAAAAGACTGGAACTATTCATGAAGAGAGAAATGCCTGATGAACAGACAGGATTTCAAAAAGGCAGAGGAACAAGAGATCAAATCGCCAATGTGAGATGGATAATAGAAAGAGCACAGGAATATCAAAAGAATGTCTACCTTTGCTTCCTTGACTATAGCAAGACTTTTGACTCTGTAGGTCATGTAAAACTTGGAATGCGTTAAGAACAATGGGAGTACCAGAGCATTTCATTATACTTCTGAGGAATCTTTATTATGAACAAGAAGCTACTGTCCGAACAGATCTTGGAGAAACTGAGTATTTCACAATAGGGAAAGGGGTGCGACAAGGATGTATTTTATCTCCGTACCTGTTTAACTTGTACAGCGAATACATTTTAAGAATGGCAGGGCTGGAGGAGTCTTCAATTGGAATTAAAATTGTGGAAGAAATATTAATAATTTGAGGTATGTAGATGATACTACCTTGCTAGCAGAATGCAAAGAAGATTTGGAGGAACTTATTATGAAAGTTAAAGAATAAAGTGCTACATATGGTCTTAAACTTAACCTCAAAAAGACAAAAGTTATGGAAACATGTGAACTATGATTTTGAAGTAGATGGGGAGAAAATGGAAGCAGTTAACAATTTTGTGCTCCTAGGATCCCGAATTGATGAAGATGGTTATTGTACAGAAGTTAGAAGATTATTACTTGGAAAGAAAGCAATGACAAATTTAAGCAAGATCTTTAAAGATAAAGATATTAGCCTCGCAACAAAAATCAGAATCGTGAAAGCAATGGTATTCCCTGTGGGACTGTATGGATGTGAAAATTGGACCCTGAGAAAGAGTGAAAGAAGGAAGATAGATGCATTTGAATTATGGGTTTCGAGACACTTACTAAGAATACCATGGACTGCAAAACAAACCAATAAATCAGTGATAGAGAGAATAAAGCCAGATTGCTCCCTCGAAGCTATGATCATCAAGCAAAAATTTTCATACTTCGGACATATTATGCGAGCAAATGACAGTCTGGAGAAGAAGAAGATGATGCTTGCTAAAGTTGATGGAAGCAGGAGAAGAGGAAGACCAAGAATTAGATGGGTGGATGGAGTTACAGAAGCAACTGGAGTGCGATTGGAAATTCTGAAAGATGTGGCCAGGGACAGATCCGAATGGAGAATGTATGTTCATAGAATCACCAGGAGTCAAAAACGACTCGATGGAACATAACAACAACAACAATGCATAATGAATATAAGCAATAGTTGCTATTAACTAGATTAGTAAAGATCTGAAAGCAAAATTTGAATTACAGATTGCTAGATACTAAAATTAATCTCTTACGAAAAGCTTTTACAGATATGAAAAAGGGATAAAGATGATATGAAAAATTTGGGTATAATTATCGCATGAGGAGAAATTCTGAATAATCATCCAGCTACGGTTGCTGCATAATTTAATATTTTTCAAGGGTAGATGAGATCAGTAGTAGTCAGAAGAGGAAATACTACTTTATTGAGAATATATGCCCAATGACAATGCAGCAGAAGGAAACTGTTTATCTTAAATCAATGTCCAATCGATAAACTGGGAGGTAGGGATGATAGGTCTTCCTTGGTACTAACCACATTTATGTATGTTAATTCACTTTCAGCCACGGAGATTGCGAACAGTGCCTTTTTAATGGGGAAAATTAACTCCGGCCAATGGAAGGTTGTAAAGCTATAATATATTAGTATCGTGGGTGGGCCAAGGTTTTTTTTTGTGTATGTGCGCGTGTGTTTTCTACATAATCCTGAAACCTTACTCTAGACACTAAACATGGATCTTTTTTCAAGATCCATGTTTCACTGCGGGCCAGTGAAATTCATCTCTCTATCTAAACAACACAGTCACAAACATCCTTGCCTATAGTGGATTCAAATCCCATTATCAACAGGTTGTGGGTAACGCTCGGCCAAACAAACCTTCGTGGGTTTTGAAAGGATTATTGAAATTCATATGAATGGTCATTCGATTAATTATAGATCAGTGAGTGTTTTAGTGTTAAAACGAAATGGGAAAAGTACCTAAGAATCGTATCCATTTATATTACTGATAAATATCACATGTTGCGAACGGCACATCACGATGTCATTAGGAGGAGATCGGTTATGACCAATCTTGTTATGATAAGGCGATGGTGAAGTAGCGAGGAAAATAGATCAATGGAATGGTTATGATGTGATTTATTTGAAATTGATAGCGTTCCACATAAGAACCCGCTGATTTAAATGTACCAAATATGATGACCTGAGAAGAACGGGTAAGCGGCTAATGGAAGTAATGTTTAGAGGGATCTTCGAAGAGCCAGATTATTATTAGGAGTGAGGTACAGCAGTACAGTAGGACTCTTATTTAATATATTCATAAATGATTTAGATTGAAATGTTATAAAAATTATCATCATCATCATCATGCGTATCAAAGATTTACCGTCCTTAGAAGTCATCGTTTAAGAGGACGTCCTGCTTTTCTTTTTTCCTAATATTTATATTTATAAAAAATATATATAAAACTTTTAAATATTTAAAATAAAATTCCTCTGTTTTCTGGTGAGATAAAGCTGATCAGAGTAGTTAATTGTTCAGATGACATAAGTTGCTCTCAAGATGATCTTGAAAGATTAAAAGAGTGCACAGGGAAGTGTGGTTTGAAATTTGATGCGAACAAATGCTGTTATTTGCTGTCAGCCTGGTCCTCTCTCCAAACAACAGGTTGCCAGTGCAAATCTCGCTGTGGGTGTGGATGATTTATGATTGTCGTTAAGTGGGAGATCTTCTGGTACCGATTATTGCAAGTTTGAAATGGATTGAACAAGTCCCACGTTAGTCTTTAGAGCGCGAATTCCCGATTATGTAAATAAATAAATTACAAAAAATATATGAAATTAATAAAGAAGTTAAAACTATCCTTAGCTCACCTTGTAACAGTCTAATTTACTATAGGTTTTCTACTTTTTGTAGGCGGGTGTCACATAAAAAGTATATCCTGTTCGGAAGAAGATAATATTAGATAGATATCAGTTGAATGGATACGGCTTTAGAAAAAGTTAATAAAAGAATTTGGGTATTTTGGTTAAGTAATTCAGGAATCACTTTGCGAAGTGATTTCTGAACTTAAATTCTAAATCCTGAATTTTACTGCAACTAGTAAAGAGTAGTAGATTGTAGGTTTATTTAAAAGAAGCTTCACTTATTGGAGAAAGGAAGTAATCATACCATTGTAGAAAGCTATATTCAGGCAAATATGGGATTTAGGCTAACTGGTTTAGTCTCCAGGATTTTTAATGCGTGTCAAGCAAACCGAGGATATTCAGAGAAGGTTAATTAAGTGTAGACAAATTGGATCGCGAGGAATCTGTTGGTTAAATCTAATCTGAATTTATCTAACAGAAAACGGAAAGGAGACGAATTAAAATTTATTAGTTAGTTCGGTGCATATGTAAGATAGAAGTTTGTCGTATTTAGTTGAACCAGGCTCTAGAAGAGAGCTAGAACAAATACACGAAGTTCATCTTTTACACAATTGTGAGGTTGGTAAATACGCGAAATAACTTCCGCAACAGATTATAAAACGAAATGATGTAACTTCAAAGAAGAATTAGTTATACAGGGTGTTCGGGATAAATTTGACATATTTATAATTAATTATATTTTTCCGTAAGTTACATGTATTAACACACACTTCTCTTCATTTAAAAGTTTGGACCCTTCTTCATTCATATACAAGATGTCAGAAAGGATGGATAGCTGGAACCCACCTGAATCATGGAAGAGAATAACTTGTATCATGATGATTCCTGCCCGCCATCAAAATAAGGATATTACGACTGCTGCCCAATGCTCCCTGAATACAGTAAAAACAATCAGGCATGAACTAGAGACTTGCAATGGTGACTACGAGGATGTAGCAAGAAGAAAGATCCCTAGCAGACGATCTGATTGCGTTCGTACAGCAGAATTCCTCGCAAATCTGCAGGAACAGGTGTTGAAGAACCCTGGCATTGGAATTCGGGCTTTGTTCGTGGAGTTGCTAACTGTAGTCAAGCCCTGGATAACAAGGGTAGCCAATGGTAGGCCGTATGTATGGCAGCAGGATTCGGCCCCTTGCCACACCTCTGGGAAAAGTCAAAAATGGTTGTCTGAAAATTTCTACGACTTCACCAGTCCAAATGTTTGGCCTCCAAACTCCCCAGACCTTAACCCCATGGATTATTTTGTATGGGGCGCAGTTGAAAAAGACACCAATCGCACTTCCAGTAATACAAAAGCCCAGTTAATGGATAAAATTAAAACAGTTTTTGCGGCCCTTCCCAGGGAGACTGTAGCATCAGCTTGTTCGAGGTTCCGAAGCAGAATTGAAGCTGTGATCGATGCTAATGGTGGTTATTTTGAGTAAATCTTGTTGATAGTATTGTAATTAACTCTGCCTGTAATGTTTTTTTGTCAATTCATTAAATTTAATAGATACAAAGAAGATTTTCTTTTTCCTTACGAAACTGTCAAATTTATCCCGAACACCCTGTAGTTGGAGGGTAGAGTAATTAAAATTTATGTAAAATTATTTAATTTAGCAGTATTAAACGTATGGGTATTATGTGCTGTATAAATATGTATGCCAAGAATAATAATTAAAAAATATTAATAATTAAAAAAAATGAAAAGTAAGCAGGGAATGAGTGTAAACAGTGTCCAACGTATACGTGGGTTGTGAATTTCCTTGGCCACAGGCTAATTAGACAGCATATGATCCTTTGCTGTTCTTTTTTTTTTTTTTTTAGAATTGAGTTAATTGGTTTTGCTGTTGGATTGATTTTTATCTGAGTGCTCTGGTTTTTCCCGTCACAAATATAAAACCGACCTCGAACAACCTAAATGCGTACATCCATGTATTAATATCAAGTTGGGAGTTTCGTTAGTCAAACGTCTTCGTTTCTTGAATCGAAATATTCAAGAACATTTTGAAGCAGGAGAATTTGCACTCTGAGAGTAATCATTCGTTCACAGAGTGATCCAAAACAGATCACTGATGATAAATTAAAAATCCCGTCTAGCTTTTTTAATTGATGTGCTATTCCGTGAATTTTAGTGCTGCACATTGTTGTTATTTTCTTGTTTAAATATTATTTATTCTTTTGATTAATATTTAAGAAAAAGTAGGCTTTATAACAATTTAAGTCTTCTTAAATTATTAGTACAGTGTTAATGGAGATTAGTTTAAAAAAAATAAAGATCTAATTTTGTCAGTTAATCGATCCTGTATGAGTTCATTTGTTGATTCTTTTGAAATTTTGATCTCTCTCTCTCTCTCTCTCTCTCTCTCTCTCTGTGTTTTTGTGTGTGGAATTGATTCTATTGTGTACACGCCGCTCCTTGATATAACCACCTGACACATGCAACCTCACCTTGGATTTGTTTTCTTCTACTAATAAATGCATTTTTTTCTCATTTCTACGAGAATATAAATAATGCCAGCATTTTTTTCTTTAGAAAGTCACGTATCTTGTAAAAAAATGCTAGTGTGGTAACGGAACCTGACTTAAATAACATCGCAACTAGGACAAGAACAAGGAATGAATTATGTTTTTGAAATTTGTTTGTTGCTTTGTGTTTTGATTTCGAATATCACTGAACGGAAGAATTCATGTAGGTCATGCGGTGGATGTACCCGTAAATGTCCTTCCCCCCTCTGTCTCTGGATCAGTTCGGTGAGACGAATATCTCATGGGCGCGAGTTGAAATCTTACTTCGTATTCGAACTCAATATTTTATTTAATAATGATGTAATTAGTGTATCCCAAATAAAGACAACTGCACTTATGTCCTCCGGACCACTCCCGAGTTTTCCTCTCATATCTGTCAACGTATGGATCGTTTCTTGTTCATTTACAAGGTTTACTTGGTCAGCATAACGGCTTTTTACATTTTCATGTAATTTGTACAGAAGTATGAAATCAGATATGTGAGTGCAAGACTTCCGTAGATTAGTTTTGATTTTATAGAAAAAATGCATGATATATGAAAGGTTCGTAGTTATGGTAGCATATAGATATTTCGACAGATAAACCATACGTTGACATCTGTCACCGTATGGTTTATCTGTCGTTATGCTAATATTTCAATTGTTAAACCCATTGTAGGAATATTATTATTATTGCGTGACATCTCTAGGGAGTCCATGGACTTATCGTGGGAGGGCACACCACATCCAACTCACCGTTGCGCCTCCTTAATCCTTCAACTATGACAAACAACGCCATCTATTGCCTGTTACCACTACCACAAATGATAATTTTTTTTGTGTTCAAATTGCGTGTGAGAAACTAAAAATTCGTCATCTTTTACTTTTTAATAGAATACTATGAGCAGTAGTAGATGTGCCAATAACAATACAGCAATTCCATGTAACATGGCTCCCATGCAGAATAATCATGAAATAGACTCCTACTTCGTCTGCAGGAGTGTGGTCAGCTATTCACGTTCGCTCTAGTACTTTCACTTATTTTCATAAAATATATGAAAAAAAGTTACAGTAAAATTAATTAAATGATAAAATATGGTATTGGTAAATGGTCTAATTGGTAAACGTAGAAATGATCTATTTAACTGTGCAATTAATTCTCAATGTTTCAAATCGATCAGTTATTAATTTGGATATCAATAAATTTCCTGCTCGAGTGTCTCACGAATAAGCAATAGCCAATTTCGTTTTACATTTACTGAAAAAGTACTTCCTAATTCATTAATAAGCAAAGCTGTTCTCATCCATTATTTTGCTAAATTTCTTGTTCATTTATGCGGCTTACTTGCACAGCGTCGTGCCTATTTGCATTCGTATGTAATTTGTATCGAAGTAAACCAGAAATGTGGGTAGAGAGGGGGGGGTGTCAGTCGATTGTTTTTTGATTTTATGATATATCCGATCCTTCAGGAAATAAATGTAAACTTCGACTACAACTCTGAATTTGCGTTTATGCAAATATATCTCCTCAGCAATATAGAATTTGGAATAGATTCTGTAATTTCTTAGGCTTTGCATGCTACTGTGCAATACTGTATCGGTATTTTTAAACCCTTCATTTTATATGCGGTAACAGACAAATTTGTTACTATTTTGATAAGTAAATAAAAAAATATTTATGCAAATTAAACATATATAATCATATAACTTTTTTTTTTTCCCAAGAAGAAATTCTTAGTCTAAAACAGGGATTTTCGAACTGGTGGATCCCACAAGTTGACAAGAATTTGAATAGGTAAAATAATATTGCGATATTTAAGTAGTTTTTCGTTTCTTGAAAAAAAAATTGAATCATTGGTCTTGTGCATTTAGGCTGTCTTGGAGGATACTGTTGTTGTGATGGGCTGATTTATTGACCGGAGAGAGAAGAAAATCTGAATGACTAGAAGTCCACTCCCCTAGCATCGTATAAGGCAGCTGTTATAAATTTTAATTATAAAATATTTTACTTAAATCAATGTTCATATTAACTTTAATCATAAATTTCGTGTTTTAGTCAGTCCTGATATTCTACGACATTTGATAAATAATCCGATAAAAACGCAAAATTTGACTTAACACTGTTATTTGTAGATGCGTAAAATCCATTACGTGAGCGTCAATTATATAAAATTCATAACCATCTGATACAGTTAGTTACTTTCTAAAAAAAATAATCTAAAACTGCTATTAATTTTATCGTTTAAATTACAGTATTTTTTATTTGAGTTAATTATGTAACTGAACAAATACTGTTGGCCTAACCGAAATATTACTAGAGCGCGGCAGAGAAATGACATTTGCAGGGGTAAGACTCCTGCCGGATATGTTAATTATCACACATCTAATATACTGGACGGAAATTTCATTTGGAATGCGTTATGGTTTCCTGGCGTGATATAACATAATAACATTGCATGCTACTGTTCCTGCTTAATAATAACTAGGCGGTATATTACATAAAGAATGGAAGTAAGTCTGGGATTCATTGAATTATTTCTACATCTCTTCGCAAAAGGAAATGTCACAGATCGAGATCTATGATCAATGGGCTAACCGCGAATTACAAAAATAAATAAAATAATCCAGTAGAAGTGGAATTTTTATAGGAAGTGTATACCAGTAAATGATATTTACGATAATAATAACGGTAGTTGTAATTAAAAACATCCTGAGAAATAGTGAACAAAGTGACTTCTATCAATAGGATGGTACTGTGACTCCGGTGCATTTCGTCTGGCTATGCTTAATTTGTAGTTCATGTCTTGCTTCGTGGCGTCACCTGTACATTCAGATTTTTAGTATGTTGAGAGAAGAGATTATTTGAAGTAGTTAAATGTCGTCTTATGAAGAATTTTATGTGTAAGATAGATGTATACAACAGTTTATCTTTCGATTAGCTATTTAATATACCGACCTCTATGGTATTTTTTGTTAAAAATAACATATTTTGTAAGAATTATTTACATTATAAAATTTAAGTTTTTTTTTTAAATCTCAGTTCTTTTCCATCAGAGTATTATTAGCCAGCCGTTAGATTAAGTGAGAACTATTATCTGAACCCCCCCCCCATGATACTTCAGGTCTCCGTGGAGCATGTAATGTGTCACACCTATCGAGGAAAATCGTTATCACAAATTTCATGTTATAAAGATGAATCGCTTCCATTTTTTCCTAGAACACTGCGTACTACTATCCAACAACGTGTTGCAGCATGTATAAAGGTGAAGAAATGCAGGTTAGTGGTTGTATTTTGTATAAATATTGAATAAAGCGGGGTTTACGGTTATCTGAAGCCTAGATAAATTATGCAGGCTCTCTCAGTGTCGCATGAAATTATGCCAACAGAGTGTCCAGGATCAGCTGTGACTGCCATATTGAAAGAAGAGTAATGGTAGAAAAAAGTCCCAAAACACACAGCAGGTGACACAAATCAAACGAAAAGGACAGGAGAGCGTGCCGAAAAGGGTTGCAGGTTTTTCCACTTGTATTACTAAATTCTCCCAATAAGTTAAAGAAGATCCACAGTTATAGAGATTTGTTCAAAAACATTACGTTTTAAACTTCATCTTTATTTCCAGAAAGACTGCTATAGACAAGCCAAATCAGTTTCAAATAATGTTCGGTCATGGTTCAGAGCTCCTCATGAATGGACATACTATCCCATAATAGAGAACGCTCTTTGGAAAATCGTGGTATGGAGCAATGGAGTATGATATACATCGTATAATCAAACGAATATTTGGATATGGTGGATACTGGCAGGATTTGGTATCTCTAATCGTTATTTACTATTTATCGCACAATCTGTTAAGTATAGTTAGAATGTTGGTTAAGAGCAGACCAAACACATCCAACTTCCATTATACATGTTGATTACCCTGGATGACAGAACGATAATGTTTCTCTGTTTATGAATATTTTGTGAAAAGTATACCCAGTAGTTTAGTATTTGTAAACGTTGCCGAAGTTGGGTCAATTGTGTTGAGCTTTGCGAAACAGAAAAATTCAGATGTTCGATAATTTTTGGAACAAAATGTAGTTTATGTTAGAACACAGTGTCAAAAAAAATAATTGTGACAAATTTACAATTCTATTTATTGATGGAATTTTCCATTTGAAAGATAATAACGATCGCACTACCGAGGCGATATATAAAACAAAGATAAACACTAAGTTTAATTCTGGAAAATTGTACATTAAACGCTATAATGTAGAAAAGAAACTTTAATAAATAATAAACCAATAAAATTTCAATAGAAATGTATACATTATTATTAATATCATTGGAGAAATAAAAATGTAAATTAAATGAAAACCACTCGTGGAGAACATCTCTAAACAGGAAATAACTAAACATTTAAATATATAAATTTATTGATGTCTAATTCAACTGGTTCCTTTTCAAAGCTTTTTTATTATATAGACAACTTGTATACAGTACATGTGCTTCTGATTGGTTTTTACTCTGTAGCGTGATATTACGTGAATTATTGTTTACTTATTTCAACCAACAGAGCGATTGTGCGTTTAAAAAACCCGATCAAGTACCAATTTCAGAACAATATAGTTCTGAATACAGCACGAAATAATTATTATTATTAACGCACGATATTATTATTACTTAATAATAATAATTTAAATTTTGAATTCAGAATGAATCTTAAAATAAATTATGAATATATTTATGGTATAAAGAAACTAAATTTCGAAGAAATAGCTGCTCGTCTTTACTTCCAATGACTATTCGAGGTCTCTTTTTCTCCGAGAAAATAATGGGATTCACCACTTTATCTCCTGTTCTTACCAAGCCACAGAAAGGCTGGTAATTCCTAACCATTCAGCTAATGGGAGACAGGACTTTGTCTCCTGCAACTTCCGTTGGTATATGATGGGCTGCCTAAAGAGCTGAGCTGAGTGCTCCTCTCTCTCTCTCCATCCCCTTACTACTTTCCCAAAGGCTGTAAGTATTGCGAATGTTAACACGAACAACAGTGGCGAGCAACCTCCTCGTTGTTTCAACAAAAGATTTGCAAAGCATACCGGAAGTGAAGGGGGAAACGCACGTATTGTTGAGAGCTGCCTGCCGGAATCTCTAGAGCTTTTGGTGATCTTCTTTGTCCATTGAATTCTCGGATGGCTTAAATGCGGCAGAAGGATGAGCACATAGTTTTATGTGAAGATGGAACTCATTCTGAGGAGAAATAAGTGCCTGTTTACTTTGATAAGCAGAATACTTTAATGTTTTCAGATATGCTATCAAACAGAACGGAACAGAGGATCCTGATACGTTTTCAACCATTACAGAAAAACGCTTTTTTTAAGTGAACGTTTAGGAATAAAAAGCATGCGCATATCCAGACACATTTATTGCATTATCGTTCGTTCAAGCATCTATAAAATCTGTTTTTGATATTTGTTGTTATAAATAAGAACCCATTCTAAAATGATTTTAACTTGTTTTTAAATTAAACCTAGCTCACTCTTGGCTTAGTACAACGAACACACATGAAGATAAGGACATCTTCATTTGCTCACTCACTTTTGTGGAAAGGGAAAGAATCTTACTGTAATTACAATACATATTTTACGCATCGCTAACAATCTACAGATAATATGCAAAAGATTCCAGAAAACGATTGACTGCAGGTGAACAAATATGCCATAATGTCTTTATTACGTACGTATATTATGAATGTTGATCATATTGTTATTGTTATTCTGAAATTACCACATTTTATTATTATTATTATTATTATTATTATTATTATATGACACCTCCAGGGAGTCCAAAGACTCATCGAGGGAGAGTGCGCCAACAGCATCGAACGATTGGTCCCCTTCCAACTACTAACTTCCAACTACTTCAACATATACAGTAGAATATCGGCGTATGTATGCATGTCCTCTTCTAGTGACCTGACTACCTAATAAATGGATCAAATATTTGTCAAGCAACGATCGCTATTGGTGTTACAATATTGATCCCCAAATCCTGTCCGTAAAATACAACGACCCATTTTTATAAATTTGCTGCGACTTCCGTTAAATACGTTGAGCAATTGCGACTGCTTCCTGTGATAGTTTATGCCCGAATATCCGTCTTTTGACACCAGTAAAGGGTGGCTATTATTAAAATTCAAATACTTGCGATATTTTGATGCAAGAATAAGCATACAGACACAAAGGCTATCCGGGTCTGTGACATACGTAGACGGTATACTATAATAGCGGTTTTTCAGAAGCTTGTTTAATTATTTGGCAGGTTAGTTTTCAGGCAATTCATCGGTAAAACCAACTCAAACTTTTGTGTGTTTCAGTTTCTGATCCACATGTTCATAGTTGAACTATTGAAGCCTCTTTTACCATCATAGGAAAGCGCACAGAAATACTGTAATTGGAATTTCGTTGTTTCAAACATATAATACATCTAGAATTTTATAAATCAATTTACTAAAAGAACATGTTTTTCTTTTCCCGTCCACATAATTTTAGTCCTTATTTAGATTAATCAGATAACCTATTTATTTCTTCTTTGAATATTAATTCGGGATATTCTCCATAGGCTTCTTTTAATGATCAGATAATTACAACTAGAAATATAATTTATGAAATACAGAATTAGACCCTACTACGATAGAGTCTGTCTCCATCCATTGGAGTTAGAAGCCCAATACGATTACATTGGCTGCACAACGTAGACGATAATATTATTTCTTTTTGTTATTCATTTGCATGGAACCTTCATAGAGATGAGGAAGTTAGAGCTAAGTGACCAACGTTTAATTCTTCACGCAAAAGAGGAGACTATCATCCTTTAATTCTGTGCCTTGTATAAGTAGTGATAATTAATTCATAATGGGATGATCACCAAGCGAACAGACTTAAGAACAGTAATGAACTTAAATTATGTGCCAAAAAAAGAGAAAGAAAGAAAATCGACTACGATACATGAGCCGAATTCGCATAAACACAGAGTAGTCGAATTGAAGGACATTACTTTGAAATGAGTGTAAAAAGTGATCTTAAATATCAGATGTAATGGTTAAAACCAAATGAATCTGGACATAGAGATTGCAAAATGCAGTTCATCCGAAAGATCGGCGGTTGCCAGTTTTTTGAGATTAGTTTATTACCACAAGTAGAATTAAAGCAGTGTAACGGCATTTTAAATCTATCTTTCCCGTTAGAATTTATTTTGTTACCCCTTTTACTTTGTTAGAATTCTAACAAAGTAACGTGGAAATGCGGTCATCAGTGATGGAGAGGCATTGGTTGGAATGACAGGAAAGCAACTAACAGCGTAGCCAGTATGATATGTCAGTTAACTGCGTGTGTTCTTCGAATTGCCTTTCATTCGGTATCAACGACGCCCTTTGATTGAAAAGAACTGGGTTCGAATCTCGTCTGGGACGTGTAGAATCTTTATCGGGACTTTTCAGCTGAAGGTGTGTTAGCCTAATACGGAAGGGGCAGGGTTTTTACCCGGAAACTCTGGTTATATTTCCTCAAAATAATTTTACCTCCGAAAATCGCCCACATTCTTTTCCGACCCTTTTTTCCAACTTCTTACGATCGTCACCATTTAACATAATTTTAAATTTCTAACATAATTAGTAGGTTATGATTGTAATTTCTAGCCATTTGATGTGCACACGTTGCATTCCCATACTTAAGAATTTCTTGAGTCTCTAGGCTACGGTGGTTCGTGTGTTTATTTTATCTGATATATTTTATTTAATAACAAATTCGACAGAATACTCGACTGATCATATATTAGGATTACTCGTAACTCTTCAGATCACCATTGACCTATATTATATCCTATCTCTTATTTTATGTGTGAGGCCAAATGGTCTGTTAATTCCAAGAAATTTGGATTCTATAAACCTGATTATGATAAGATAGGTCATTTTTATCTGAGTTGTCTTCTCGGTTTGTGTGTTGTGAAGTCGGTTTGTAGGAGACAGTTTCTGGGAAACACTAATCATCATACGCATTCGGTACGTAATAACATTAAACAAATATTTAATTATAATCAATATTTGAACAGAACCAATTTCTCGTCACAATAAAAAACACGGTACACTAGAAGAGTGTTTCCTTTGTAAAGAATGTTTGCAATAAAAATATGCAAACAAAATAACAAATCTCGACGTTTTATTTTTCCCATCATGCCCACTTTTTCAAATTATTCGTGCGGATTGCACTTCTCTATCCTTGTAAGAGGAGAATGCAGACTTCAGTAACTTGATATCATTCTTGTACTTCAGAAAAGAGGAACGGCAAGCGTTTAATTTGGATCTCAGACATACCGCTGCTTTTAATGATAAAGTAATTTCCTTTCTTAAGAGATTACGTTGCTTATAACGTTAAGGGAGTTTCCTTTAGAATTAATGGCCATGTATTATGTGAGGTTATGAAATTTCTCCTCAAAATGGCTTACTCCCAAATGGAAGCGTTATGCCCAACTGAGATAATTACTTCCTACCATATAAGGGCATTAAATACGTGCCCTAAATGCGCTTCTGTTTAGAATCCTCACGTTCTGGAAAAGAGCCAGTGTTTGCATTTTTTTTCTTGCGTGTTATGTATTCAAAGTACAGTGCATAAAGGACACAAATAAAACTATAATTTGGCGAAAGAGCGAATGAAAGAGAGAGAGAAAGATGGGCAACGTATGCAGTACTGTCCCATCGGCGTCTCTTCTGTCACTAGTAGTTGAAATCACCATCCATCATCATCTGACAGCGCCACAATCTCGCTTGTGCTAATGAAGAGAAATTGTCGCTGCTCAGCAAAACTAGGAAACACTGCAGCATCTTTATCCAGGGTGTTACTCTGTAAGGACAAGTAATGTGAATAAATAAATCAATGCAAACCAACGTCAGCTTCCAGATGTGCTTGTATGCCCACCCGCTCTCTCTCTCTCTCACACACACATACACTTGCCTTTTTGCTCTTTTGCTATCTTACACTCAAACCCCTCTTTCCCACCCCCTCTCACAAACGCACATGAGCGAAATTCTAATCCTGCCACGCGCCGATTTTGGTCCAAGGGAAATGGGATTGTGGATGGAGTTTATTTTACGTTGATTTTTCAAAGCCACACTGTAGCGTTTGTGTTTTGGGAGAATAATATGCGTTAAGGAGATCGTTTTTTGTTTGTCTCGCGTACTGCCTTTGTTGGTATTGGTTGGGTACAAAGACGAAAATTACAGGGTTAACCGGCTGTGGATAGTCGGCACATGGCAGGCTTTACCTTCTGATTACTGTCTCTCGCCTTTGAGGGGGGAATTTATAGCAGCACCTGCAGTAAACATTACTATACATCCCAAAAATGTTACGGTACAGTGTCTGAAAAGTATGGATAATTTGCATACAGAACTAGCAGCTTCTGTTTTGATCTTAACGGTACCATCATATGCCATCACATGCAGAAAGAAAATAAATAAAGGATAAGGATATCAGATGTTAATATGTGAACAGAAGTAGAAGGAAAGAAATTTTAGAGTACTCGACATTCAAGTGATCTTTTAGGTGTATCTTCTGTAATAAGAAGTAGAAAGTATATAGAAATCTTTACAAACATTGCAGTATCCCGATTGTATTTGGCAGTGAAAAGCAATTATTTTATAGTTCAAAAAGCCTTCTTTTTAATTAAGATCTACCACGCTGGAAATTTAAAACGACGTTTCCAGCTTAATGCACATTGTTTTTAAAATCCCCATTGGCAATTATTAGCTGTGGCGTCGTAGATTCTTATTCTCTTAAATTTAGAATGGATGGAATATATTCTTACTGCTTAATTTAAACGATAATATTCTTATAACATAATTTATTTACTTTCAGCAATGCCAACACTGTAAAGTTGAGTAAAATATCAAAAAATAAGGGCATTCTTGTTGAAATACTTCGTCAGTATTTATTTAAATATTTCAGGTAACAAACCACGGCTTTGTCTGCATTTATCAATTTCTGATAAACTTAACTCGGCTTGTATGGTAATCGGAATCTCTTCAAGTATGTTTTTCTTTATTTATTTACACTTCCATCGTCTTTCTTTTACAATTATGTAATCAGTGGGTATTAAGACAGAATACCTTCTTGTTTTTGTCTTTCTTTTATCGCTCGCTCTCTCGGAGACAAAATGTTCTTAGTGTGGCTTTGTTTTATCTCAAGTTAAGGGGTTTTTTTGTAGTTTTTTCCTCACTTTTTTTTTATCTTTTATCTCACTCTGCTCCCTCACGGTGCCGTACATTACGGAAACGAGACAAAATACTAAAGATGACATAACAAACTTAATATATGAAAGCATCGCAAAGAAATACAAGAACGAAAATTAAATTAACCGACTCTCAAGATTTAACTGCTCGTTTTTTTAGCGTTGCAAAAACGGAGGCTGTGTTTCTTTATCGAGAAACGCGCTTTCTTCGTTTAATATTGATAATTGGAAATGAAGGAGGAGATCGAAGCCTAATTTAATCTCACAGCAGAAATAAAAGCCTTTTTAACTAGCACTTGGAGAAAAAAATAATTGAGTAATGTTAGCTCTTTAGAAGCAACACACATCAAAGAGAACTCGTTAGAGAGTTTTTAGCCATATCACAACTTTTACTTGTCACATTACCTTTTAAAGAAATGGAGCTGGGAAACATTAACGTTTACGAGAACACTTTTTGAGGTGTCAGATATAATTTACTTGCTAACACTTCGATATCTGAACTAGATACATTTATATTGAACGAAATGAAAGTACAAGTGGTGACTTATCTCTGTTTAAAATTCCAAGTTTAATTGTTGAGTTTTACTCATAGTCAAGAATAATATTTGAGTCGATGTTGATCACTTTTGACAAGATGCAAGAGATTTTTTCGTTTGCTATCTTAAAAAATTTATCTTTTGATTTCTGCTTTTTTTTCTGTGTAACTTTTTCCCAACCCATTTTGCCACTAATTTCATTTATGTGTTGCCAACGCTGTCATTTTATTATTTGACGCGATTAATTTGCTTTTATTAAGCTAAGCTAATTGCTAAATGCTTAATTGTTGTAACAGTAATTAACGGCTGATAACATTCGCTTTCACACATTTATTTGTCTGAAGAGTAATTTAAAAATCGTCTGCGTACCATCCTTGTTATAGTCCGTGACATTTATCTGTTTTATTCCACCTGCCACTTGTTTAAAAGGATAAATTTGATCGTTGAAGCAATGATTGCTAAAAATAGTTTTTTGGGACTTCTGAGAAGAGAACATGCATTCTTTATATAAATACGAATAATTACAAATATGGTTTATATTATTATAAATATGAATTACAAAGGGATGTCTTATTCTAACATAATAGGCATGCTAAATTTTGAATTAAATGTCCTAAATGTAATTTATTTCACGGAAAAAAAGCTTTTAAAATTTTATTTTTAATTTTTTTTTAAATCGTATATTTAGTATTTTTTATTTTTAAAAGATTACATTTAATTTTTTTTTTAAATATTATTTTAAAATAATTTTTACCTAGGTTTCCCGCTTTGAACTGAAACATTCGGCACAAGTGTTAAAGTCAGTGGTGCACTTCAGTATCATATTTAACACTACTGATATAGCGATGCCATGTATCAGTGGATGATTTATTTGGATTTACCAAAGCAGGTTAGATCAGAGCTACTCATTGTGCTTCTATCTACCTACACTGATTTTATGAATATTTTATTTTGAACAGTGTCTCTGAAGGCGAATATTTGATAATAATAGGCATTCTGGCATTCAGATTCGCGTATATTATTGTAGTGTTTTAGTGTAGTTATTGTACTACAGCATTTTATAACATAATTGAAGAAATATTATTAGTTTTGACTACTCTTAAAATGGCGCCGAAAACTCGGCGTAACAAGGCAGTGTCTAAAGCTCAAGTTGTTATTACTGAGGAGAGCGTTGGTCCTGATGAACAAAAGTACTGCTGCAGTGATGATGATAATTTATCTGGGGATAAGTTGACATAGAAATATCTCGATTAAAAGAAATTATTAGAAAATCGACTAGGGAATTGGAAAAGGTGGAAAAACGTTTGACTAAACTTAGACAGGATAAGAAAAAGATTCAGAACAAGCAAGAAAGTACTGAACTTGGTAATCATAATAACAACAAGGTATATCAGTTAAAATCGAAGAAAAAAGAGGTGATATGGTATGGTGACTCAATCTTAAAATTTGCGCTTGCCGAGGGTATCCGGGGAGTTCATCGAAAAGGCAATTAATCGAAAGACAATTCATCGAAAAGGCAATTAATCGAATGAACAATTCGTCGAAAATGCAATTCATAGAAATAATAATTCACCGAAAATTTTAACTTTTCGGAAATGTTATGATAAAAGTGATCCATTTAGAACAAATACTGTACCGTGCAGAGTGAGAAAACAATGCTACTTTAATAGGGAATAATTATAGAGCGATATGGTTTCTTATTGTCTTTCTTGTCCGATAACTGTTTCATGTCTGTTCATGGGACTGATTTGCCTGTTTCCTGGAGGAAAAGTCCAGCCTATGTAGGCTCCATTATTATTATTGTTACTAGCAGTAATATGCGACTTCAATACAGCAATTATTATGGGATGAATAAAAGTTTCAAATAGCGAATCTGATTCAGATTCGCTCTTTGAAACTTTTACAAGAAAATGTCGAACCGTTTCAGTTTTCAGTTCAGCTATATTCGGGGCAACAAAGAAATGACGTGTCTATGTATTACAATAACTCTCCGACTTAGTGGAATTAGTAGACGTTGTCGATACAAGAAACTGTCTGCACGGTTCAGTTTTTGTTCTAAATGGATCACTTTTATCATAACATTTTCGAAAAAAAGTTTCGAAATGATATTAGCAATTCTGCTTTGCCTGGATTAATTTAATGAAATTTTAGTTAAAATTTTCGGTGAATTGTTCATTCGATGAATTGTCTTTCGATTAACTGTTTTTTCGATGAATTTTCATGGAACTCTTAACGAGGGAGTTACCATTTCTAGTTTCCCGGGGGAGAAAATTAAAAATATAACAAATGTAATTGAAAAGCAAAAAAAAGAAAAGTAAAAGAGGAGATAGTAATTCTGGTAGGTACTAATAATTTAAGTAGTGACAAATATAGTGTGAAAGGTCTGTTGGAAGAAGCGAGAAAGAAATGTGAGAGAGTGAAAATTTAGGATTGCTACCCAGATATGACAGTACTGAATTAAGGTGGAGGGCGATGATAGCAAATGATTTCGCGCGAAGGCTGTGTAGAAGAAATGGATGCGAGTTTTTAAATGTGTGGAGTGTGTTTGATGGCAGAAAAGACTTGTATACAAGTGATGGCCTGCACTTGAATTAATTTGACATCAGGAGCCTGGAGAAATTACTTCTTGGTATGAGACCTAATGCAGAGAGTCAGGGAAACTAGATCATCAAGGGAGGAATGGGAAAAATGTGTGTGAAAGTTCAGCTATGGCATGCAAACGTGATAAAGATGAATGTCTTCGAACATGGTTATGTATGTGGCGAAGGGGCGGAAAAATATGCTTTAGGTTCGGACCTTTTAAGTATGTCTGGGGAGAGAAAAGAGAAAATTCTTGAACAAAACCAAATTGATTGCATATCTAATTATAATAGGCTAGGTGGTAATTGATTATGTCTATACACAAATGCCAGGAGCATTAAAAACGAAGGGGTTGAGTTCGCTGCTTTATTGAATACGAAGTGGCCTAAGATTTTTGGCATTAGTGAAACCTGATTATCAGAATCAGATATTGTAAGTGGAATCGAGTGTAATGGATATACTATTTTTAGGAATGACAGAAGAGATAGGAGAGGAGGAGGAGTACTACTAATGATATCAGATGACCTAAGTCCAGATAGGGTAGAAATACAAGAAAACAACGATGGTAACAATGTCCCTTTTGCAGTGAGTTTGAGTCTATCTGGTGTGAAGTGGCGGTTAACAGAATGAAATGTATGGTGAGGTGTTGCTACAGACCTGGCAGCTCATTTGCAAGGGACGAAGAATTGCATTGCCAATTTATTCATATGGGTGCCGAACGAATGATTTAAGTCTAACTTTAATTTTCCAAATATTGATTGCGTAGAATAGAAATCTCATGATAAGAAAGAATAGGAATTTATTGAATTGTTGCCAGACAACTTCTCAAGCAGCATGTGAAAGAAGGAACTGGAAGTCAAAGAGTGTTGGATTTGCTCATAACGTCAGAAGGGCTCTCTGTCAAGAATATGGCTATTTTATCACCAATTGATGACAGCGATCATGCTGTTCTTTCTTGGGAAGTATCTACTTGTATTGAAGCTCCGATTAAAACAGGTTACATGCTGAACTAGAAACTGGAAATTATGATCAACTTAGAATACTATGTTTGTTCCCATGGTATCAGCAATGCATGGGAATCTTTGAAAAAGTGCTTAAATGAGGCGGTATCTGAATGTATCCCTAGTGTTCGAAGAATAAATAGGTTGGGAGTGAAATGGTTGTGGAATCTTATTAAGCAAGAGATCCGCAAGAAGAAGATGATGCTGAAAGAATATCGTAAGAATAACAGTGAGATGAGGAGTTATAAAATATATAAAGCTCAGTCCAGAAAAGTAACGACTGTTTTGCGGAAAGCTAAATCGGAGTATGAAAAGAAATTGGCTATACAAGCTAAAGGCAATCCAAAAGAATTTTATCGTTATGCTGCAAACAAAAGAAAGGATGAATTGAAAGAATAACTTTATTGAATGCAGAATAGTACTCGAGTGTCGGAAGCTAATGAGATTGTTCAGTTAATGAGTGCTCACTTTGCTAAGATATATCAACCAGGTGTATGTAACATGGTGGAAGTGCTACTGCTACATTGGATGAAGAGTTAGAGGTTCATGAAGATAAGGTTGAAGAGCTGTTGCATAACTTGGATAAGAATTTGTCTATAGGGACAGATGGAATATCAGCCCGTTTGCTAAAGGAAAGTTGAGCTGAATTGGCTAGGTCTTTCACATGTTTGTTCTTGTTTCTTCAGTCTCAGCTCAGGAATGATACCATCGGAATGGAAGGAACGTATGATGGTTTCATTGTACAAGAGTGGTGCAAAAACTGATGTGTCCAACTACCAACCCATCAATATCTCTGGTGTGGTAGTGAAGATTTTAGAGAAATTGGTTAAAAACTCTCATTCAAAAATGGGTAGACAGACAAGCTATACCCTGCAAGGGGCAGCATGGGTTTACTATAGGAAGATCATGTTTTAGCAATTTGCTTATATTTTATAACAATGTTACTGCCGAGTTGGATAAAAGGAATGGATACACTATGATAATGTTGAATTTTTGTAAGGCATTTGATAGGATACCACACGAAAAGCTGTTGCATAAACTGGAGAATTTGGGATTGGAATATAAACTCTTAACTTGGATCAGCCGATGGTTGACAGATAGATATCAAAAAGTGGTATACAGTGGGTGTGAATCTGCCAGATTTAAGGTGACCAGTAGTGTACCTCATGGTTCGGTGCTTGGGCCATTATTATTCAGTCTATACATTAATGACATCAGGCAGGGTCTATCATCAGATATGCAATTGTTTGCCGATGATGCGAAGATAGGCAGGGATGTTACTGATATTCAGCACTTACAAAATGATTTGAATAGGCTGGAAATTTGGACGAACGAAAATGGCTGTCAGTTTAATGTTAGTAAGTGTAAAGTTATGCACTTTGGCATGATTAGCGTTCCAGCGGGATATTATATTAGCGGGGGGTTATGCTACAAGAAACTGAGAAGGCAAGGGATTTTGGCTGGCGAGTAGGAATTTGAAGTTCAAAGATCACAGCAAAAATTGCAAATATAACTAGAGGATAATTGCGATGTTGAAGCGAACCTTGACATGTAAGGTTAAGGAAGTCATGTTGCCTCTTTATAAGGTTTTGATAAGACCACACCTGAATTATTGGAAGATATGTTCTCTCAGGTTCCAAGAGGATAAAGAAGCTGTGGAAAGGGGGAAAAGAAGAGTTACAAAGATTATATCCGGATTATGAGATTTAGATTATGAGGACAGATTGCGAGTATGTTGATTGCATCTGGTTAACAGGAGAAAGAGGAGTGATATGATAAAAATCTGTAAACTTTTGAATGGGTGTTATAGGATATCATCTGATGAAATTTTCGTTATGTTTCGGAAGGTGGGAGAGAACACGGGGCATCCATGGAAGTTAAATTTATTTGCGGTCAACAAAGGGGTACGAGCTAGGTTTTTCCCCAAGAGAGAGAGAGAGAGAGAGAGAGAGAGCTGTGAGTGAGTGGAATAGTTTACCTTTAGGGATAGTGAGTGCATCTAGTGTGAATGAATTTAAGGGAAGCTATGACAGCTGGTTTGGGTGATTTATAGTCTCCCTCGATGAGTCCTTGAGGTCTCAAATAATAATAATAAAGCCATGGGGTTTCATGTCACTTTGTCAGCTAAAATCTGCTCTAATGAAGAATGGGATTTGTTGCTACAGAATGTTATAGACATCATTATACGAGCACGGTCCGCTGCTGTCACACCTGTTTAGCCCTTGGAGAGGATCATATGCTGTACGGATGTTATGTGACTATATTTTCGAGCATATTTTGACGACATCTCTAATGTGATCATTTAGGTTATTCATGATCATTCCTATGTGATGTCAAATTTTGGCTTGTTTCACCGCAAACTTTACGAGTTATACCACATATTCCAAGTATTCTCTTAGTTCTGTCGATCAGCTTTCTGTTCAGCGTTCTTGCTTTGGCCATAATTCAAACCGATCCAACCTGGAACCAAAGTTTGTGAGAAAGTGACTGTAGTCCGTCTGCGAGAGAGTATGATTGGTACTATTTGTTCTCTTATGGTAGGCATCAAGAAATTTTAGAGATTTTGGTGTACTATCTCAAACTGAGAAGAATAGAAGATTTGTCAGATTTCCGATTTATATGAATTTTTAGATGCTGAGGCAGTGGATGTTGTTGATGTTTGGAATTACAGCTAAAGCAACTACGTCTATGAAGCCAGTGTATTTCTATTTCTTGGATTCATCTGGGGTGTTTTACGGGATGAAAAACTCTGTTACACTTTATGAGACCGGCTAATTCATCGTTAAATAAAAACCCCTTATAAAGGTTTTTCGCGGTTTAGACAGGATTCGAACTCGGTCTTTCTAGCCAAAGATCAAGGATAGCTTTCGAGGCGAGTTAATTCTGGTAGACGATTTTTAGGCAAGTTCCTATATGAGGGCCAAATTTGATCGTTAGTTCTAATTCTAATGTATGATACTTCAGTAAACTCTGGTGGGGATGATAGTGTTGTTGCTTGTTATTTAATAGTTATGTGGATGTTCTTAGGGATAAAATAAAAAAAAATAGTAAATCAGATGCTATTTCCAGTTCTTTTGTGGATTTTCTTACTCTACAAGCGGATATGTAGACGTCACAATTATGAGTTGATAGCAGAAAATGGGATTTGTTGTGAAGAAATTGTAACTTATATTTTGGGTAGGTAGGCGTAGATAACATAAAGCATATAAGCACACGAATATGTAGATCTGGCTAGTTAAAAAGCACCATAATGGCTTGATTAAAATAGTAAAGATCGTGAGCGGTCCTTCTCAGTTATATCCACTTCAAAGCTGTTCTCATTGTAATAAACATATTGTATTTCTTGAGAATGTATAACAGTTTTGCATTTTTTGTTATTATTCATATGGAGTTTCCTCCCTTTTCTCACCCGTCCCTATTGGGGCGAGTTGAGCCCCCTCATGGGGTGGGTTAAGTATTTATGGCTGTAGATCCATGTGTTCACGGAACCGGTTTGCCTGCTTGTGGGATGAAAAACCCCAGATAAACTGGGGGAAAACCCTGCTGTCCACGCCCAAGACCGGCTAACTCTGCTATGGCTGAGGATGATCCTTAAGCTCCTCATTTCGCGACGGGAATCGAACCCAGGACACTCCTTCCCCAGGCATATGGTTGCGAAGCGCATAGCCACTAGGCTAACCGCGCGGACAGTTTTGCATTGAAAAGGGGACAGTTACAACGTACGTGACAATGCACTGTTTAAAACTAATGGGGTTGAAAAGATAAAGGAAGCATCATTTGTCTCCTCTCCACCACGAGCTAGCATCACATGATTTTCGTAAGAGAGCATTGCCATTTGCAATATGGCAGGACGAGGTGCACAGCGGGATTCGAGTTCTGGATGTTACGACGCTGGCAGAAATTCATTACCATTTGATAAGTTGCAGAACAAATGTATCACCGAAAGAGGTTTCGATTTGCTTTAATGCCTTTGATAATAGCCGGACAGATGTCCAAGATGAGCAGTAATCCTAGCGTCCTGGAAGTTACAGGACCAAACTGTAGAGTTCTGATCTTGCCCTCAATGATTCTTCATCTATTTAATCTACTTGAAACACATGACTGGCAAATTCTTTGCTGCACACCGTCATTTCCTGGTTAGAGACAATTGATACTTGGTGTATTCAATGCATAAACTTCCTTGGATATCAGGTGAAATGTGATGTGTACCAAAATCTACTTAAATTCCATTATGTCAGAATAACGTTCTTCATAGAAGAATGCCTGTTCCATTATATGAAACAGTATATGCGATCAAGAAGAAATAGTTTGCTCATTTGGAATCTGGACACAATTTCTTGATAATCTGTGACATTTCTCTACAGCGGTAGACTGAAGCATTAGTACACTACTAATAATACATTAGTAGTGTACTAGAGTTTTTAAGAACTGTTAGTACGCCAGATTATCTTAAAAGTGATTTATAGCTGTTCGCTAAGATATTAAGAACAGTATGAGATATACAGAATACTTAAAAGATAAAAGAGATTCTGAGTTACATTTCACAACGATGGTATAATCTCAATGTATGGTACCATACATTGAGATTATATTATACAGCATTTTGGGTAAATATGTCTTTACTGAAAATACACAATTCATGTATTCACTCTGCAGCATACTTGGAATCCACTGCTTCAGAGATAGTACGTGCTAGACTATATAAGCCACATAGAAGGATATATCACGAGGGGGACGGGACTCACATCAATAATGGGACAATTGCACAATCTAAGTGACTGACTTTAAGCGTGGTGTGATTATCGGCTCTTGATGTGCTGTTACTAGTATCACGCAAACTGCCACGCGGCTAGAATGGACCGACGGTGGTCACCCAACACCAGGAAAAAACATCCGACTAATGCCAGTCGTGTGTCTGTTGGAGACAACTTGATGCGCAGTTCTTGTGATCCTCTGAAGGTCACAAGAATTGTGAAGCCCAACAGATAAACCACAGTCGGGAAAAAAGGACAGCGTGTGTAACATTAGCGTGCAAAATACTAGATCGTAATGTGTCAGATCTTGTCATAGCAACAATCTCATGAATATCACTCAGCTGAAAACAGGCAGTACCACTAGAGTGGACACCGGAACTCAAATACTGGATTCTTTGATTGTGAAGAAGGCGCCTCCTCAGAAAGATTTGTTTGTCATGCAACGTGACAGCACCAGTGGTATTCAGAGTGATTTTCTTGTCATACGTTAGGGTCCACGTAATCTAGTGGTGCGATGTTGTTGCAGAGGAGGTTCGCTTCCTGTTTTATTTCCTCAGATATATATCCATGTAGTAAAGGATATGCCAGATAATGAGCAGATGTTAGGGATTATGGTTCCATGAACGTGAGGGTGACTTTACCATTCATCATCACCATATTCAGTAATCATATCTCAGCCTAACTGAGCTTCTGTGAAATGAGACTGAACCAGGATTCGTTTTAGCCATATGTGAGGAAGCTGTGTGATGCGATCGTTAACAGAAATCAGTATCCTTATGGAATATGTTCGGCATCTCGGGGAATCCGATCACGAGGAGTCTAGACTATTCTGAGAACTCAAAGGAAGGTGGGATACTCTTTGCTATTAGGCAGACGTGTGCTTAATACATTGCCCACTCATGGTGCCTAAATGTTGTCATTTTTACACACACACACACTACACAAAAAAAAACATTTTTTTTGAGATGTTCAAATATTTAGTAATTAGATATCTATACTTGTCTCTGTTGGCTTCATTTCTTATAATGAGGGGTAGGCATGGAGCCAAATAAATATATTGTTTATGTGTTATTCTCTTTATTCCTTTGGACATTTAATTATGCCGGCAATTTCAAAACAAGAAAATTAAAGAGGTAGGGGAAAAAAAAGGTAGGAGAACTACTTATTTATTTTATTATTATTTTTTTTCCTTGAGTGGGTCGGATATATTCCTAAGTGGATCCATCACATCGTCATGTGCACAGTCGAATGTTAAGGGATCAACAGAATTCTTTTATTTTTTTTCTTTCGAACACTTGCTGCTGGTATACTTTAGAAGACATTTTGAGTTCTCGCATTTATACACGAAAAGAAAAACAGAACCAGAGAATTAGCAATAAAAAATCCGTCGGAGTTACTACCCCTTCTCATAAAGAGAAAAAAAAAAACTTAATTGATTAATTAGCTAAATTGTAGTCGAATAATTTTCGGTTAAAGTTCATCTCATGTACGACAGGTATTAATAAAACGGATGAGGTTGCCAAACGTGGAATACTTCGCGAAATCTCTATTTAAGTAACCGTCGATACGCTCGCAACAAAAAGGAAGCCTGAAGAATTCCTGTGACGGGGAAACAAAAGATTTTTCTTCCATTTCATTTTGAATGAAAGAAAATATTTTTCCTTCTTTATGTATTATAGCGTCGCAACAAACAAACAAACAGAAAAAAACAGACATCGCCTTCGATGTTTTATGACACATTTCAAGCGAGGCTTTAGTGTAATTTCACACCGTGGGAGGGTTAAAGCCTCTGTTTTCTGTCCGCTAGACACCCACTTCGAATACGCTATAGAAAGGCGGGGGAAAGAAGCGGGGGGAGAAAGAGCGAAGCACGAGGGAGATAGTTTGGCGCACTACACTCCTGAGTACTAACCGCAAAACCTTATGATCCATCTAGTGCAGCTTTAAATTTGATCCTTGGGAATGGAGACGCAACTTTTGCAAAGGATGTGAAATAGAAATTCACGCCGTCTGAAAACCATTAATTTCACTTAACACCGCTGATCGTCGCCGCGTCTCCTTTCTCCAAACGACCGCCGAGTAACGCGTGAATTTCAGAAGCGCCCGCGATCACCGACACATAAATTTCACAGCGGCCGAGGACAGAGTTAAAGTGGAAAACAGTTTAGCCATCCCATCAGGCTTTAATGACTTTTCGCTAGAAAATGTCACCTCTAATGTGAATGATGTAGCGGAGAAAATCCTGTTGGTCGGCTTAGGAGTGCCTGAGAGCAGCTCCTGGCGACAATTTCGCCGACTGGCATTCACTGGCGGTCATATCGTACCTTTTAAAATAACTGAAGATCCCAGAGGCGGAGCTTAGCATTTAGTCAGAGCCAAGATTGGCGCACAACCTGAAACTTATTCTCGTCCATTACTGTCAGGAGGTAATCCGCCTTGCCATCCGCACGCCTTTGACTGGCTTTAGTCCAGCCCCTGTTCGGTGGAGCATAAGTTATGACCTCCGGTAGAGGAGAGTATAACGCAATAGAGCGGTAGCTTTGCATCTTCATTAGAGCTTAGTAAGTGAAGGAATTCGACGAGCTAAAATAATTTTCTCAATATAGTTGGGTTTTTGGCCGGTCATATAAAAGAATTAGGTCTGATGGGCTGAGTGCAATCTGGCCGTGGCTAACGCATTTCCTCCAAATATCATATCACCAGTCGTCGAATTAATGTGCCTTGCTTTCCTGAAGATGATCAATAAAGTGAAGCATGTAAAAAGAAGAAAATCAACACATTCCTGTTTCGGTTATTCTTTATCTATTCAATTACGATCAGATGAGATCCTCTCTCTAAAGGTTTACGTTGTATGAGGGAAATTTTACTTCGGGATAACTTCGTGGAAAAGATCTCAGAGGGGAAAGGAAAAAAAACGAACATTTTCGTTAAATTAGTGTACAATTACTTACGATACTTGAAGATTGGATTTCCTTGGTTTGAAAGGCTCTTATTTAGCTGCTTATGTCAATTAGGAATTTGTGACGAAGCAATGGAAGTTATGAGGGAGGAAGAAAAAATCTCTCTGCGAGAGAGAGAGAAAGAGGGAGAGATAGCATAAATTAAGTAACAAATAATTTATTTATGTATCCGCAACTACAAATTTATTTAATTGTGTGATATATTCAAGTCTTGGAGTTTATTCATTTCATATGCGGTTAAACATTTTTTTTTCTGTTGATGTCTTTTAATCTTTATTATTATTTAAGTCATTTGATTTGTTCTAGCTAAAGGTGGATTCGAATTGGTTGAAATAATTTTAAGGCGGCTGAGTATGCTATTCAGGGAACTTGCATTTTCCGATCTGTTTGAGGTAGGAGTAAAACTACAACCTTTGTATGAGACCAACTAACTCAACTTCAGTTGAGAAACCATCTCAGTCTTAAGACTGAGAAAAGCATTTCTCAGTCTTAAGACTGGACTCCAGCCAAAATCGTTTTAGCAGAATATCGGAAAGACATCTTCGAGGATATTCCTTAAACAGAGTACTTCGTATTCGCACTTCTTAATATTATCAGTACTGATTTCAGTGAATGTCCCCGTCATCAACTGAATTCACTGCTATTGATAGCTTGTTAACTACAATATTATTGCAGTAGTGAAATACTGCGAAGTAGTGAAAGACAGTGAGTCGTGAAAAATCAACAGGATTAATAAATAAATATATTTAACTAATTGTAGTTTATTTTAATAATAGTAGTTTGAGCGAGTTCATTCTGAACTAGTACAACTATTCTCTACAATTACGAGATAAGTCGGTTTTAAACAGGATCTTGAATCCAATTTTCCCCCGAATATTTACTTCGGTTCATTTTTGTCTTTGAAACTATCTATTTATTCATATTTCTTTTATTTCTATCGTAACATAAAACAATTTTAACAATTATAATAAAAGCTTGTGCTGTATTAATAGAAAATTGAAGTAATTATTTATTGGTTGTGTTTCAAAGCTGAAGTTGACTTTTTCAGTCATCGTAAATCGATGCGTTTTTTTTTTTTTTCCACGTTCACAAATTTCATCTAAGGGTAGCTAATTCGAACACTTCAAACTTCAGTGTATTTCCGTGGAGTACCAGAAGAAAATGCTACCTACCTAGCATTTTTTTTTTCTACGACAGATTTTATACAGATGAGAGCGTCTCTGTTGCGTAGTTGAACGAATGTGTCCCTTGGATGGGAAGAAGTAGGTTCGAATCCCTGTTTAGGAAGTAGAAAACCTTAAAAAAGCACTAAACAAAAAAAATACAAAGTTCAAGAGAGAGAACGTCTCAGAGTTCATAATTATTTGATGAGAGGTCATGAGCTGGAATTTGTTATTTTTAGGTCAAGAAGAATTATGGATGCATCTTGCTCTTCTCGACAATCCTGCAATCAAAGAATTGCTGCCCAGAGTGTATAAAGATCATGTTGATAATGTTAGTACCCGAACTTTTTTGTCGCAGAATGGTGTGGAGTGGGATGGGGATTCAGGGTTCATGGAACGTACATACGTTCTGTATTATTATAGAATATCCAAATAAAATTACTGAAATTAGAAATTTAAGAAGTAAGGAAAAAAAGAATACGAAATAAAATAAAAGTATCGTCAAATTAATGATTTCACATTAGATATAAGTTCTAAGAAAGGAGATAACGGCCTTAATTATTTATCAGTTTATAAATTTAGTAAGTATAAGCTTGGTTTTTAATCCTTTTTCCCAAGTAAGCAAACAGACAAGTATGTCAAGTTTGCGCCTGTACGTAGAAAATTTCATCCTTTTTCCCAAGTAGTGCAAGTGCACTATTTTGGAAAAAGGATGAAACCTAGCTTATACTAAGGAAAGTGATCGGAGCTTACTCCACCTTTATCACGAGTTGCCTCAGTATAGCATTACTTGTAAGAGTTGCTTCAGTCTTGCACTACGTTCAGGCGCAAACTTGACATAAATTTAGTAAGTATTCATTTTTTCCCCCTTTATCCTATGATATACGGAAAAAACTTTTTTGTAGTTAATTCTATAGTTAAAATCTGGCACAGTGAATTGTGTTTTTCCTCAGAAAGAAATTCAGATTTTTAAACCCGAGACTCAACAAAATCGAATGTACAGCACACTCGAGTACATACAAACAGTACTGGTTAGGTCGCCTCTTATCTAACACGAATATATCACCCAACCTCTGCGATGAATGGCAGGTGTAAATCACTTGTCTACCAGTTTACCAAAAAAAAGTTAGGGATATTAAAAGCTCCACCTGTCCCTTTTGGGAAAAGAATGGCATTAGGAGATTATATTTTCATTTTTACATACCGCAGTGTTTCATGCCATAATCCAAGATGGGAAAATTGCGAAGTACACGTGCCTGTTGGTGCCCACCCACCCACCCCACACATACATTTTATATACCAGTTTGTTAATTTCTGCTTCACACTCGGTCAAAGAGCAGCAACTAATTATGTGGAGGAGAAGATTTATTTATTGAAGTTTCTGTTTTTTGGGAACTTTTCTTGTAGACTGTGCTTGAACAAGAAAAACATCGTCGAGTTTAAGATGGTCACTGAAATTAAAATTTTTTTCGAATGCAGACTTACCTTACTTACTGTGAAATGTAGTCATTAAGTTATGTGAGTAAACGAGGAATGCTTTTAGAGTGGTTTTGTGTGTATGCAGTGTTGAATTTGGAGGAAACAGGAACAGTATCAGCAGGTGAGTCTGAGGGCTGGAAGGTTAATTGTAGTCTGGAAGAAAGAATGGGAATGTGATTACTAAGAGAGGAAACGAAAGTGATACTGAAATGTGGATTGAATTAATGAAACTGAAGAATGATTCGAAGAGTGTAGAAAGCGGCACTGGACGACCTGAAAAGAGATTGGGGAGAGAACCTAATACAGTATCAGAAGGAAGAATGAAGAGCAGTGGAGGACTGAAAGGTGATATGGTAATTCTTCCGCGAGGGATGTGGCAGATGAATGTGTATCGCAAGTGCTTGTTTGCGTAGAGAGAAATGAAAAAACGGGGGGGGGGAAGAAAATTGGAACAGTGAACAAGAACTAGAGATGAATGAAAGAGAGAGAAGTAAATGGGCGTGTTGATTTGTCACCAATGACTTGTGATGCAGTATAATTAACGTGGCACAGAATTTGTGAGTATTGTTGGGAGCAGTGAGACACAGGGGGGGGGGGGAGCATAATGAGTCTATTGCCTGAGTGATAGTGGGTGAGACAAGCAATTGTTGTAAATAATGTAATGTACACAATATGTGTAAGGAAATTTGTTGGAATTTGTGCATGTGGGGTGAGATTTGAAGGGGGGGGGGGAAGAGACTATATAAGAGAGAAGGATTGCATCTCACTGGGAGCAGCATTGGGAGGCTGAAGAGAGTGGTGTGTGTGTGTGTGTGTGTGTGTGAAGGAATGAGGTTTGGATGGCTCCACTGAGGTTAATGATGCACTAAGTAGATAAGTTGGTTGGCATATAATGGCAGTTGTGGATTATGTTTATGAATAAGGGAGAGGAGTTTGTAACCCAAATTGTAGGCTTAAGGGAAATATGAGAGTTACAGAGGAGAGCGAGTTAATGAGAATACCAGTTTGGTTCTCTGAATTGCGAGCGTCCCACCCCCCAACCAGATTGTGGATTTGAATTACCATGTGCATGGTGTTTTAGAATGTCTTATAGATATCTTATGGAATGTCGTATAAATGTGAGACGTTTTTGTTGTACAGCGTTAGACTATCCTCCTACTTCATTCCTCTTGGAGACCTTGAAAAAGTTCTGTGTTCTAATTATTTGACCTTTAACTTCATGGTATTTATGTATTATAGGTTCGCAACCTTTCTACGGGTGGGATTCACATTAAACTACGAAATAACTAAAATAGCTAAGTGGGTAATGTGATCATCATGGAAAACTATCGCATATTGATTGGAAATAGGAAAACCACGTGGAGGTAAGGCAAACGAGTTTCTCGAGCTTCTCAAAGACCATTACTCAGCACTGCATGTAAGAAGAAATGAGAAGTATATGGATGTTCAACTTAATATATCACGATATTACAGTTAATGACGTATCCATGCTATCTCTAGTGGGTGAGAGGATTATCATGCGGAAATATTTGTGTACTTTCATTCTTTGTATCTATAAAGTAATAGATGATGACACCTCCTGAGTAGCAACTCATTTAGAGCAGCTGTCAGATTGCATCTGCACTTGATATATTCGCACTTCTGATGGAAGTGGTAGAATAGACCATGTACAACCCTTCAGAGTTTTTTAACCATGATGTGCTCATTAGTTGACATTTTATTGAATGAAAAATTGGTGTTGAAGACGAGAAAAACTGATATTAAATGGTTTATTTGAATAAGATGGTTAGTTTGTTGATAGATATCACCAAGTTGTCCATAGGGAAGCGATGCCTAGAAGGATGTGTTACACGATTTTATTCTGAGCAACAGGGTTATTCAGGAGTTATAGAGTTTTGCCAATAGGATGAGAGAAGATATAATTGAGACATAAGCTGGTGAGTGGAAATTATCAGATAGATGTAAGAGAACTATTATTCGGGATAGCGGGTGATGAGAAGCGAATGAAAGGCATTGAAACACTGAACTTGTTCCAGCAAAATATCCGAATTTCAACTAATGATTCAAAATGGAAGAAACGAACAATAGTATTTATTTTTAGTTTTGCTGTTTTCTATAAATCAGATGCTAGTATTTTTTTCCCATGTTTAGAAATTCCGAGTTCATTACTGATTTTCGCTACAGCTTTAGTCGTTCGAAAAAAGTTTGTAGAACGGGATGTTTCTAGCCTGAAGTAATTTGTTTTGACCTAATGCGTATATTTAGAGTTCTGGATGACTTTAGAAAAAGTTTGGTAATTGATATTTGGCAAGAGAGTAGAAGAAATCTTTAGAGCCCGTGCTTACTAATCGGAGACTAGTCTCTCTTTAAATTACTTTGTGTGAAACTAATATAACTCGAAGGGCAGTGAAGTTCCCTCACTGCCCTTTCACAATTTCAGGATACTTTAAAGCTTTATTTGACAATAAAGGGGACCATTTATAACCTCCCATTAAGGATGTGACATCGTTTAAAAACATTATTATTCATATTAAGGATCGTTGAATCAATATAATCTATTACATAAGAACATATTGATTTTTTGTTTCTTAATGGAATGCGAATACCTTTCTATTCCGTTTTGTCGATATGCCACACTGCCCTACATTGGACACAGAGTATCCCCTGAGGGCGTAAACGTCACCTAGTATCGAATTTTTCTTATTAATACTTTTGTTGAACAGATGTATAAATCTCACAGGAGTGTGTCTTGTCTTGTCGTTCATCAGATATTCCATTTCAAAATAGAAAAGAGAATTTATAATCACCTTTTAAGAAGTTAGTGCATTTTAAAGAATCTTAAGTCTGAGATTTTTTTTTTCTGTTGAGATCTAAGTAGTGTTCGAGGAGATTACTTCAGGAAGAGACATTAAAATACCATAAAAACGAACAAAAAATCATTCGTCTGATTATTCACACTTTTATCTAAGTATAAGAAATATATTTAGTGGAGTAGCAAAAAACATGAACAACTAAATGCAGAAAGAAAAAAAAGCAGAATAATGTGCCATCTGCAACAGGTAACCATTTAAATGAAATTCCGTTTTTTCAAAGGATTATTATTTTTTAACAATTCTGCTTTATTATTGTTCTTTATAAGCCTTTAAAAAACAGTAGGGTTATAATGAGCATACAGATTCTTTTTCATAAATTATAATACTTCTGTATGCAAAATCCAATTTATGGCATTAATTATAACCAAACACATACAGCGCAAGGCGAAATTACGTAATAAGACTTTGTCTTAGCGAGAACTGAAAAACAGAGAATAGATCGTTAAAGAGATGTGTACAATAGAAAGAATTTTTCATCAATTACTTTTATCTTTCTTGCAGAAATATGGGATAAGTATAATTGAATGAGTTACCGTCTAAAATAGTTATTGAACGTAGCATAAGTGCTTTATTTTTCTTTTTTTAATTTCAGATGTTTACATGTGCTAAACGGAGCGAGAGAGAGTACATACTAAGTAGCACGCCTTATTTTATTAGAAGATGAGTTGGGTTTTTTAGAATTACAGCCCAAGCAACTGAGAGTATAAGACTAGTGTGTGTTAATTGTGTGGTCTTTTGGATGGTGTTTCCTGTTTTGAAAAAAAAAAAAAAACGATATATGCTCCACCGAGTTAAATGCATGATACAGATTAAGACAAAGGAAATAAGACATGGGCGCAGACCTAGAGTGGTGAGCATACCTCTTCCTGCTCTCGCTAGCTATTAATGAAAGTGAGATCACTACCACATATGAACGAAGCCAGCTAATTGGACAGTGACAGCACATACACGTGTCATATTATGTGGTGAAGAAACCTTCATTCAGACCGACCACGCGCGAGCGTCGACTTTGAACTGGCTCAATATAATTCATCATTGCCGGCATCTGTCAATCAAACGATGTGTTCGTAAGGACACTTTCCAATTGTGTTATGTTAAAATTACCTGTTTTTCCTAAAAACAACTTTTAGTACTCTACAAGTATATTGCAATTATCGGTCTGAAATTTGCTAATATGACATGAATTGCAAAAATTTTAGAATTAGAAATCTTTCCGAATGAAATGTGAGTTTTCGTTGAGCCACTGATTCCAATTATATTCTGCAGTGATTCATGCATAAAGTATATTTGAAGCCATTCCAAATACAATTATTTGGAAGTAACATATACGGGCGTCAAGAGACTCTTTCTCAACAAGAGCCTCTCAGAGAGAGATTAAATTTCATTTATACAAAAGACTCTCATCATAACAAGAGTTCATTAGTATCATATGACGATTCAAAAGACTAATGAGCTATTATTAGACTAGTTTAAAAGTGCACTAACCAGCAGTAATCTACTTAAAATAAATGCCATGCATCAAATGAAAGCTTACATATGAAAATTTGTATTCATTTCTGCATAATTTTAAAACTAATTTTTGAGGTTGTTGTATGGTCTTATACATGCGTTATCACATGGCGCTAAATCGGCAGAAGAATGACTTCATGGGTTCAAATCCAGTTACCGACTATACGAACTTTTTCTACGCCTAGTTTCATTTGGTTTCCGAGTTAGTAGGTCTTTGGTAAGCAAGTATTGTTTTTGTCCGGAAATTTGGGTTTCTAATTTCGGAAAACAGGCCAACCGACCAAAAAAAAATTACAGATATTATGGTCTCATAGCCTTGGTCGCTTCGGTCATAATTTCAAACAACAGCGGCAACCTCCTAGAAACTAAAGAGTTTTTAACTCCTCAGCTTAGAAATATTAACCATAGAAGTCATAATTTAGTACACTAATGCTATTTTGGATTAGGGATACAAGATGGCTGCTGTTGTTGTTGTATACTGTGTCATCGTTTATGCACGTCAACCAGAGATGACACTAACTTTCAGCGATGACAAAGGTGGAAACTGGCTCTCAACCGAGCTAAAGAGTTCCGACTTACTTCCCTATTGAAATAATTAAAAAAAAGGCAGAGGATATTTATTTATTTATGCTATTTTTAATCTGTTGATTTTGTATTTGATTATCTTTTATTTATATGTAGTTTTATGTGAGGAATTAAAATAAGGTTAACAAGTTACACTAGCCTACATGAATTCTGTGGGCGTCATCAGATTCCTGATTGCACAGATCTACGGTCTTAAAATTCGAATCTGCCGTAGATTTAAACATGAAGAGAAGCGTGAGATAATTAGATTTATTAGAAACCGAAATATTTTTGAATAATTTATTTTGTCATTTCCATGTAGTCGACATAAAACCAAAACTAGAAGTCTATGTCGTTTGTAGAATATACAGTAAGCTATTATTTATATTTTTAAGTATTTTATATTTAAAAAAAAAGTAAAATGAGTCATATGGAATATTTGACATTTAGATTTTGTGGTTTAACTTGTAATTGTTGCCGTGGCCTTAGAGTAAAGATGACTTATGTATTATCCAAGACCATAGAAAATCCATGGTCCACGATGTTTTTTTTTTCTTTTTGAAATGAAGGAAATGCAGTACTTATTAATCTGTAAATGAATAATATTCGTAATAGCGTTTACTGTTAATTGAAAAAGAAGGAATTCATTTTTAGGTTTACTTCCGATTACCAGAAAAAGAAAGAGCACGTGATTAAACTATAGAAATGCTTATAGGGAGGGAAGGCTCGAATCAAACACCATAAATCAGCAAATGTGTTCTTAGCTCAGCTTTAGCATTAATTTTCCATGTGTAAAACAGATTGGCAGCGTACTAGATGCAATAAGAACCTGATATATTAGTTTTATCGGCTTAGCCATTGCTCTCCTTTTGTCTAGGAGAGAACACGCTACTTCATATCCCTTCGAGACCATCCTGTCCCCAGGTTCGCTTGTCACCTAATGACGGGAGGGAGATGGAGTGTAACATGAGCAGGTGACGACTTAACGGACGGACGTCGGTAATCAGAAACAGCAGGAACGCCAGCGTTTGCTGCAAGAGGGAAGTTCATTCTTTTGGGGCGATTAAATCTACAAACTCATTTGCCTCATTGTTGTTGAAAGGAAGAGATTATGCTGGAGTTTTTTAAGGGGGAAAGAAGCGTGAAGAATAGGATTTAAGGCTTGAGCCGTTTCTCTGTACGTCATTACTTGATTAATTTCACGCTCATTCCCATGGTGTCGCGTGCGGTGGTCGCGAACTTTCTTTTTGGAAGCGTTCATATTAAGTCGGCTCGTGGAAGTTCGCACGAGGCACATTGTTGAAATTGTCAACGAAAAAAAAAAAAAAGCTTTGAATTGATGAAGGTTTGGGAGTTGGGATGCAGTCTTGGTTTTAATTTCTTGTCTTCAAGAGTTTTTACTTTGGGCTGAAAAATTTCTCTCTGGAGTAAAAGTCTGCAGTTTTTTTATATATATTTTTTTTTATTCAAGCTACTGAAACAGTATTTTTATCTTCATCCTCTAGTAATTAAAAAGAATTTTTTATGAAGTCGGGATTTTAATTTGTTAAAAAAAGAATGCATGAGTACTCAGCACACGAAGTATTAAGTTTAGTTGTTTTTTTTAAT
The DNA here is from genome assembly GCF_054136105.1 of Typopeltis vanoorti. Taxonomy (NCBI): domain Eukaryota; kingdom Metazoa; phylum Arthropoda; class Arachnida; order Uropygi; family Thelyphonidae; genus Typopeltis; species Typopeltis vanoorti. The sequence goes on along the minus strand of NC_143567.1, from coordinate 9,516,801 downwards.
AAATCAGGAACTAATTAAAGCTATGAGGTACAATTATTTCAGAAGAAAATGTGCACACACCGTAATCACCAATAAAACCTCGTTCAGTATTTACAGAGAATTGATAACAATTAAATACTAGCACAGTTATATCATCTCCGCACAAATGATATTTACTATATAAGCTGGCATTGTTTGAGTTAAAATAATTAAACGTTAACATCGATATTTAAAAAAAAAAAAAAAAGTGCATAATGTTCGTTCTTGCACAATTTACAAGCACAGTTAGGCTTAGGTATTTCTTCAATTATTCTGTATGATGCATAAGTGCAATTTCCGATTGTTTGTGGCGATTCATTGAAATAGATCTATTACATTTCCTATTAGCGTCGACTTCCTTCGTTCTGTTTTTCTTTTCTCTTCTTTCTTTCATTTTTCTTCCGGAAAATAAAGCTAAGTTGCTTGACATAGTCACATTTCGAATTGGATTGAAATAAATGCTAACTAAAGTGTTATACAATTTAAAATGTAATTGTCATTAGTCATCTGGTCTCGAGCAGAGGGTTAAAAGAGGGCGTTTACATTAAATTTGTCACGTCGGTAGTATTTTTAATTTCACGTCCCATTCAAAACCCCTTTTTAATGTTTTAAGCCATATTAACATTGTGCTGTGCAGTGAATTTAGTTTCTGAACCAGCGAAGTTATAATATAGTACCTCAGCATCGTTAGCAGGCAGGATTCTACTCAAAGCTTAGCGGAGTTCATGTTACGAGTATATTATGCTGTCAGTTGGGTGGGTAAAGGTGAGGAAAACCTTTTCTGGAAGACACTGCAGCTTTCTTAATGTCAGTTTATGCTGAGAAGATTCAAAGTGAGGTGTTTCAATCTTGGCAAATGCCATTCTTCCTCTTATTGTCCTATAGATTCTTTAAGGGCATGAGGTGCCTTGCCAAATTGTTATTGGGTGTAAAGGGAAAATATGTTCACATTTCATTATCGCCTCTCTATCTTTCATTATGTATTAGGCCTGCCTATAGGCTTCTTACTGTGTTCTCTGACTGGTTTTTACTATTGTGAAGGGTTTCTATAGGTCAGTCGGTAGCGATGCTCTTTGGTTAGAAAAAACCTGGTTTCGAATCCCGTTTATGTAGCGAAGAAACTTTATATGGATGTTTCGAACGAAGTTGATCTTATACAGAGGATGAATGGAATTTTCATCATGCAGACTCTAGCAACTTGACCAGAATAGCACAATTAACATAAATAGTATACTGATTTCTTAGCCTTATTTGCTTCGGCACTAATTCTAAACAACAACCAGAATCTATTTTCCAAGATGGAAAACCGGTTCTCAGGTAGAGAAACCTTGCCATGCATGAGACATGGACTGTGCTACGGAGGCTCCGTGTTCATGATCCTCTTGCGTACATTATCTGCAACGCTGACCAAAATGCTATATTTAGAATTGTGAAATTTTGTAAGCGCAGACAAAACTCCGTGAATGTATTTTTGTAAAATAGACCACCACAAGATTTTTAACAGTAATCCCATATTTTATATATATTACACTTCTTCGAAGATATTTAAAGATATCGATCCAGAACTTATCAACTATCTTCCAATCGGAATAACTTGATGATATGGTATGGTAAGAATTTTATCTGTTGGTAGAAGTGGATTACTTTTATCATAATCCAAAAAGAGACAGTCGTCATGAGAGAATATGTTGGGTGACTCACTGACATTTCGAATTTTTATGTCTCTTGTGTGTGTGTATAAATATGTATCTAAAAATAAATAAAAACACAAAAATATTAACAAAAATAAGAGAATGAAGCAAAGGGAGATTCAGAAAATCGAATAGAACATCAAAGTGACGCCATGGGAAAGTATACTTCATAGAAATATGGAATTTCTAGATTGAAGTGATGTAATGTATTTTGTTGGAAGCACATACGCCATTGAAAATAATCATTTAAGTGAGTCGCATTGTTTATTATTTCGGTGTTGCTTTGTTTTCGAAGCCCGTAGTGAAACTTTACAGGCTTGGTGTCTAAAAATTCTAATAATGCCTTCCACCTTGTTTCATTCGATGTTAGAAAAAGCCTTGAAAGCTGCGACTTTTATTGAGTTAACTCTCATTTAAAGACCCCCTGTGTTGTCTCTAGAATATGCAGCGTAGGAGTTATAATCTTATTCCTTTCTTTAGAACTGAATTTACTGTCTTATGTGAACTGTTTTTACTATCGTATATCTTAAGCACTTCTTTTTGTCTATACGTCACATTATTATACCATTCAACGTGGAAATATTCTGCGTTATAAGTTTAATAAAAAGGATTACTTAGAAAGCAACATTGACTATTAACCAGCTTAATGTATTATATTCATTTAATGTAAATAACATATTGTTGATATCGAGAAAAAATGCGCTTGTATATGATAGAATAATGGCTGCACATTTGTGTGTGCGTCACGGTTTGATTTGGTTCTGTGAGCATATTTGTCAGTTGGAAATTATCTAGTTATTAAATGGACTGTTCCTTCTCATTTTGCAGTGTTTTATCACCATCGTTGTTGTTTTTGCAGCATATTTGAAAGTGTCAGTTGCTATATACGCCTATCAGTTTGGTTATGTAAATAAAAGACAGCCGGAGACTTTAAAACATGCATATTGTAAGATGAGTCTGGTGTTAGTTGCACATCACCATGTCTCTGGGTTGGGTTGAAGTGCTTGTTTGCTTGCGTTGTGGGGATGTCACACACACACACACACACACACACACACACACACACACACACACCCCTGCTTCCTTCGCATTAAACTGTACTCACGGCATTAGGTGTAGTGAATATTTGACGACTGCCGAAGTTGGAAGAGTAAAGTGGAGAACACAAAAGGAATTGCGAACACCCTAATAACAGAGACAGCTCTGAAACAGAATGGAAAAAATAGCTGCCCTCTGGTGATTGATAAACTGTTGGCAAAGTTTGAAGCTGATTAGATCAGCATCGTCAAAAGCCAAGTATAAATTTATAACAGTTCGCTTGCCGCTTCCTCGTCGACCAACAGCCGTTTGCAGAAAGAAATTCAGCATTTGACCAATTATCTTGTTATTTCAGCTGCTACTGGCATAGGCCTAGCGAGGCTAGGCCTAAAAGCTCGCTGACTTATGTTTATGACTGTAACCATTAAACGAGTTTAGTTTCACCCTAAAGGAATTACTCCCCACCGATCTCGGTGCCTCTTTGGAGCATGAGACTTAATGCTTTATCCTGCCTTTTGACTAATTCAATGCGTCCATTAAGCAAAGGGGAAAGCGTAAATACATATATTAATAACAATATTGTGAGCACCTCCATTCCATATTTGAGACCTACAGTGCACAGTAATTAGATTGTTCTGCGGCAGAGATCTGTCATGTTTCGGGCCTCTAGGCCTCTGTGATGCTGAAATATTAATAGACCCAAGCTATAACGGAACCCTGAGTGAAACTGGAAGGGCGGCTTTCTCGTTGGTCCTCTATTATTTACAACTTCTACAGCCCTCCGTTTGAAGTAGGGAACATAAACGCCCTCTCTTTAATGGCATTAAGAAGAAAGACATGGAACGCACTACTTGCTAGAGCGCTACGGGTTTCAAGGAGATACCGACCGTCTCTCTTTCTCTCTTTCCATTTTTCTGATTTTTTACCTCCCACCTTCTCTCTCTCTCTCTGTCTTTCGATTTCTATCTTCCTCTGGCGAATATGCTGAGTACATTGAGTGCATTAAAAACAAAAGCATTAGAATGCAACGTAAAAATAATCAGAGCAATCACAGCTAAGAGTTGTCACCACTTGCGTACTAAGTGGAGAAATCTGCATATTGTCGTTAGTGCCAACAACGCTAGCGTGTGTATGGGCCTGAATTCCCGAGAATATTATTGTGCATTTCTCACGGTTTTATAATGACTCTTTCCCTTTGATAACTGTAGTTTACATGCAAGGAAGCGAACAATGTAAAGAACTCGGCGAAGAGATCCCGGCGCACTTTAAATAATAGAACCGAAATTTCTACTACGTCGAGAAACTACCATCGCCTTTGCTATGAGCAAATGGATGGAAATAAACTGTAAGAATTAAGCCCACACAAGGAACCACCGTTTATTCCCAAGAAACAAATGTAGATGCGAACTCAAAAATGTACAAAGACGTAAAAAAAATGCGGTTGTTGAGCATCTCATTTCGACCAACACTTGCTAGCGTCGTTTGGAAGTTTCTGTTTAATTCAATACTAAGAATTGACTTCGCACTTTTTTTTTTAAGTGAACACTTTGCTGTGCGGAGATACACCGTGAGCTGATGAGGTTGGTGAACCAGTTAAGCGAACGTTCTGTAATTGTCTGAAAATAGCAAGTTACGTTTTCGTAAGATGAGGTCAGAAGCGGTAAATGCAAGATGCTATCAGAGGCGATCCGTTAGTAATAAGAAAAATATTTAGATAAAGTAAACCTTGTACACATTTCGTGGTTTCTCTGATGGAACCTGATAAATGATACCTGATAGTAGTAATTCAATAACAGTAATTGAATCACTTTATTGTGACTCATTTGATAATCACACACACACACGAGCACAAAGAGAGATGGAACACTGACGTCACTACCTTTATTTAAAAATCAAAAACATTATTGAACAAAACTCTTTATATATGGTTATAAAAAAAAGACACAATTTGCACCTTTTCCAACATTGGAATCCTTTTTAGTGGAAAATAATATTTTTGTTCAGTCTGAGTTTGTGGAAAGGGTTTGTGACCACCTCAAAAATCTGAAACAGAATTTTGAAACATATTTTCTGAATAACTTTTATAAGAAATTTCTGTGAGTTCGCGATCCATTTCAGGCTTGGAGTCATGAGAACTATATTGAAAAAGGAACAGTTAATTGAGCTTTCAAGTGACAGTGGGCTTAAAATGCAATTCCGTGATGTTGGTGTTGCTCGATTTTGGATCTCGTCTTCAGTGAGAAGTGAATTTTCGGAATTATCTGAAGAAGCATTGAAAATCGTCCTGCAGTTTTCTACAACCTATCTTTGTGAAAAAGAATTTTCATCGCTCCTTCAAATAAAAACAAAATACAGAAATCGTCTTAGTGTGTGTGCCGATCTTCGACTGAAGTTGACCAATATTGAGCCAGATATCCAGCAACTCTGCAAGGGCCGAGAAGCTCAACCATCTCATTAAAAGTAAGTAGTAACATAATTATGTTATCTTACTTCTTTGTTTAATAAAAATTAAAACTTTGTTCAATGATGATACACTTTTAATCGTTTGCTTCAAATTTAATTAATTATGTTGCCATATCTTTCAAAACATGCTTTTAGATTTATTATGTTATAAATGGCATAGTTTTTCCGAAATGTTGGTAATATCTACATAGGTTTTTTAAAAAAAATTACAAAAAGTCAAAACAACGTATAAGAAAATCAATTAAGAACACTATGATTATTTTTGAAATAAAACGTTAATTCCAACATTCTAAAATGTTATTTTTCTTGCTTTTCTGTTCGCAAAATCGTCGATCACGTCGAAGTCTATTTCATCACTCAGTTGCTATTTTATAGACAGTAAGGCAAGATTTCATAAACGCCAAAAAAAGGTGCCGCCAGGGGTGGATTCCCCCCCCCCTCCACCCAGCTATGTCTCTGAAACATAGTGGTCCGCAGAATTGTTTTAGGCATTTTACTGGGTCCTTGGACTTAGAAAGGTTGAGAAACGCTGATATAAAGCATTGAGTTTAAAGATCTGGTCAGCAGTTTGATCGCCAGTTGATGTCCCTGATCGAATGTATTGGCAGCTGCAATTCTTCTGGGTCAGATGAGAATAATCTCGAATGACGTTTACTCTGTTATGTATGCAGAAGAAGACCGGTGATATGCCGTGGAGAGGAAATGCAAGATGTTTGGCCAAAGCATGGAGTTATGTTTAATGAATCTAAAGACGATACCCACTCAATCTGTGCGATTTCCCCTCTCCAATGCGTCATATTATTTTAAAAATCATATGAGGAATTAGAGAGGGAATAAATAATATAAAATAATATTTTATTATTAAAATAATAATAATAATAATAATAATAATCACATAACCTAAAATTGTCCCCAAAATTGCAAATTCATTTCATCTTGCCTTTGATTCTACCTTAAACGATGTTCATTTCCTAATCCGAGTACACCAAGACACCTGAAAACTATGCTTATTTAAAAAAAAAATAAACTAATTAAAGCAAATCGACCCATAAACAAGTCTCTGGATAGCTTGCATGATTTGTTTAGAAAATTTTAGCAAAGTAAAAGTAGAAGGGTAGTGCTTTATGAGCTCACTGAGATCGCTGTGCCATAAAGAAATGCGCATCGGAGTTTAAGAGGCTGTTTTGGTGAAATACACGAAAGATTCTGTTTTTCCAATGTTGACCTCGTTCGTGATCATGTTTCCTTAACAGGATCATAAGCACCTAACAGAGTGCTCAGTTTCAACTGATAAGTCATTTACCACTCAGTTCCTCATGCCTATCTCTACACTCCTACGAGATTCAGGGGAAAAGAACGAGAAAGAGTAATGAAACAGTCGTTTTAATTATTTAAGAGATCAGACATGGATGTTTTTTGTTTTCAAGCCACGTTAGTCTTCAGTAAGCAAAGTGATGGTCTCGCATCGATGAAATTCATCCGCAACTGAAATAGAGTACGTCTAACCACAAATCAGCTGATTAACTTTGCATATGGATGTATGCAAAGGATAAAAATGGATAAACTGTTCTGGGAGAATTAATCAATCTTTCTAATTACCTACAATGTGTTGAAATAAATGTCACATCCCTTGTTTTACAACGAAACATACTAAAAGCACGATATAACCATATATGGCAAACACACACGTGTGACACTATTTGCCTTATATAAGACTCTTAAGCACTGAGTGAAGAATGTCTGGACTTACATAGGATGATATCCTTTTATTATAAGATGTCATATAAGTGGGCTCTCCGTTTGTGACTGATAAAAGACTGCATGAACCCAAAACTGTATAAAATTATCATAAACTTGAGGATACCATATCAGGCAAAATTCACATAAGAAGATTCAGAGAACTAACACCTAGTGGATTAAAGTATATTCAAAACAGGTACCAAAATTTCTGTAGTCCCATTTAGATGCAATCAACTGGGAGTTCATAGACTCCACAGAAGTTCAGATTAGTAGTAAAAGATCTCTAAAAACCTGCACTGTCTCTACGGAAGGATAGCTGCATTTAAGTTAAACATCAACCATGGTAATCAACAGCGCAGACTAAAGAACATCATTAGTGAGTTGGCAGATGACTGGAAAATGCCAAATTCCCGAGTTCATTATCTCATCCGTAAAGTTTGGCGGTAGACGTGTAATGGTGTGGAGCTGTTTCTCCCGATATTAACTCCGAACTTAGGCAGTTGTAATGCCCCTGAAGGGTGAACACTTCTGGATAATTCAATGATTTCTATATAGTGGGAATTGTGGAATAGATCTATGTTTCTTTCAACATGATAATGTGATATGCCATACTGCAAATACTATTACGAGATGGTTTGAAAAAAATTGTGGTAAAATTTGAATGAAGTAGGACATCGGATTCCGACGAGATTATAGCGTCCAAGAACGGTACATGGACTATTGGTTAGATTGACGGAAGTAAGGTCCAAAATACCTTATTCGTATTATCACAAATTGGTGCAGAAATTGCCTCGAAAAGTGGAAGAATCAGTTGTGATAAGGCCAAGTGGAACTACACACACTGGATGTGCAACGTAGGTTTCTTTGTAATAGTCAACACGTATTTCGACATACTTGTTTTTGAGCAAGTTATTGTTATTTATTACGCATATTTATTATTATAATTAATAAAATAAATAAATATATATATATATATAATTCTATTCTGGAGTAGCTATATGTATCATACTAGGGAAATGATTATGAGCAAGGTGGTTTCCCGTTTCCTTCCTTGCCATACTATATCCTATGACTGTAGCCTGTGTGTTCACGGGGCCGGTTTGCCTGCTTGCGGAATGAAAAACCTAGATAAACTGGTGGAAAAAACCCTGCTCTCCACTCCGAAGACCGGCTAACTTGGCTATGGCTGAGGAAGATCCTGACGACATCAACGGGAATCGAACCTTGGACACTCCTTCCCCAGGCATATGGTTGCGAAGCGACTAGGCTAACCGCGCGGACTATGTAATTAATATTATTTTTTTTTAAAGTAACAGGCATTATAAATAAATTTTTTAAACCCAATTATGTACAAAAACGCACACGAATAAGAATCTACAATACAGTAGCTAAACCTACCTTACTTTATAGCAGTGAGATATGGATAATAAATAAAACAGATGAAAGAAGAATTGAATCATCCGAAATGAAATTTCTGCGCAGAACTGAAGAAGTCGCAATAATGGATAAAATGAAAAGCAGCGAAATCAGAAATAAACTTGGAATCACAAACTCCCTAAACGAAACAGTTATTTGCTATATTGAAAAATGGAAAGAACACACACTAAGAACGAGTAGAAGCAGAACACCGAAACATGTTTTAAATTACCACCCAAAAGGTATCCGATGCAGAGGAAGATCCTTAAAAAGATGATTGAGTCCTGAAAGCCACTTTGGCCTATAAGCCTGGAAAGGAAGAAGAATTTATTATTATTGGTGTGTGTGTGTGTGTTTCTCTATTCAAAGCTTTGGTACATAAAAATATGACGATGATCTCTAGTGTATTTATAGCAGATAACATTTACTTACCTATTGATTATTATCTTTTTTTTTAAATTTAAATTAAAACTAAAATGTTTCTGGATTTTCATGCTAATATATGAAAATTTAACTGGTAATTGCGATTCATATTTTTCCGTCCTTTAATTGACTAAAGGAATTAATCCTAATATCGCTTGTTGGGGAACTGAAGCGACTTGAAATCAATCTCAGGTGCGGTCTTTAAAGCAAAGTTTCTTGATTATCTAATTCCTTAGCTTCCTTGGTTCAACCTGTAATACCCCCCCCCCACACACACACACGCAGAGAGAGAGAGAGAGAGAGTTGCTTGTAATTCTTCAAAAATGACGAATAGGGAAAACAAAAAATTAAATTTCCTTTTCAATTTGGCTTACTTACTTTCTGGTTTTTTTTTTTTTTCTTAACCCGTGTAACCGGTACTTGAAGTATTATAACATTTCTCTTAGTTCGCCTTTATAAGACGATTAATCCTATCTACATACTCTGTCTTTTCTATTAATCGTGTGTCCTCTAAATGGTTTGTGTTGGAGGAAACCAGAACAGTTCCCACCTCAGGAAGCCGTGTGATCTTCATTAAAGAACGGGCTAATGTAGCTTTCTTTAGAAAGCATGTAAAAGGTTTGTCCGTCTCAGAGGGTATTCATACTCAGAGCATTCTAACTAAAGAACATTTTGTCACTGAAGCTTGAAAAAAAATTGAGTAAAATGAAGTACGGTAGTAAAGAATATTTTATTGATAGCTTGGAGTGTAAAGTTTTTTTTTTTTTTTTTACAGAAAGTATTGGATTGCGTCAAGTTTTTAACTTGCTATACTACTACTGTAGTAGGCAGGATACAGGGAGTAAAATACGCTCATTTCTCATAGAAATTAACACGTAACACATTTCAAAGCACATTACAGATTTCTATTATTGTATTTTGCTAGCAGACAAGCTTTGCGTTTTGAAAATTCACTATGCGATGTTTTTATTGTTAATATAAATGTTGGTTTTATCAATACTCGAAACAAATTACATGTGATAAATGCCTGTATTATCCTGTCGGGTTGTCCATTTTCTTTTCCAGAAAGAGTGAGAACTGAAAATTCTCAGTTTTCTGCAAGAAATTTAAAAAAAAAAAAAAAAAAAAAAATCCCTACTCTCTTTGTATGAAATCGGCTATCCTATCATTACTCCTAACAGGCACTTAAGCGCACACGACCTTTCCAAGGTATTCTTGGACTTCTCAACCGTAACTCCAAGATAAGGTGGTTAGCCCTATGTCTCTCGGTGTCCTATATCTTCTATAAATGCGTGTGCTCACGGGCCGGTTTGCCTGTTCTGGGGGACGAAAAATCCGAGTTTCCGGGTGAAAAACTCCTCTACCTCCGTATGAGACCGGCTTTCATCGAAAAAGACCAGATTAAAGTTCCTCACGTCACTGACGGGAATCGAATCCAGGTCTTTCCGACCAAAGCGCTTTGTTTATGCCGACTGAGCAACGGAGACTCATGAAATCAGCTAATTCACCTTGCCCATATAAAAGTTTCTCGGATTCTAGATAGGATACGAAATCAGCAATTTTCAACCAAAGTATGAATTTATAGCGGTTCTAAATCCAAGATCGATCTTGCAAAGTTGAAAAGTAAACTGAATTCGTTTTCCTAAGTGGTCAAATTTTCTTTTTTCGTCATAACTTGCATTCTGTTTTTTTATCTTACCCTTTTGAAGCTCCATTCGAATATGAAGCTTCAAACATGGAAGCGACATCATTGGTTTTCGCTAAGCAAATACAAGCCTTAACGCTTAAAGATTTATGTAATAGTAATAACACTGATCTTCAATATTTATTTTATTTATAATTAAATTTATTGCATTTTAGTGATATAATGTGTTAAAACACGATTGTCTGTGCATTTCGGGTTAAAATAGGTTTGTATTTTCTATTTTAGAATATGCTGAGTGACTGTGTGTGTGTGTGTTCAGAGCTGCTTTGTCTGTTTTGGAGGAAAGAAATTCTACTATATCCGTTTGAGACAACTTCAGAGTGAAAAAAGCTTGAAAATTATATTCATATTATTGATAGGATTTAATTTTTTTAATTAATTAATTTTTTTTCATCCAAATAACGTGCTACGACAACGTGTATCTGAGCAGGCTACTGCAAATATTTTGTTTTTTTAATATATATATATATATATATATATATATATATCAGCGTTTCTGAGGTTAATATACGGAATAAAAAAATAACAATTCTCACCTTCCCACATGCATCTCACCTCTCCTTTTGCAAATTCTTATAATAGGAAGTTTTGTAGCTACTCCCAACACACTAACAATTCCAGATGGTGTGAGTTAAATACTCCTGACGCCAGCAACAGTTAATTACCACCAGCCGAGCTCTTTATAACCTTGTTAATCAAATGATCACATTTTCTCATTAATCCAATATAGTTCCTGGTTTACTGTAGGCTTCTGTAGCCATTAATTAAACCTAAGATCAGTAATATTTGATTAAGGCAACTAGCTTTAAACAAGAGTTTAAAACTGCTCTCCGCATGCTCTGTGAAATACTTGCATTTTGAAAGATATTCCACAGTATATTAACCACAGCTATTCCAAAGGCCAATTGCCTAGAGATTTTAGTTGTATGTGTCGTCCATAGTTGGGAATATTGAGTGTGTTATTATCCATAGGTTTGTTATATGCTGACAGTCCTACTTGCTTTACTTATTCCAGTTAGTCTGCCATATATTTAAATCAGTTTATTGCGAAATTGTATGTTCCTTATGAGACCAGCCACCACATGTGCCCCCCCCTTTTTTTTTAACTCGGTTTTTCTTTTAATGTAATTTGGTATTTGGGTTTTTAAATGAAAGGATATTAGATCAATTTAATTTCACAATACTTTTTTTTCTAATTTATTAACTAGTTGAAAAACAATTGAAATTACGGGAAAACCAAATTACACTAAAAACAACAACAAATAAACACATCGTGTTTATTTTTATTTATTTATTTTTATTACTCAAACTGCTATTGGCAGAAGAGCTTAAGTCACACAAAATGTTAGAATTATTTCGTTTTCGAATTTTCCACGTAACTCCGATAGTTGAAGATTACTCCAAATAGCGTCAAAGAAAACAGAAAAATATACAAACATCTCGAAGTTTAGAAATGAGTTGCTAACTTCAGAACAGCTCTACACTACGGACACCACGGTTTAATATTTAATTTAGGTTACTGATTCGAATTTTTACTTCCTACTCCGAAGCAACGGAAGAAAAAAAAAAAAAAAAGATGGAAGTGGGTCTCTTGAAATCAAACAACTCCCAGAGTTCACTTGTTACTTACTTTCGCGCGCGTTCCTGTTGTGATTACTGTGGAAACGAAAGACGCATCATATAACATGAAGTTGATAAAATTTTTCCTCCGACGACGAAAGAGAATTACGGTATAATTACAAAAGTAGATACAGGATTTAGACACGTATTGTGTTTCGTCCGACACCGGGAAGTCAGGTCGGGTGACATCCGCCACAGTTCTCGTGCCTTAATCTATTTTCTTCACCTTCCAACACGAGGTAATCCCATTTCCTTCTCGGGTAATTCCATTTTTGCTCGTCTGCTGTCGGATCTAAGGTCGCTTCGACGACCTGACCGAGGTGACGGTATTGATTGGGTACGTATATCGGATCTCCCTCTCTGCTACTCCAGGCGGCAGAGCTCTGTTCGGGGCAACATTATGAATGGTTTATGACCAGGAATTGTCGGCGCGATGAGATTATTGTGACTTCTGTGAGTTAATTTTGTTTGGGTGACAAAACTGGACTCCCGACCGATCGAACTGTCAACACCCGTCTCTTTGCTGCTTCTTTTATAATAGCGAACACAATGGCTGCTCCTCAACAGTCCTCAGTGTGCAATTGACTGAGAACAATTTCGTTATGTTCTCTCTGTTTTGTTTTAATTATTCTGTAATATGTTTGGGTAATGAAAGCATCCAACTGCACTTTCGGAATCAGTTTCAAAACCACATTTGAGGTAAACATTGTTAATTGAATGACTGGTGATTAAAACGGTCAACTCAGTGGCAACAGTATTAACTTGGAAACTAGACAGACTGTTGCTGAAATCAGCGATGTGGACTTAATGAGTCAAATAAAATTATTTTAACCTATAGAAGTTGTTCCTTCCTGATTTGGTTTACTCGTAGATCCGCAATTCACCGTGCAGGTATTCGAAGCCAAATCTGACGGAATAGATTAGTTAAACCATATTCCCGAATTGTCTGTATACTGCGTGTTCAACTGTCGGTTTTCTGTTTTGAGTGATAAAAAAACCGAGTTTCATGGAGAAGAAATCTTCCAACCAAAGGGCTACTCTAAACCAACTGAGCTACTGAGGCCCTTCGAAGCTTTTACAAAACTTAATTGTAACATTAGCTTCATCATTCTACGTTTTTAACGATGTACGTAACCAAAAAACGGATCACCATCCTGCCAGAATAAATCAATAAAAATAAACGGCATTGATTTATTCTGGGAAGTGAGTTTTATATTTTGGATGTCACATAAACTTTAAAAATATATTTAAAAATGCGCCCGAGTAGTCGCCAGTCCGTGCATCCTCGCAGTAATGTATAGAACGAGTCCGAAAAGTTCTTTAAATGGTGTTAAATAGAAAACTGATTATGAAGGGATTTTTTCTCTCTTTTTTTTTTTTTTTTTTCCAGCAGAGGAAATCGGAAGTCGAAAATGAAGGCGAGAATTTTGCATAACAAAACATCAGTGGGAGCTAAAATTAGATGATTTTTTTCCCTATTCTCCCCTGAGAATGTTAAGAAACCATAAAGAAGGGAGAGAGAGAGAGAAAAAAAAACTGTTTAAAAACCGTGCAGGTGGGGTTGGGATAATTAAAATCTCCGCTAAACTCTTAAGAGGAAAAAAAAAAAAAAAGGTTTTAAATTGACCTTCTAGTTAGAACAAATGATAGGAAGAAACAAAGAAACGAATATATTGTGTCTCCTTCCTTTCTCCGTCTCTCTGAGATATCGCGTATGCAAACTAGACAGGATTCGTCGAAGAGAAAGGGACTTTGGCAAGGCTTGATATTCTTTTCGCGAAGCTTCCCTCGGACCTCCGCATTGAGTTATTGTTCTACCAATAATTACCTCAGTGACTCGGTGTGTCCAAAGGTTCCAGAGGTCTACGCCTGGAGGATGTAGCGTTAATGACCTAATAGAGTGAAGTGATCTCGAAAATAATTGAACGAAACATATTCTACATTACAGCACTGTCACGGACCGGGCGGGAGGTGCCGCGGGGCACAAGCGACGACAGCCAATACAGCATGTTCTATGTCGCCGTTAGTCGTCGTCCCACGGGAAAAAGCACTTGGCTCCACGTTAACAACGCAAATTATGTCCTCTACCACTAAAGAAAGCAGCGCTACCCCTCCGGCTTTAGCAAAATCCGCTACGAACGTATTGTATCGAGCGATTCTGTTTTCCTATTGCCCCTAGTGGTAGGGTTATGACGCTCACAATGCTCTCCGGCCGTCTTCGTTCGCAGGTTAGCACAGTTGTAGCTGTCGACACTGATAGCAAAAAATAAGTAAATAAGTAAATAAAAAATAATATTTCCAAAAAAAAGAAAAAAGGAAACAAAGCACGTTATGTAGTGTGAGCATTACGTAACGTGTAATGCTCACACTAGTATCAGAAAAAGAACATACAATGACGTATGCAACTTTTAAATATACGTTTTTTAAATTAAAAAAAAAGTATTTGTAGTTAAAAGGTATTATTTTTATAATAAAAATGGCACTTTTTATTATAAACAATCAACAGGCTGCGGGTTCGAATCCCCCCAATGGGCATATCTGTTTCTGAATGCCTTTAGGTGAGAAATGAATGTAACCAAGTGACTCTGCTTAGCGAAGGCCTGAAGTGGCTTAAAAAAAGTTTCATGTTAGGTTTCTTCCTCCTGCATCCATTCGTACTGGAGGGCGTATAACTGTTGAATGTATTTTTTTTTTTTTTTTTAATGCGAATCCATCCGACCCATGAAAAGCAACTAACATAATAATACATCAGTACGCGGGTAGGCAACGAAAATAAAGTAAGAATAAACAGTTAAAAAAAAAATAGCATGTTCAAGTATTTAAAAACAAAACATGAAAAAATTAGTTCCATGAAAAAAATTCGGGGGGGGGGGACTTTTGTGACTAATTTCATGTGAAATAAACTTATGAACTCCTATCTTAAAATCACAAATCTTTTTTTACGTGGCAGACCAAAGCGACTACTCTTATAAATGTTTTTGAGATAACATTGCAGGTACTCACAGCCGAAGCATCAAAGTGACATAAATAAATTGCTAAGTACCGGCAATGATACTTACCATGTACACATAGAAAGAGAATACTGTACACAGCTTCAACTAAATTGATTAAATGTGCTTGTTCTGTGATAAACGCCGTTAATGCACTTACTATGGGCATTAGGAGGGTTTTCAAATTATATGTCACGATGTCCAGTCTCCCCTCTCTTATAAGAATGTTTTCATTGCATGCGACTTACTTTCCAGTAATAATTTTAAATACTGGAATATGTAGATGACAGGCAGGAAGACATTTTAGGAGATAGATTGGAGGACATATATTAAGAAGGTTCCATTACATGCTTTGAATAAATCCAAGATATGAATAAAACAGCATCGACTAGTCGATGATGTTATATTTATACTTATAAAATCGACTCACTGTAATCCCGATATATGTAAATACAGGCAACAGTTAATTCTGTTGAAAAGCGTAGGAGGAGTATAGCTGACGAATGGTGAACTATTTCCTTTTTGTAGCCATGCAGCCTATAAATAATGTTTATTCTCTGGAAGTGAATGTAAAATTCCCATTAAATATCAGTTTATTCTATTAGTATAACTAAACAGTTTTCCTTAAAGCAAAACCTTTTATTTATGACTCATTAAGTCAGTTTTTAATTGAATAAATTGCCATAACGAATTCTCCTTTTTGAACAAGGCAAAGTACACGAACATGGAGAATATTTATTGAATCGAGGAGCCTGTGTGGAAATGCAAAGAAAAACTTCAATTATTCTAAATTTTCTTAATGAAATCAACAGGAATAAAGAAGATATGAATCCATATGGGTAATATTAACTAATAATAATAATTATTATTAAATCACGTAATATTAATAAAATACTATTAAATAATAACTTTCTTTTAATCTAAAATTAGATGGATATTAAAGTCGGAAAACACACACAGAGAAAAAGCAGGTTCAGGCAGGAGAGAAAACCGGAAAAAAAAAAAAAAAGAAAGAAAGAAAGAAAGAGCACTAAATTTTCCAAATTTAATTTGCTGAAGAAATTTTGGCTTACCGACTGTTCGGTGGTTGATTTAATTCTGGTCACGTGAACTCTTAGCTTCTAATCAGTACCATAAAAAAATCGAAAGTCAATTCCCTCTTGTGGACTCTGGAGACTGAGAAGTAGCTAAAATTCTTCGCAAGGAATAATTTTATTTCGCAGATAGACTGCATGCTAAATAAGCACACTGCTCATTTCCTCACTTCAGGTGATTACGGTTCCAGGGTGGGGGAAGAACATCGTTAACTTTGAGGGTTTTGCTTGATAGACTAATTGAGGAATGTCCTCTGATTTTTTTTAACTTAATTTCGTAATTACTTCTGTGAATTATTATTATTAGAAATTTATTTCGTAATGAAATATTTCAGCATAACTGTTTCATATACAGTATTTTACTTTCGAAAAAATTTCTAATCTCTGGTGTGTTACCTTAATTTCACTTGCTATTCTGAAGTGTAACCGCACTCGGCGAATCATTAAACCCACATAATAATAATAATAATGCTTATGGTGGCGTGTGCAGAAATTAAAGATATTTGCAATGTTATGCAAGAAACGTTCTAGAGATATTCTTTGTGCAATGATGCTGCTGTTCTCAAGTGCCTCCTTCACGACTAATAGATACAAGGAGAAGATAAATGACATAGAAGCATGTGGCTTCGATTTTCAGAGGAGAGGGATAATGGAGTCTTTATGAAATCCGTAGGTTTCAGAATTTTTTAAAGTGTTGATGATTTATAAAAATCTTTACATCCTAGAAGAAGACTGTGCAGGAATCGAATGTGTTTGAATATTAATTGGAGTGAAATTGTTTCCAAAAATCTCGACCCCTGAATGAATTAGACAAATAAAGAAAACTGTCTTATCATTTCATGTCACATCATTTCTTATCATAATGAAACAGAGATTTAAATGTTTAGCAAGATCGCATTCCTAAAACTATTGGATAGGCAGTTTTGGTGTTTATATTCTTGCAAATTTCATCATCTCATTTACACTTTATTTGAATCACTTATAGATGAATTTAACAGTGTAAAGAGGCTTGCATAATAATCTCTATTCTTTCATAAAGTGTCGAACACTTATCCTTAATAAATGCATTTAAAAAAATATATTCTTGGCATATACAGAAAAATATTCATGTTGAAGCAAATGGGATCCAGTTCATTTCACTTGAACAAGTGGAATGCGTAAATAAATGAGACTGATTTATTTATGCCAATAATAGTTCTATTAACAGTTCATGACAAGCATTTACCCCCCCCTTCCTAAAAAAAAAAAAAAGGTTGCAGGCATCATCACTAATTAAACAGTATGGTGGTCTATATTTGAGATAATTTTTTTTTCCTCTTTCAATTGTGAACATCGCTTTGCTTTTATATTAAAAAAAATCATTACTGTATATATATAAAATCAAATAATTATATTTTTTCATTAATTCTAAGGTATAAGTTGATTGGGATATTTCTATATATAAAAAAAGAAAGCTTACATCATTTTTTTCGCTTCAGGTTTTGGAGCTTAACAGAAATAACATATGTGTTCATTTTACCAGACTTTCCAGACGTCAGGTCTGTCAAAAGTGCATAAAATATCTTATTTTGTAGAATATAATCGATCCGAATACATTTAGGTCCTTGTACACACTTTTCCTTCTCATATCAAAAACTCAAAATATTTTATAAACAAGATATGTTATTTGGTTTTCACTCTTTCACACGCATTCTAATTAGATTTTGATATAATCTATTTTTCTTTTTTTTTTTGTAGAAAAGTTCCATTGACCGACATGTTAAGTACTACTTGAAGGACTTTCCTAAAGATATTAAATTATTTGATTTCTTCATTAATGTCATTTTTTTATCTTTTGGGGGAAAATTGCAACTGATTGAAGGAACAGCAATGAACTGTTCAGACTTTTGCGCCATTACAATACTGCATGGAGAATTTTGAGAAGCCGTTTACTGCATGTTGCTATGCTCTGCGCATACTATTTTTGCATAACACTTTCAGCTGTGAGAATTGCAAGTCTTCTTCCAAAAGATTATCTCAGTGCATCAAGGCACTCTGCATATTCTAGAAATGGAAACCACTCGTAGTCTGCTGTTCCTAGATTTGTTCACTCTGAGACAATCCGTTTTCGGCGTATAGAAAGAAAATGAATGCAGGAAGATACATAACATCTTCATCCCATCACTCTTCTCAAAAAGTTGCTCATCATAAGAATTTATCAATCTCACATCTTGTACTGCATAGAAACACTTACAATAATAATAATAATAACTTCAACAGATTATTCTTACATTTCTTTCTTAATGGCTATAATTACCGGATCGTTCGAAAAGAAGCCTCAAGTTAGCTTCTTTTCTGTGTTGATCAACTTCTGTCAGGTTTCTATCGGATTCCTTATTCTTGTGGAGTGAATTCATATTATTGTCAGACAGGAAGGTCAGCGAAATTGCGCCTTATAGAGGGTTATACAAGGATTATACATTTGTCTTTGAGTAGGACAAATTTGGTCTTACCCATTCTGACAGACACAAAGTTCACTGGGACGAACATGAAGTTATACGTAAAAGCCCGTTGGCTGTGAAAAAAAGTTAAACAATGATTCAGCAATCGAATTTAAATAAGCATGACCACTTTAAATTTCCCAGTTTGGAGAGGTAATCGTATTAAATGTCCCTGTAATTTTTTATTTATTTTATTTCTACTTCCTTCAGTATTGTACTCCATGTCATTGTAATACTGATCGAACTCTCCCATCCTGCTTTCCAACCTGCTTTGCATATTTCATTACTTCCTTTCTTTCGTTTAGTGAAATGAAATTAAAATATTAAACAATAGTTTATATAATGCAAACTAAATTAAAATAGTTAGAGCTTTCATTGGCATTTTTAGTTTTTTGTTCAGATTTAGAGGGTTTATTTTATGTCGATATTGGTCAAAAACCTCGTCCCCCTACCTCACTTATTATTTTTTAAATAAATAAATATATATATATATATATAATCTTGGTTTCCCCTGAAATCTCTTTGATCTGTTTTCGAAGGACATCAAACAGAGATTCCTTCCTCCATCCCCCCCCCTTAACCGATCAATAGGCACGCTTCAATTTGCGATGGAGGACACAATTAGCATTATAATGGTCTGTTAATGATGCTAAAATGATGGGGAGAGCGTGATGCATGAGAGAGTCACGTAGCCCACCACTTCGTAGCCGCTTACAAACTGAAAGGACTCGACGTGTTAGACAAAGACCTCGTCTAGTTTGTCAGTGTCCGTCCGGAAAATGGATTCAGTTGTATGCAGCAAAGAAAGGGCATCTAAGATTGTGTGCGTCATATGATATCAAACATCACTTCGAAAGCGAAGGTCAAAAAGCGTTTGAGTGTGGAAATTGAATAACATGATTTTTGAAACATTACTGACTGCCTTATCTGTAATAGAAATGCATATCAGTTATAGATAATCTGTTATTTCTCTTGAGATATTCTGTACAAAATTAGTGCTTGCGATTATTTTAATATTTATAAGTCATTGATATCATATACTTTTATTCTTGTTTCGTTGAGTGAATAGCGTTCTTATCCTAAAACCAAAAGGCTGCAAGTTTGAATCCTAACCCGAGCGTGGTTGCTTCCGATTGCGCTTATGTTGCAGATGATTTTTTATCGACTACCATGAGACCATCATTCTGTTAAGTACATGCCCGGAAGTGCGTCGAAAAATTTTTGTATTGGATCTCCAGAGCAGAGTTTTCGAAGTATCTAACTCTTAGTTTACTTACTGTGATAACGTCCTAAATAGGTTTACAAATTTTCGTGGGTGGAACACGCATGAAATAATAATATGAATGTAAATCAATGCTTGATTTAATGCTACAACGTATAAAGATCACAAATTAATAGACAGTTATATTTTCAATAGATCTTATTTCTAAGTTCCATTTTCAAATTTCTGGTGAAGTAGCCCATGAAATCAAAATTGGAAAGACCTACCTTTGACACACAAACATTACAAATTGTATAATGTTTCTGTAACAAAAAAAAACCCAAAAAAACCCGGAGTCTCATATTCGCAATTTGGTCTTCATAATATTACAGCAAAATATAAAATAAAAAAGCTATGCACTTAAACTGTGGTTATGAATGCGAGTAAGCCTTCCTGTTAGCTAAACAGGTCCATTTTAAAAGACAAAATCATATTATTGATCATATTCCAAATTATTTAAATAAAACATTCAAAATTTCTTGTCATATACATTTCAGCAGAAAGAACAAATAGAGTAGAGGCAAACAACTGTAGATAATTTTGTACATGAAGAAAGGGATTGGAGATCGCAATCGTAGAGTGATATGCCACTTATATTTAGGGTGTACCAAAATTCTGCTGAAATCATAATCTTCAGAAATTAAACTGTTGGCATTTGAAATGTTTTGGGATTTCTGCATCATTAATTTAAATATGTTTCGTACAATGTATATTTAGTTGGTCATTGGTACCTGTTAGTAATCGAAATAATGCGATAGTAATTCAAATACTGATTTAAAGAGCCCACTCTCCATCATCATGCATTAATTAGTCGAATAGGCATAGGTTCAGAACTTATTTTTGAAAGAATGTTCCGGGCCCTTTCTTTTTTTTTTTTCTTCTTTCCTTTCAAAATTCAAGCATCTATATCGTCCCCACTAGGGATCTCTGTCTACAGTATGTAAACTTGCTAAAAAGGCAGCGTTGAACGTTTTCTGTAGAGAACTCTCTAAAATCACTATATTACAAATAGAGATTTAAAGAACTGCACATAGTAAAGCTGAAATATACCTGATACTCATTTAATGCTGATGCATCAAGTAAAATTTCATCTTATTCTTCTTCATTACTTTTGACGTAGTCAAACAGCCCAGGAAAAGGGGAGGAATCAGCATCTTTTAGACTTTTTTTTAGTTTAAACGAACTAAAAGATTTAAATATTTGAGAGGAGTCTGAGATGCGTTCCATCTTTCACAAGAAAATACATAAAAAATATTCTCATTACAAAAATGGCCCACCCAGAAATTCTAGCAATTTTTTAACAGAAAACGCACCTTATATATAAGTTATGTTTTCAACCCCATTACCCAGAGACTGCGTACATCGTTTGAACTGAAGGCACTTCCCATCTAACTGCACAGAGACTATAAAACAAATCATAGATCTTATTCGAGCTCCACTTAGTTCATTCCAATTTATTAGATTTATCTTGCTACGAGACATCATTACATATCACTACATCTCCAACTTCCACGCTTTTCGGCTTCCAGAAGCCGATTTTAAAATTTTAAGTGCGTTCTCTTTTACTTTCGATTTAACTGAAATTCCGAATTCAAACAAGACGTATTTAATATTTTACTAAACTAAATCCCACTTCGTAAAATTTGCCGCAAGGGTAGATTGCAAAGGAACGCTCCTGAATATATTACTCATAAAAATGTGAGCAATCTCTACAGCTCTATTTTCTATTAGATACATCAAAACATTGGCTCTCCGGAAATTCATAAGACGTTTTATGGGAGGTGAGCTTTGCCGTACAATAGTAAAAATTTCATTTTCCACCACTGTGATTGGATGGTTTGTTACAGAAATGAAATGTAAATGTACTTTATCAAATACTGCTTTCTCTATTTAAGAAGGTCTCTGGAGAACGGCACTTGTTTACGAGGAGGTTACATGCTGAAATGTGATTTTTTTTCTCCTCCCTCGAATCGCACACAGTAAGGAAAAGAAGATTCGACATATTAAATATTGTAAAAAAGAAAATGCAATAAACTTATTCAGTTCCTTTTAACTTGGTTTTAAATGGGGCAAATGTCGAAAGAGTACGTCTACTCTTTCGACATTATTGTCACGACAGGAAACACTCAGAATGATATAAAAGAAAAGTCTTATAAGAAAGATAATGAGAGATGATTGCGAATATCAGTTAAAAATTATTTCGGATACATCTTACGATGGATTAATTTCCCAAATGTTCCTTAGAATAGCTGAAAAAATAAAATAAAATGAAAAAATTAATAATCAAAAAAGTTATTCACATTTTAAACCCATTCGTGACATATTTATTTAATGCGATTGCAATTTTAATCCCTTTGTTTGAAATTAAAAATAAATAAAATTGCAAATACCCTAAACTGCCAGTTATGACGGTTAATGAAAAACCCCAGTATGCGAGAAGTAAAACCCGTCACATCCTTACGAGACCGGTACATTCACCTTCAGTTGAAAAGTCCTGATAATAGTTCTTCGCGTTCTAGACTACATTCGAACCCAGTTCTTTCCATCCAAAATACTTCGTTTATATCAAGTAAACTACGGAGTCTGAATTTATTTATTTTGTATTTTTTTTTTCAGTAGTATCTTTTTTAAATATTATTTTGAATCTAAAAATTTGTTTTTTTGCCTTACTTTGTCTATATTTAAAATCATGGTTTTCACTATTAAAAACTGAAAACAACCAAAGTAAAATTAAATTGAAGAAAAGTTCTAAACATTCCTGTTGTCCTGTTTCATTATTTCTATATTTTCAAAATTGCGTTTAGAAGTGTAGGTTTTTTTTTTTTTGCTTGTGCACTGTTAAATAAAACCCGGTGTATAATTATGAACTTTCCTTGCGATTCGTCTTTATATCTGCATTCATCTTCAAGACCCACAATGCGTCTGCATCAGTGTGCCTCTTCAAGTAATCCCAACATGACGGTGCTTTTTGGAATCACCATACGCGTATTTGAGATCAGTCTAATCATTAACTACACCTTTATTATGTGACCGCTTGGCATTCTTCCCATAATGCCATCCACCTCTTCTTTCTAGCTGCTCGCAGAGCTCGCTAACCACACTCTTAACAAGGAACGAACTAAGTGAATTTCCCCTTTCCCCCCCTTTCTAAGGAGCCTGGCCGTAGAAGGAAGCACCACCCCTGTGCCTCAGGGCCAGCATCACGGTAGCGAGTTCGGGGCCGGTCGTACGGAAGTCACGTATTCTTCATTAACGTGGCGCAAGGCTCGGCGTCTCTCGACGGTTAATCGCATTTTATGCCTAATTATCCCTTTGTAGTATCTCGAGCTCGGGGACACTGTGCTCGGCATGTCGATACGTTTATTACATGATTGTGTTAGGATGCCGCAACCAGAAGGTTTTAGCGTTTTCTCCGTTCTCTCTAGACTCGCTCCAGGGGCGCAGAATAAGGTTCTCGCCAGCTATGATTGGGCCAATTACTGCGACGCGATAGAGCACGAGCCTCTGTTCGACACTTGAGCAAGCACATACTTATCCTGGATAATGGCGCGTATTAGTTCGTTGCTCTCGTATTTGTGGGTGGCAGCGATGATAGCGAGGGGACGCGTGCGGACGATATGTGCCATTTGATGACCCAGTCGTGTATGTATTTATTGGCGAACGCAAGCAACGAGAACCGCTTAAATAAACGAAAGCAAAATGTCGCTTAATGTCATCGGATAAAGTAGCTAAATGTAGAATTGACGGGAAAAACTGTGCAGCGTATCCATTTAATATTGACCGAACGTGGCTGATTCTAATAGCTGCATGTAAATAGGAGGATTTAAAATAAATAAAAAGCGTCTCTCCATCTTTTTTTTATATATATATCGCGATGCGGAGATAATGTCGAGAATGGGATTTTAAATAATCAGCCATCTGTAAGGGTGTTCGGATGAGATGAGATGAAAGAGGACGATTTACATTTCTTTACATTAGTTGTGACAGTTTTTATGCGTAGTTTGTGTTAAAGCAGTAAAGATGAAAGTCCGAGGATGACTTATTTATTTAAATATATGTAATTCAAAAAAAAAAAAAAAAAAAAGCGATCGAATATTGTCTTGTTTATTAGCACCTGTTTTAGTCAACTTCAACTCGTGCTCAGCCAAGAGTAGTATTTTAAAAATTGCTTCAGAATGAATAGCAAATAAGCTGTTTAACGCAGTGAAAACAGTAATTTGCAGAGCTTTTGGAATAATTACAGTGTTTTTATAGCGGCTTCTTTATAACAAAAACAGGTGAATCTTGTAAATGAAAATCTTTTGCTTTAATTCTTATTGCCACAGGTGTCAGATATCGGGTTTTGTTATTACTGCAGCTTAATGGATTTGAATTTTTAGAAGCTTACGTTTTATGAATGAACCTTTTAAACTTGTGAAGAATATTTTCTGCAAGTTTGATTGATAAGGTATTGTACTGATGGGAGATATTAGTCGAAGAAGTCCCACGGTAGCGCCACTGTGTGACTATTTGGTTCCTTTCCTATTTCAGATGTTTCTATTTTATGGTTCCTAATCCATTTTCCAGTTTTTTCTGCCCTAGATAAGATTCCTGATCGTCTAACTCCATTTAAGGTCATGCCTAGGCAATCCCCAGTATACATGAAGATCTTCGGTCACTCAGACTACTTTAACCAACATCTGGCATTAAGGGCAGTTGTAGCGACCCCGTTATACTCCTCAATGTAAATATATCACTTCACTGTATATTCTTAGGGCGGTTTGTGGAAGAAAAAAAATTCTATCGGCGCCTTGTGGGACCTGCTAACTCACTTTCTGTTGAGAATGGTTCTCTTACCCCGAAAAATTTTTCTCCAGATCAGTGAAGCTCCAATATTATTCTGATTTAAACTAATAAGTGATAGTCTCCTATAACTAGTCATTACGCCACATAACTGATTCATTCAATGGAGTGTGTGTGGTGGTGGTGGGGGGAGTCATTATAGAATCGAAATCTTTCCGCCTCTTTAAAAATCAATCGATGAATGAGTTCACTGAAGGGAATTCGCTTTTCGAACCGAGTCAGTGACCCCCTATAAAGCACGCACAAATGAACAATTCCCAACTCTACGACAACGGTACCAGATTTAAGTAGTGGGCACCCATAGATAGAATTTAGTCTTGCTCCTCTTAACCATTCACAAATATAATAATTACTGAAAGATGTGGGAAGGGAATAGGAGTGAGATGACCTCCTACTCAATGACGCTCTCTGACCCCAATTCTCCAGCACGTGCCGTATCGCTGCCTCGAAAACAGCGGGCTATAAGTGATGTCTCGAACGAACAGTGAGTTAACAGCGAGGATTAATTACTATAATCACCGCTATTAATAATCTATTATAATCCATATTAGTAATAATCACTATTACTTACTTAAATTCAGAAAGTTATGGCTGATTTTTTTTTTCCCAAACAAACTGGAGGTTGGTTGCTTGACTTGGATTTTATTCGTACATAGGCCACAAAGGAGAAGTGACAAACTGATCTAATTACATTAAAATTATATTAAATTTAATATATATTATACCTCCTGTTAGCGACAAGTATATACTTGGAATCACAAATATACATTGAAAAGTATACATACAGTTCAGGATGTCACATTGTGCAAAATTTTTTTCAAAGCCCATACATTTGCAAGTGTATTTGTGTATTAGATTTATTTTTTGCTTCTTTTTTTTGCTAATAAGAGAGAAAGAACACATATTCAACTTTTCATTCTCATCTTATGCGAGATAGTAAGATGTATCGTGAGGATTGCACCAAAAAAGATGCAAGAACGCATTCTTTGTAGAGATAGGCATGTGTGGTTTGCCTGTTTTGCTTTTAATAAAATTGTTTTGATTTAAAACAACTGTTATTATTAAAAGTCAATTTTAGTGAGGCACTAGAATTGTTTTTGAATCGATGATTTAATTTTTTATTTTAATTTTTTTTTTATGTAACTCCCACTCACGAAATATTGTAAGCCTGTATTACATTAACACCCTGCGTGGCTAAGGATTTTTTCTGTTTTTAAATCAATTTTATATTTTAGTATTTTTTATTAATTTTTATATAGTTCGGAAACTGAACTTTATTTCAAACCAGTGGCGGCTCATGGCTTGAAATCGTGGGGGTGCTGCAACTTTCGAAAGTAACATACACACTGTAAGTACAGTGTATACGTGTTGGATAAAATATCAAAATTATGATAAAAAAATATATTAAACATGAAAAATTATTGTTTATTATCGATAAAATTATACAGTTTGGTATAATTCAAAATTACTTAAAAATAAGATCTATTCCTTTAATTGTATTTAAAGGAATGGATTTACAATTTTTGGACATTGCAATTAAATCCTTTAATTGTAATGTCCAATAATGTCCAATTGTAATTGTAATGTACAATTAAATCCTTTAATTGTAATGTCCAAATATTTAAAGAGACGGAGTAAACACGATAAACACTACGAACACTCTACTACTGCCGCAAACTGCATATAAACAACTGCGCGACGGACAGTGCCGCATTACACCAATAGCTCGCATCTCACTATGACGTGCATATGCTTGCGTGCGTAGTAATATGGCACTGTGGTAAACACAGTGCTGCTAGCGTCCTGCGCCCTCCTAAGTGCCACAAGATGGATTTTTATTATTTTTTATAGAAATAAGCGAATTGTATAGGATTGTTGATGATAAAATTAAATATTACAAGCAAATATAAATAAATTAATAAATATATTTATATATCGAGAAAAATTAGGGGTGCTGCAGTTCCGCAGTGCCTGTTCACGTGCCGCTCCTGTTTCAAACAAAGTAGAATTAGTGAATTGAATAATAATAATAATAAATTTAATATATTTGAATATGAAACTCTGTATAATTGAACAACCTCAAAAAAAAAAAAAAAAAAAAAAAGAAAGAAAGAAAGAAAAAGTGAAATATGGCTCCCACATAAGAGCGGAAAACTATCGTACCTTAATGTCATATGGACGGATTAAGGAATTTTCTTTTTAATTAATTGTGTGTGTGTGTGTGTGTGTGTGTGTGTGTGTGTGTGTGTGTGTGTGTGTGTGTATTTTTGCTTTTTTTTTGCATATAATCCAGCACCCATCACTAAGAGACTAAAAATTGAACTTTTTCAGACCTCCAATTTCAATCCGAGTGATCAAATTCATCTTCCACGTCCTTCCCACAGAGGGATAGAACCTGTTTGTTACAAAGCCGATACGCTAACAAGTCTTGAACTAGGTCGCAATTTGTATTTTTTTGTTATACGATGAAGTCTTTTTTGTTTTTTTTACGGAAAAATAAATTGGTTTATAAATGTCTTATTATTATTTTTTTTGTTTGTTTGTTTTTGAGTATACATACAAAAATGCATTGTTGTTTACATTTTTTCTTAAATTTTTCAAGTTTCTAAAACAAAACAAAAAAAAACAGGCTTGCGAGGGAAGTATGAAAAGTTCTCGACCTAACAATGAAAAAACGAATTTATAATTTCAAAATTATTTTTATTTTTCAACATAATCTCCCTTAAGACTAATAGATTTATTCCAGCGATGCTCTAGCGCCATTATCCCGTCCTTGTAGTGGTTCTCAGTAAGATCTACAAAATACCCCTCTAAAGCTGCAATCACGTCTTGATTCGAAGAAAAACGCTGACACCAGCGAGGAAGAGTTTTAGTTTTGTGAAGAGATAGAAGTCAGAGGGACTGACTTCTATTCTTCCCAAACATTTCATAGTCAACAATTATCTCAACAATTCATAGTGCGGGTTCCTTAATTTTCCCAATGCCAAAACACCTTTGTGGACAGGTGCGTTGTCCTGATGACAGATGATTCTGCAAACCGGGTCTTTTCTCACGAATTTTTTCGTGTAGTCTGGTTAAAAGATCGGAATAATATTCCCCGGTTATTGTTTTATCCTTTTCAAGATAATTAATAAACAAAACTTTAGCATCCCAAAACACATGCCATGACCTTGTCTTCTTTGGCGCTGAACAACCGGCTTCTGTCCACTGTTTTGACTGCTGTTTGGATTCTGGTGTGTGTACTGGTGAAGCCAAGTCTCATCCATAGTATTCAATCAGCGCACAAAATCAGTTTTATTCTTGTTAAAACGCTCCAAGCACTGTTCAGAAATTTTCATGCCAGTGCGTTTTTGATCTGCGCAGCATCCATCTTGCGCAAATTTTTTTCATTTGCAATTCTTAATGCAAAATATATCCTACACGTTCTTTTGAAATGCCTATAGTCTCGGCAATTTCACGCACTTTGACTAGCCGGTCTTCCAATACCATATCGTGCACTTGATCAATGATTTCTTGTGTTGTTACACATTTTGGACGTCTTTAACGCGAATCACCTTCAAGGCTGGTACGGCCATGTTTAAACTCGGCAGCCAATTTCTTAATTGTCGAAAACGAGGGAGAGGAGTGCCCATAAACTTTTATGAACTTCAAATGAATTTCTTTTGGCGTAAACCTTTTACAAAGAATTTTATAACGGCACGATACTCAATTTTATCCATTTCAAGGGATACAGACAACACTTTTGCTTCAGACAGCTGTATCAAAAGAAAACTACTTGATAGAATGGCTTGCAATTTGACATGGATGCTTATAACAGATGTACCAACTCAGAAAAAAAAAATCGTGCCGATAGTGTTGCCTGTCTATTGTCGAGGCCGAGATTTTTTCTTACCACCCTTATTTCATAAGTCTGTTTTTTAGATATTCTTTATTAAAACTCATTTATATTTTGCTATTGCTATTGTAAAATTATGTTGCAAAAAAAAAGTACCGAATAACTACAGCGATACATGTTATGGATTAAACGGGTTTATTAACAAATAAATATATGTTTACATATCATGATATGTATATCTACAATTATCGGTGGAATCAATCGAATAAAGCATTAACGATGGTAGATTACGTCCTTAAAATAGGCACCTTGTCTTTCAAGACAGGTCCCGTTTGGCATGTGAAGGTTCTGTCATCTTGGAGAAAAAGGGTTGGGACATCTGCTGGATATATCGTGTAAGTTTATCCCTTAGTTCATCAAAGTTTGAAGGTGAGTCATGGTGGAATACCCATTCCTTCAACATATCCCAAACGAAGGCATCAAGTGATGTGAAATCAGAACAGGAAGGTTACAGGAATTCTGTGAACCTCGAAATAAGCCTCCCGGAAAGTGTTCTGATAAATAGGCTCTAAAACCGCGTGATGTCTGACAGGTTGGTCCGTCCTGTTGGAATACCTGTGCACGAAATGGAATGTTTTTTTTTTTTTTTTTTTGCACAACACATGCTATGCAAATCCTGAGTCAACGGAACCAACACATTCTCGATGTAGCGTTCTCTATTCAAGGTCACGGTTACACCAGCCTCTTCAATGAAGTAGGGCCCAATTATACCATAGCCGGAAAAAACCGCACACCATGCGGTGACCTTCTCGCTGTGAAGAGGTTTCTCTTGGACAAATTCAGGTCTCGAGAAACTAAGAAACCTGCAGGTTCTTCTGTTTACATGATCGCTTAGATGGAAATGCGCTTCGTCCGAGAACCAGACATTATGAAGGACGGATTTTCATAGATATTGGCCAGCACGCGTGCAGCGTAATCCATTGCTGTTAAACGGATTACGCTGTTAAACTGACCCACCTGAATGACATTGGAAATGGCACCCAGCTCCTTCAGGATTCTCTGCAGTGATCGCCCTAGTTTTACCGCTGTTCGGCGTTGACTGTTTCGGAGACTGTAACCCTTGCTCCGGCACACGCCAGTGATTCTCGTTTGTGTTAACAGTTCGTGGTCTGAATGCCCTTTACATTGCGGTAGAACACCCGGTAAGTCGGAACCTCTCGATTAAAGCAATGATGACACTATTGCTTGGGGCACGCTTACGAAAACGACGAACAAACTGCTCACAAACATGTAGTAGGCTTGAACCATTTGCTCTACCAACTCCTTATGAACGAAAATAATGCTCAAAAATAAGTATTTTCTACCGACGTCAGTGCTACAGCTGAATGTAATGGCGTAGACGCTACACGTGCTCTTCTATTAATGCGTATATCTCATAGCGCGTGTGCTGAAGGGGATGTGAAATTCAGTACTTTTTTTTTTTTTTTGCGTGCGCGATGCCGTACAATTTGGATAATTTTTTGAAAAAAAAAAAATCTTCACCACAGTAATCCAAATTACACGTTTATGATTCCTTCCTTTAAAAAAAGGGGGAGGAAGAGAAATACTGCATGTGCATTTCACATCTGCATTCAGTATGAGTGAATTCTAAACGTAGAATCCCCCTTTTTTGATCTGCTGTGGCTCAAAATATACCTGACATACTTCGTTGGCCATGCTTGATGTCTTTATTCATTTCCAAATTCTGTTAATCAACAGCCTCCGTAGCTAAGATGATTTCGACAACGCCCTTAGGTTGGAAAGACTTGGATTCGAATCCCGTTTATGACTCGAAGAACCTTTATCATGGGTTTTCAATCGGAGGTGAGTTAGCCAGTCTCATATACCGAGATGAAGGGACTTTTCTCATGGGAATTTCTGGTTCTCGTCCCTCAAAACCGGTAAACCGATTCCCTGAACATACGCATCTACAGACATAGAATGCAGTCTTGTCCCAATGTCCAATTATCACAGGTCAGAGATACGGACACTCTAGCGTACCATAATTGCTAGCCTCCAAATTGGAAAAGGCTACTTAAGACGAAGAAGCATGGTTTTTTCTGCAGTCTATTTATCCAAATAATAATGTTATCTTTCTTGTGAACTTCAATGTTCAGATGTCCAACTGACTTCCTTCTCTAACGTGTATCCCAGTTTGGTACCAAATGGAATGAATTTCATCACTTTTAGGGCACACTTCCCCATTTCCCATGGAATGATTTGTTGTATCCGTTCTCCTAATTCAAACATCTTCTTGAAACGAATAACAGAAATAATCCTTGTCAGGATGAGGGTTTCCGTCCCACACTTCAGTCCAAAGCACCCAGTTACTATCCAAGCCGTAGTTCTCCAATTAATGTGTCAAAACAGTCCAAGATTTTAAAAAAAATTCGTCATGTACGAGTATATCAAGTAGCTCGAGTACAATAGCTAATAGGTAGGTTTACCCTTTCGGAAGTAGAATTCACATAAAACTTTGTATCCTATAAAAGCAATTTCCCCATTTCTCTCTGTATTCCTTGCGTCTTTCATTTCCACTGTAAATGCACAACTCACTTCTCAACAATTTATTGTTAATACGATCTAATTTTGTGTATTCTTTTAAATGTTCTCAAAAAATATTTTCTGCTGCCTGTATTTTACTTGGGTATTTCTCGTCGCTTTAGTAGGCGTAGCCATTACTTTATGAATTGTAAACCAGGTTTCTGTTAATTTTGCTTCAGATTTTTTTGAAATTTATGAAGGTTTTCATGCATATGTTTGTCTTCTTGTTATGTCATTTATGTAAATTAAATAATTAAATTGTGTCATTCGTTCTTTTATTTTCTCTGACTACTTTTGATTTAATATGATCTTTGTCTTTAATGTTTTTTTTTTTTTGTGTGTGTGAAATGTTTAGATTGTATTTTGGCTTATTTTACGCAATGCAATTCATCAATTGATTTTTGAATGTTAGGTTTGCTATCTATCCTGTAATATATAGCTGGTGACAGTGATCATGCTGCACTCACCTGGGAAGTGGAAAAGTGTATGGATGTTCCATTTAGAAAAGGTTACACGTAGAACTACAGAGCAGGAAATTATGACCAACTGAGGAGCATACCAAGTTCGATCCCATGGTATCTGTTGCTAGATGGAAAGAATATCGCCAGTGCACGGGAAGTATTTAAAAATGTATCAATTTCGGAGTGTGTCCCTAAGAGTTCGAACAATAACTAGGATAAGAATAAAATAATCTTATTAAGCAAGAGATTCTTAAGAAAAAGATGTGGAAAAAATACTGCTGCATAAGGATAATGTAATTTACGAAAATCATAAAAAGCAGGCCAGAAGAGCGACAACTGTTGTACAGAAAGCTAAGTCTGAATATGAAAAGAAACTGGCTCAGCAAGCTAAAGACAACCCACAAAAAATGCTATTGATATGGTGCAAGTAAAAAAAAAAAAGAATGAATACGAAAGAATAACTCTTCTGAATGGTGAGGGTGATAGACGCAGAGTTTGTTCAACTAATGAGTGCCCATTTTGCTAAAAGCTATCAACCTGATGTTTGCAACATTGAGCTCACTGCTACCTCTTCAGTGGATGAAGAAACTCAAGTGTATGAGGCCGAGGTATTAAAGCTGTTGCAAAAACTGAACTAGAATTCAGCAATAGAGACTGATGGGATATCAGCACGGGTGCTAAAGGTGTGTGCAAGTGAATTGGCTGTATAATTTGAGCCTCAGCACAGGAAAGATTCCACAGGAATGGAAAAAAATGTATGGTAGTCTGATTGTACAAGGATGGTACAAAGACTAATGTGTCCACTATCCATCTATCAGTATTTCTGGAGTGGCAGTGAAGATTTTGTTCCCTATTTTCTCCCTATTTCTCACTTTATCGCTTACGTTACATAATCTTTCTGTTGGTATCTTTCTTATATTTGCACGCACGCTTTTGTAATTCTATTTATCACGTAAATTCAAATTAAGTATTCAGAAATTGCCCTCTTATGCTGCAGAACCGTGCGATCAACGTGAATCTCGTCTTGGAGAAAAGGGCTGAAGTCAAAACTTGACTAAGCGTCGCTTTGCTTCTAACAAATCAGATAATCTCTCGAAATCGAAGTTCTTTTCGCTGTAGAAAAATCAAAAACTAAATCAGCTGTTCTCAATTTATTTTATAGACTTGGAATGTGATTGACGAGAAAGAGAGAGAGAGAGTTTAGGAAATATTTTAAAGTAGTTAAGCTTCGATGCAAAGTACTTTACAAACTTCTTAATGTTTACAGTGTTGGTAAAGGGAAAAAAAATCCAAATCGCGTTGAGGTAGCAATTTTAGACACTCTTCGCTAACTCTCCGTACTTATCAAGAGATTAATTTTGTTTTCCCGAAAATTAGAAAGTTTGCAAGGCTCGTCTGTCCCGCCTTTTATCTTCATATACACATCTTTTTTGTTTCTTTATCGCTTATTAAGTTAGAATTAAAAATTAATATATTATAATCACGCATTTCTCACGTGTTTATGGCATTAATATAATTTATCAAACATCAGAGCCTTCTAGCAAAGTGTAAACATGTCAAACTGTTCAACAACATATTTTTATGAGTATATATCGTTAGCTTATTTGTCTCATTCACTTACACATAAAAGTTGCCACTAGTTTTCTTTACGTAAGTTGTTCGTTGCTAATGAATATGCATGCGCGCGGAGGCAAGCAGCCACGTGCGCACTTAAAGTGGTAGATGCTAATTTCGCGTTAACTCCATTTCACGTTAATTTCATTTGTTGCTAATTCAATTTTTGATTGGCGGCGCTGTCGATTAAAGGTAAGATAATTTGGACATGAAAGAAAGCCACGAGTGTGGCTGTATGCAAATTAGACACCTAGAATGAATATTTAATGAGCGAGGCAGCCGGAATTCGCATTAAGAGAATGCAACCAATTAAGTAAGCGGCGTGAGGCTTCAGATACGGCAATAACACATGAATCATTTAGAGAGGGGGGAATAAAAGAAATGTCTCATAGGTATGGTACCAAATGCAAGCGAACGAACGCATCCAATGAGTAAAAATTGCGGATGATAATTCCAGGTTTCATTAACGATTCAACGTATATGCAGATCTAAATGGATATGAAATTTTCTGTTTTCCCCAACATTTCGACTATAATTTCGAAAAACTTTGAAATTGTGATTTAATTATGCAAAATACTCTCGAAACTTCTGTATAAATGACAACAAGCGATGCAACCTATCTTTCGCTTTCAAAAATTAATGGACTTATTAATTTCTTTGATTCTAATAAGGGCTTCATAAAGCTAGTTCGTGTTGGATTCTAATTAGCATCGCTAGCTTCATAAAAATTTCAGCTTTCTCTAGATCGCGTCCTCCCTCACTTTAATTGATTACTCAGTTATTTATTTTATCCACTGCGTTTATGTTACTCGAAAAAATATAAACGCTAATACATACGCATGATACTTCATAAAAAATGTAACACGTTTGTAGTACGGGATGCAGCAAATATGTTTAATCACATGATCATTCCTTTTAGGCAGAAAAGTTCGGTGAGGAGTAAATGGAGGGAAAAAAAAATTCAGAAGAGGAGGGGGGAGGCTGGAAACTTCATTTATCGAAATACCAGAACTAACGGGCGAAAAAGAAGATTAAATACTTTAGATTTCGTTTTTTGGATGTGATTTTAAGCTAAAAAGTACACGTCAACATTAGCATGATTTCTATCTATATGATGCTGTGGTAGTTATAAGAAGAAACAGAAAGTTAAGGTTATTTTCGAAGTTACAGAATATTTTAATACGATCTTAATTATTTTAAGAAATAAACACAGCATAGTATGGTCCACATTATTTTGAGCGTGCACTAATGCTTTCATTTGACCCTGCACGCAACACCTACAGGGTCAACTAGAAAGAGATCTGGCATGTCAGTCAAGCATATGGTCTTCGGGATCAATGGAGTTTGGATAGTGAGGGTTCAGATAATCGGTAACCTGTCGGCAAAGATGCGATGCAGCTCCGTCACGTTGGCAATACATATACTGTAGCTTCGGAAAACAACATACTCCAGAAGTGTCATTTTTCAAACTATGAAAAAAAAAAAAAAACTGTCTTTCTAATAAGATCGTTCAACTCGGTCCATACATACTTATTACAATTGTATTCACTCCAGTCATCATCAATTTCCTGATATGCATCTTTAATAGTGGTTCACAGGATACTACGATATCACCCCGTCATTTTTGAGTATCCCCATATCACTCTTGGTAGACCCTTGTTTCACTGATCTTTCATTTCCTATTCTGTTTAATTGACGATACCCCGAGATTAGCTCTGCTCATACATTCCTGAACAATGTCAAAGTCTTTCCTGTTATCCCTATTTTAATATGACTACCACCGGCGCATCTGTTCACTCCCCTAATTTTTTTTTCTCGGAACCCTCATGTCTGTGGTCTCCAGTCTTGATGAACTGCTTTGCTTCTAACCCAGCAAGCTGAATACACTCTCCTGTATACAGCTAGTTTAGTATTTCATTAACTTCTCTCTTATTCCATATAAATTTATCCAGCTGACTTCCTACATACTCGCTCTGCTAATTCTGCTTTCTATTCCCATATTTAATTTAAATCTTCACTAAAACTGCGACTAAATATCTGAAATATTTCACCTGTTTTATGAGTTCTCTATTGATAATACAGTTGAAGTTTTTTCATATCCCTGCCTATTTTATAGTTTTGGTTTTTTATGACTGATTTTTCTGCCAAATTTGTTACAGCTGTATTTGTTATTCAGTTTAGTTAAAGGATCCTGGAAACTTGCACTGAATTTGTTTAGGAATACGTTACGTGCATAAAACAAAGTTCTAAGTTTGATGTCTCCAATTCTGATATAAAGTCCAATTCTGCTTTTTTTTTTCCACAATACGATCCATAAAGAAGAAGAGTGGAGATAATGTGTCGTGTGTCACATCTAATTTCACGGCAGGGTTCTTCCAATGGTCTAGCATCCCATGGTAATAGCATTTCTCCTTGGGGCTGTCATTCTTACGACTGTGTCAAGGAGAACGGCCTGGATTGGTTTTATTTATTTATTGTGACCAAACAATTTACATTATTCGTTTACATTTTTTTTTCACTTACCGCATAACAGCAAACTATAGAATTAATCACTGGAAGATTATTTGCATTTTTGTAGCGTTTATACCTTACATGGCATTAGAAGCAGGAAATGTACCCCTTGATTGGAGACCACTGGATTTGAATTTAGTTGCAGGATCCAAACTGGTTTGAGAGCACGCTCATGAGATAGACATAATGCCTTATTTGAGGCAATCCACTTCCTTCAACCTAGAATAAATTATCATATTTCTTGTTCCTTATATGCAAATGTTGAAATATGCGTATTATATAAATACATTATTTATTTTTATGTAGACCCATCGATACTGTGGATGCGCTGAGGATTTTTTCTATTACGTAATCTAGAAACCCCGCTCCAGAAATCAAACATGGAACTATTTCAATCCACTTCAGGCTTCCAATAACAGGACGATGATCTCATACCAGACGATGAAATTCATCTTCCACCTAAGGATAAAGAAACCCTGCCACCTTCATATTAGACCAGCTATTCCCCTTCAATTGAAAAGTCCGTCCTGATAAAAATTCCTAGACGGGATTCGAACCCAGGTCTTTCCATCCAAAAGACTTTATCGAAACCAACTGATCTACGCAAACTCCTCGTCTTAGTTTAAGCAATCTTAAAATCACAATGAAACCGAACGGACGTAACCGAGGAGAAAGTCTTGTCACGAAAACTATAACTTGCCTTCGTGTTATTGAGTTAGGCTTACGTAAATTGATCTCATCTTTCATAAAATGAATTCGTCTGTTTCCATCCATTAAGAGAATTACATTTACAAGTTGCTTCTTTTATGCAAGTGACAAAAGAAGTATTTTTACAAGCTGTTTGAACCCGAGCCACTGCTTTAAGAGTGTAATTACCACCATTCTTTCTCTGGAAGTTATCTGATGATAACTTCTCGACTATATTCGTTTAAATAAGTATTTCAAATGTTTACGTTCACTTTTTTGTGCTCTAAAATGTATTTTAGGGATCCTATTATGGCATTACGGAGCAGTGCAGCTTCTCCGCAAGAAATATTTACCGTTGTCCAATAGAAAGTTTCCCTTTGAGTAAGTCGGTACATTCTCTTTCCTCTACAAATTTAGTGATCTTGTAAAGTCCGCGAGAATCACTCCGGAATTCTGCTCAGGTCAACAGCTTGTCGCGTCTCTCGCTCCATAAATTGTGCTCTCGGCCGACAATATGCTCCATCAAGTATCCTCCCGATCTTACTTTGTTTCGGTTTTGAGCAGAGAACGCGAGATACATATGGATTCCGCTTTTTCAGCAGCCGCCAGTCTCGTCTGTAGATCATTCATATTAGGATAACTACTTCATCATATGACAGTGCATTTCCTGCAGTCAGTCAAAGGCATTCATTTCTTCTTCTTTTTTTCTTTTCGGCGCTATACTGAGAATTTTTAGCAATGTATTTGGAACGTTACTTGTAAATGTCATATTTCTACCAAGAAAAATTCGTACAGTTGGAAATAAGATGTACGCCAAGGCACACACTATATAAAGCAATATTGTTTTGCAAGTAAAAATGGGCTACTGACTTATAATGCTTGCTTCACTTTCTTTATAACAGAAGTTATTAATAGTGTTCGCAAAAAAAAAAAGAAAAAAACGTAAGGAGTTATTTTCGACAACGAGGAGAAACATACGCGCGCGCACGTAATGTTCTTCCTCACCATTATGAGAGGGGGAAGAGGGGGGGGGGAAAACAATCTCGAGCTAGTACTCTACCACCTCGAAATTTAAACCTCTCTCTCCGGTGATTCTTTCCAGAGTTCAAAGTAAAGATTCTCTTTTAGATTTTAAAAGCCTCGCTACATATTTGTATACTTAAAAACAAATCGCACGTAGTTGCTTATACCAGTTGGTGCTTTTCGGTTTTAGATCTAATTGACAAGATATGTGTCATCATACATGCGCTTACAGTCTTTTTATGTTGCTATTTTTGAAATGAAGACTTATTGTATAGTTGCAATGCTGTTGGTGTCATGACAACGCGCAGGTAATTGTTTGAAATAGACAACGTTGGTTTGTTAACAAATGAACGAATAGTCACAAAGTAAAGATTTCCTCTCCCCCCCCCTACATATCGCTGAAGAGGAAGAAAAATAAATTTAAAATAAAATGACAGCTCGACTGCTGTGTTTCCATCGAAATTCATACAGCTGTATAGGTAAAACTACGTCTCCTTGTCATGGTATATTACTTTGACTTTAACCAACTGCAATAGAGTTGCAATTAACCGAGACTCCATTTTAACCGACGTGAACAATTTAAGGAATTCTACTTTTTTTTTTTTTTTTCCCTAGTCGTTCGTTGATACGTCATTTATTCCTGAAGTCAGGCTGCAGATTTTAATTTTTTTTTTTAATTTTACTTATTTGTGAGAATTTTTAAATTACCACCTTTACATAAAACTCTTTGAACTCCACAAATCTGTCACTGACATCATGATAGCTCTGTTTGAGAACCTGCACTTCTCTATGAATATATTCAGCTTTCCAATGCCAAAGCGTAAAGCAATATAGTGATATCAAAGAAATACATAAAAACATATATTATAGTGTTAATTTTCTAACATCTTACACCTGGCTTGTTTCAAGATAATATATTTCAGCATCGGGAAATTTATAATTTTCGGATTTTTGCATTTTTTAAAATAATTTATCCGGTAGGTGGCAGCATTTCACTAGCAACACAAACATATCAAATATACTCTACTAAGTGAAATGTGATGGTGTTTTTTACGGTGTGGTATGAACTAAATTTCTACTGCTTTTTAAACGCAGAAGCATTGTTATCATCTTTTCTTTATTATTTTTTTCTATAATATACATATCGCGAGAAGAAATCGAAACAGCTTTGCCAATATTTATATATATGTTCACGCGCAAAACTTTGTTTTGTTTACTTGGGAAAAGTATTAAAACCAAGTATATAAAATTTCTTGGTATCTTTAACGTATAATACACCCAAGGTAAAAAACTTTCTACATCTTTCTCTCATCCAGAGATTTTTATTAATAAGGTCAAGCACCTTTTGTCTACTTGTATATATATGACTTCTGCATTGCTTCACCCTTGGTATCTCTCCCGGGTCTGACTCCCAGTGATGAGATCTCAATAACGGTTGAAACTGGTCTGGGTGAGTCCTCTAGTGACTCCTCCCATTATGCATTGCATGGTAATACACCCAAAGGTAAAAAAAAAAAAAAAAAAAAATCTCTCTCTCTCTCTCTCTCTCTCTATATATATATATATATATAGAGAGAGAGAGAGAGAGAGAGAGAGAGACTCTTTTCACAATATATCTATATATATATATATATATATATTGTGAAATATATATATATATATATATATATATATATATATATATATATTGTGAAATAAATAAATATGTATATATATATATATTTAACACATTGTATTTCTAAGATCATATCATAATGTACAAGTGAAATAGCAATTCTTATTTTCAAACATGTATCCTATCATTCTGTTAAAATACGATATTCGTTTTCGAAAATCTCGTATTTGAATACGACCAGAAGTAATTGACATTTTTGGATAGTTGCAAGT
This sequence comes from Typopeltis vanoorti, assembly GCF_054136105.1. Taxonomy (NCBI): domain Eukaryota; kingdom Metazoa; phylum Arthropoda; class Arachnida; order Uropygi; family Thelyphonidae; genus Typopeltis; species Typopeltis vanoorti. The sequence goes on along the minus strand of NC_143567.1, from coordinate 9,477,419 downwards.
GCAATGTCGTAGTATGAAATACTTATAATATTAAATATGCCAAATAATGGCTACTTTTTTTTATGTGAAACCCATACACGAGAGGTTGGTTGGTCAACCCATAGTACGTTAGTACTGTGTGTGTGTGTGTGGGTGGGTGGGTGGGAAACTTATGGAGGATATTCTTGTGTTTGAATACCATGCAGTTACATTTAAGTTAATTATAATTTATTTCTTCTCTCCTTTCAAGAGTAGATTTTTTTTCATGAGACTGCAAGCACTAATAAGATGTTAAGTAAATTTAGCCAGCCCATAATCATCATGCTAAGTAGTGTTTTCACTAAAGTGTAACTAACCTATAGATATCATTCATATACAGTATGTGATGAAGAATAATGTCCCTAATGTGGATTTCAATATAAGGATAATGGCAGTTGATGGGAATACTAACTTTTTTTAATATCTCTACGTAACTCTTCTTCATCCTTATATTTCGCTAATGTCAACGATTTCATATTCTTCAGAGGGAGAGAGTACGGCAGTAACGCCTGCTACCTCTCTCTCTGACCTAAACTCTAGAGGTATATGTTACTATCTGAAACAGTGAGCTCTACGGTCGTTTTTTTTTTTTTTTTTTCTTGAGTTGCGGGATTAACTACCTGAGTTTTCGGAAGGAAAATCCTCCATGCGTATGCTAAAGATTGAGTACCTCGGGAAGTAGGCTTAAAAAGGCCCAGAAAAAGTTTCTTTAGTCAGCGACCAAAATCGAACCTTTATGGTCCTTCGTTTGGTGGTCTAGTGTATGGAGGCAGACGCCATTTCTGCAGACTATTTTACTGAACAGCATCACTTGTTTATATATATTATAAATATTATATACATTATGTACACGAAGTTAATTATATTCTGATTTTGCACACTTAATTTTAGTACTTCTATTATTAGTTTCTATTTTTAATTTCTTACAAACTGCTTTCATTATCATTTTCATATTCTTGTGTTCAATTAATTCTCTTGTTTTGATTTGCATTGTTTTGATAGCAGATATTATTGGATTATTCTAGCTGGGCCGAAAGGGTATTTAAAATCATATGATTAGATCTCTCTCGTTCTCTCTCTCTCTCTCTCTCTCTCTCTCTCTCTCTCTCTCTCTCTCTCTCTCTCTCACACACATACACACACACACGCGATCGCGCAAAATCTTCATGGTTAGAGCTATTGTCTGTTGTATTATTTCAACTGAGAAGAGTGCACTTGAAATGATTTTATCAATTTCTGACAGCCTCTTTATCAATGAATATTTATTAAGCAGAATAACTTTATATTTGAGGTGTTAACTATTTTATGATCAGGGTTCTTAAAAATAAATTTTATGATACCTTTAGATACTGCGTATGTAGGATACCTTTATTACCTTTGAATATATCATCTTGGATGTATGATATGTACATTAATATATATATATATATATATATATATATATATTATTATTATTATTATTATTATTATTATTATTTTCAAACAAATATTATTTTCAAGTGAGTTGGAAATTAACCTACAAGAGAGAGAGAGAGAGAAAGTCGCTTTTGTAAGACACGATTTTTATTTTATTTTATTTTATTTTGTACCAGTCCACTGTCTCTAAAGTCTGTCCTGAGTTTCAAATCTCGATTTTAATGCTGAAAGTACTTACGAAATAGTGTGACGGATAGTCATTCTAAATTATATAATAATAGCCGATAACGCTACCTGCTCAGTGTGCGTGCAATGAGGATTCTGCGGTTAAATTTATTGCAATCAAAATTTTGATTTTAGCTTGTGATGTTGTTTCATTAATGCACAAGTATCATTATCTAATCCTAAGTCAGGTCGGCAATCTTTCCTCGATCCACAGTTCTGAAACAAAAACCCTATATGTTAATAGAAAATAATACATTCAATTTACTACAGATCCTCCTATGTGTATTAACCAGCACTGCAAACCCAGCTGTATTGACGAACAACTTGTGTATTGTCCAAATTTCGTTATACACTGAGTGGCAAATTTATTGCACACACCAATGTAATAGCATCAGTTTTATTGATCAGAATAACCTCAACTCATTGAGGAATGGATTCCATGAGAATCTCAAAAGTATTTACAGCAGCGTTTCTCAAAGTGTGGTACGCGTACCCCCGGAGGTACGCGAAAGGTCGTTAGGGGGTACGTGGCAATTTTCGGCTATGCATAATTAAAGGAGGCATTATATTTTTCAACAAACGGTGCAATTAGAGACAACCGGGATAAAACGGCACTAACTAATGAATCACATCCCCTCTCCAACAGAAACTGTAGACCAAGCAAAGCCATATGTTGCCAAAGGAACGTATGGTTTTGCTTGACACCACCCCTGTCGTGAACGTGTTAAAACTAAGAAATATATAGTGAATGTGTTTCAGATATTATGGAATTCGGTTGAAGGGAATTAGCATTTCAACTCAACTGTTGAAATGCCAATTCTCTTTGGTTCGCGCAATCTTTTGTTAATACCGCACCAATCATATGCAGTTCTTCGCTGCTCTACGTATCTCAAGTGTTGTAAATTACTGGTAATTTTTGCTTGAAATAATGGGAAAGAAGATGACGCTATTTGGGTAGATGACTTTGACGATGCACACAAAGAAACTGTTCTCGATGTCAAAAGTAATGATAGTGAGTAGAAGCTTCTTGGTAAGTTGCACCATTTCAGTTTTTTTTTCTGAAAACTTTAGTTTCCGAAAATTCCCGCACGTATATCGCAACACGATTTTTTAATTTTGGGAAAAAAATTAGAGTTATATTCGAGTAAATACAGTATTTTTGTTTAGCTTTCAAATTCTTACGTATGGATCATTGGTTAAAGATTGGATTTATAAAACCCCCAAAAGAAAGCAATATAGCAAATACAAGTAGCTGTAAGCAACAAGAAAACGTTGATATTGCATCTGGATCAAATGAAATTGATAAGAGTGTGTCGTCTGACATCTCTAGAGAACCAAAATTTAAAAATAAATCATATTTTTTGTTTACACGAACAAATAAATTCAAATAAAATAGATATTTAATTTTAATTAATATTCTAAATCAATTTATTATTTTTAATTAATTAATTATATTTATTTTTAATTAATTTATTTATTTATTTTTAATTAATTAATTTATTTATTTTTAATTAATGAATGAATTTTTTTAAATTAATTAATGCATTTCTTTTTTTTTTAAATTAATTAGTTAGGTGGTACTTAGTAATAATGAAAATTTAAGAAGGGGTACGCGGATTGAAGTTTGAGAAACACTGATTTACAGCAATGACGGTTCACGCACATTTAGCTGCATTTCACTCTTCACTCACATGGGACTGCGGGGATCCCTTTCTCGAACATCGTGTTACATCTGATTCCACAAATACTGAATTTTGTTAGGTTGCAATCTGGTGTCTGGCCGGTTTTTCTGCTTGAGTAATAAAAAAGCCGAGTTTCATAAAGAATCCTTTTCATCACCATATGAGACCTCAATTCAACTTCAGTTGAAAAGTCATAAATTTTTTTTCACATCCTAAACAGGATTTAAATCAGTTTTTCTTATCGACGGGCAAATATTGTTCTCATTCGCATTCATCCTGAGCATTTATTCATACATACTTGAATTCTTCAATGTAGGCCAATATTTGCCATTCGGCTGTTATCCTGTTGCTCTTCTGTGCTTTCTACGGTAATGGAGATTAATCAGGATATAAAAACTTCTGCTAAATTACTTATTATAGATCGATGCGGATGCTCCTACTATTGAAACGCTAGCTTACGCTATCCAACTCTGGACAAATAAGTCTGGAGAAATTCAGACTGGTGTTGGATAAAAGAAGGCAAAAGAAAAACATTACTTTGTACCAATTTAGATGAATAACGAAATTGCAGAAGGGAACGAAGTATTGAGTAAAATTCCTTCACTGTTCCTCAACTCTAAACGCACCTAACTCCTCTTCTTCTTCTTTTATTCAAATCTTCTTTCACTTTTGGAAGCAACCCTTCATCGATACATACTTCTAAAAATTGGTAAATTGTATCTTCTGCATATTCAGAACTTTGATTCTTTCTTCTTTCGACACTTTAAGCCAGTTACATGTAGAATATCATTACCGATCCCACAGCCTTTCTCTTTAGGATTACAACTAAAATGCAGAAGATACAATTTACCAATTTTTAGAAGTATGTATCGATGAAGGGTTGCTTCCAAAAGTGAAAGAAGATTTGAATAAAAGAAGAAGAAGAGGAGTTAGGTGCGTTAGCTGCATGCAATGTGAGAATAAGTATTTTCTCCAAAGTCAGTTATTCGGTATTAGCTTTTGCTTTGTTTTGGTGTTAATTATGGTTGGCCCAACATTGCCTTCCTTTAAGAACGTTCCATGAAGAAATCCTCGTGCTTTCTATTACCCCCTTTGGCTTTCTTTGCTTTCTGTTTATCCTATTAATTGGTGTCATCAAATATTTATAAAAAAATATTAAATTGCGTTATGTATTGTAAGTATATACTGGACGTTTTTAAGTTGACTAAGCGTGTCGGAAAAATATGTAATTTAATTGATCGAACTTATTATTTCAAGTATTGCGGTTACTCTGGAGTTTATTTTATTTCAGCCATTGTATTTTGTTATTACTCTTGAAAAAATAAAATACCTCCGTTAATTTTCTTTAACCATAACAATCGAAAGAATTATACGATAGGAACTAAATCGGTCAAGCCATTATTTGAATGCTGGATGTTTTTATTTGAATTTGAAGCCATTTTCCCTCTATCGTATTCCTCAGGTGATTTGAAACGATCCAGAGATGTTTTTTTCAGCATTTCCGGAAGGTAAAAAAAAGGAAATACGATTAATTTTCCAGCGAATTCGAATATGTCACTAAAATTCGCGCTGAATATTAAGTATAAGAATATACAAGTTATTTTTGTTTTCAAAGCGATTCGACTCGAAATACACTTACAGGAAGTTTTATTTTTTTCGAAGCGTAGTGCTGATAGCGTTTTCCAATTTTCAGGTCACATAACTGCGGCCGGGCTAAGACTTGACAGGAGCGGTCCGTCAGATAAACGAATGCATTTAGCGGAACCTATAACTGACAAGCGTTCACTTTAACGTTCGCGTGTTGCTGTTCGCTTCTGATTCCTGGGGTGTCTTCAGATCGGATGGACATGCCAAGAGAATTTCGCCGAAGATGTAAACGCCCAGCACGCCCTCGTGCGGTGGACCGGAAAAAGAGAAATACTGGGAGGTGTTTATCGGGTGAATGCTATTCTTGTTCTCTTCTCCTTCTGTCCTTTCTAGCAGCCGGGAGGGAGCCTTGTTGTCTCGTTCGATAACATGCAGCACAGGAGGCACCATCGTTTGCTGCCCAGCTCGCACAAATTGAATCACAAATTCAATCATCGTTTTGCACTGCTCTCAAAACAAATTTGCAGCCGAAATTGCCTTCATTGACTCGATCAAGCGCTCCAAATGGGGACGTCAGCAGATGATGAAATTCACTAGACCCCCCTGCAGCCGGGCCAAGCAAGTCCCAAGTTGCAGGGGTTAAAAATCAAATCAAGCCATTGGTGCAATAGAGGCGGATACGGCACTCGGTCGGCGTGATCTTCCGCCACAGGTGATTCGATTTCGCTGGCATGTCACCTCATTTGTGATCGGCGAATAGCGGTAAATCAATTTGCCTCCCGAGTTCGGGGCTCGTCGGGGAAAGACGCCTTCATCGAACCCAGCTGACGTTCGATGGGCACGAACAAGGAACACGGGGCATGCATACACCCTCCAGCACGCATAGGGAGGGTGGAAGAGGAAAGTACAGAGAGAGAGAGAGAGAGAGCATGTGCGTAGTTCTTGCTGTCCGTCTGATCTCTCTCTCTCTCTGTCTGTCTTGCACCCACCTCCCACCTATTTCAGGCGTCTCTAACTCATTAGCGCGGCCTAAAGCCACTCACAGGGGACTGTCGTTGCCTGTGCGGTTGTTACCGATTCTCGTGCCTCGGTTGGATGAGGGTGGCGGAAAAAAAAAAAAAAGAAAAAAAAAACTAGGTGGGGAGGGAGTTCAAACAAAGGATCGTATAAAGTTAAAGTCCACATAGCGTATGCCACAACGTTACGATTACTTCTATCACGTGCGCACGATTTGTTCCTGAAGGTTCTGTACACAGTCACTAGTTTTGTCATGGTTTCCTCCCCCCCCCACACACACACTTTCGCGTGTGTTCGAGTGGTACGAGAATAATCAGCGTCTAGAGAGACCTGCGCGTTGTCATTCTACGCCCACAAAGCCGATATAATTGGCGACGAATTAACAATGTTCTTTGTACCGCTTGGAGGCGTCTTGAAGAGCCTGTAAGAAAACTAATTGAATCTCCCCACAGAAATAGACGTGGTCTGGTCACAGATTAAAGTAGGCACTTTTTGTGTGGCTTAGCTGGCTAATGCTATCAAGGATCTCACAAGTGGAGCCTTTCTCCTCCCTTCTTCGAGAGAGTGGTGTAAAAGGCCTAATGTAATTACTCAACCACGATGCTTTCGTAAATAAGATGTTTTTATGAGTGGTCCGAGGCTGTCGTGCTCACACACACTACCTGTACACAAAGATGGTGAGACTGATGCGTTGGATTCAAGTGTGAAAATGATTGCATTAAAACTGCAAAGTGTTAAAATCACAAGGTGGCGCTGGTGGCGTGTTTTGTTACTGGAGTATTTAATGGCGCCTTATAAAATCTGCAGGGATTAAATAATTTTTGATCTTATCAAAACGTAATAAATGACAGGTCACGACCATTTTTAGATAGTCAGAAATCCAATAAATAAATGAACTTATTTAACATATGTAAATGAATTAACATGGAAACATCAGGATATATTTCAGCAAGGCTACTCTGGCTACCATAATTAGGCAGAATCGCTCCACTTGTGTGATCTGTCATTTATAATTAATTCTGTAGTTGCGATACAAACGGATCATTAGCGTGTTTATTTGTTTGACGCCATTCCTGTCTAATAATGTTGTGTAGTGGGTACTCATTGAGCTTACACACACACAAATATGCGGGCTCGTATGTTTCGTACTGTTTGATGCTCATAATCAGTTCATCTTGTTTTGAAAACACTTATATTAACCATATAAAATATACCATTCGGTAAGAGTAGGCATCGATAAAAACACTTTCCACAGCACCATTAAAGAAGTTGTTCTGAGAAGAAATTTAGGAGTAAAAACTGTGATGTGTCAATACAAAAAGAAGAAAATAATAACATAAAAACTGCTTGTGCATCTTTCCTCTTCTTTTCATTAGGAATAATTGAGAAGGTGTCTGACTAAACAAAGTGGTTCTTAATTTTGAAGTGTATTGATTCATAACAAGTTTCCTTACCTTAGCAGTAGAAATTAACTATCAGAAAGCGATAACTTGCTGAAAAATAAATTTCGACAGAGATTTGAAAAGTCAAATTATGAGTCAGAATCTTGTAAATTTCCCCAAAGATTCGAAAAGTATTAAAATTGTTAGCTTTTTGCTAATTTTTTTATTCTTCGGATTTGAGTTTGCCTCAAAGACGGGATTTGAATCCCAACCTTTCTAATAAATCGATACACCTTGTAAGTCCTTAAAGAACATTCTTTAGATACTTATAAACTCTTCCTTTCACCCCTCCCTACATAACGAGATTTTCTGTTTTTAATTTTTAACTAAAAGTGTAATGAGTGTCATCTTAGTCCTATCAGTGGACTATCCTCGATGAATAGTACCGTGGCAATTCACTATCATAAAGCCCTACCTACTGAAACACTATAGTGAGCTCACAATATTTTAATATGATGAGTACATTGCAATATTTTAATACCTTAAATCAGATAGCTTTTACTTTTCGATCCGTTTAGGTGGGGGGGGGGGACATTTACCTTCCAAGAAATCATAAGAAAGTAACGGGAAATGTTAAGTAAGAACCTATACGTTTTTTAAGTATTAACTTTAAACATGTAATTAAAAAAAAAAAAAGTGCTACGTTTTTCACCAAACTAAAGTCGTCTAGATCCTCACTGGCTTGCCCACACTAGGAAAATACGTTAGCCCTTGGTATCCGAGCATACTGTATATGTACTCTCTTTCAGCGGAGCTGTTAATTCTTATCTACACATCACTTGAAAGCTGATAATCAAAATCCAAATTTTTTTATAAAACATTTATCAAACAAATATTGGAACACTGGGAGAAACAGACTGTGATATGAGAAAAGCAAAATTTAATACCCTATTTGGTCGTTATAGGATTTGATCAATGAATCAGTTTGTCGAGTACACTCTTAGCACGATTTTTAAGCAGATTCAAGAATATCTTGTCATAAGCTTTGTTTCCTATTACAGGTATGTTTCATAGCATTTTTTGTTTGCTTGTGTTTCACTGGCCTCGCATTTCCAATGGTTGGTTTCAGATATTCTACTTGCGTGCTTGTCAACGTATCTCAATATGATATACACGATTACTTGTGAATAGATTTAAGACATTTCGGCAACTTTGTATGCTTTAAATTGTCTCATTTATCTTTAAATTTAAGATCTTTAAAAACGGAACTATTTCTAAATGATAACAACCACAAACAATTTATTTTTAACTAATTTTCACTCGATTAAAGTGATTTAGCGGAATCACTTCAATCGTTTGATTAAAGATTTCGACTGTATCATCTTAAAATTTCAAAGGGAAAAGAATCAATCTTTTTAACTGTCGTGTACTTGAGAATTAATAGTTTCATAACTCTCTTCCTAAGCATAGTCTTATAATTGACTGCACAGATTATAATTTACGTAAGATGTATAAAATTTTATTACATTACTATGACTTGGGCTTTAATCGCCGTACATGTTATATATACGGCTAACATTTGACCTAACATTAGCTGTAACATCCAGGAGGAGATGAGATAAGAACAAAGATGGGTTAGCCAGTCTCAAACGTGGGTGGCAGGGTTTTCCTCAAGAAGCTCTAGTTTTCCTCCTTGTAAAGCAGTGAAAAATAGCCAAGAAACACGTACAATTAACAGACAGAAGACATTTCAGATAGGATTAACCATCCTATCATAGTATTAATTAGGTTTCTATGAGGTCAAATTACTTGACGGTAATAGGCCATTGACGTAAGTCAAGGGGAAGCTGATCAAAACGATCAAATTTAGCGATAAACAACGTTTTTTATTACCTGCAGTTAACAGTCTTGTACTGCCTTTCGATACATTAGATAATACCTGTTGTTCGGTATATACTGCAGAAAGAATTAAGCAAGTAATCGGTTGCAGGCACTACTTAATATTGCCTTCAGCATACAGCATTTCAAATGTTTTAACTCCTCAATGATTAATATTTACCTGCTGTTGCTTGGAGATGGGTTTATATAATACAAGAATGCCAAATGGTACTTTCAAGTGAAAGTTTTGCTTCTTTTTTTTCCTGATTATTATATTATTATATTATCATTTTTGTATGAAATTTTAGGCCTGTTCAAGAACTACCAATGTCACTTTTAGGGATTCCACGGAGTAAGTCTTTCACTCTACCTTTCTATCATTTCGTTCTTCATTTACAAATGTTACTACTTAACGATATGTCTTATAAGAATTATTTTTTAAAAAAAACTCGAAAATATCAAATAACTCCTTTTATTTTTATTTCCCCGAAGCGAACAGACAGCGGAGACACTCCCCCGTTTTTTTTTTTAATTGGTAGTTTTGTATATACTCCTGTGTAAAAAGTCCAAGAAAATTTCCTCTAGTCAGTGATTAGAATCGAACATCTGGTCGCATTCTTGATGTTGCTATTAAGATATGTAAATCACACAGCAGATATTTCAGCACATTTATTGCTGCGTAATTGTTAGTATTTTGATTAATCTGTTTTCTTAAATATTTTTTTCCTCTGTTGCTCTCACCCACGAAAGTTATTTGCAAACGTATAGTACATTTGTATCGTGGGTGGACTAAGGATTTTTTTCTACTTTTTATCAGTTTTATATATTTTTTGTATTTTAATTAATTTTTTACATAGAGACCCAACATGGACCTTTTTCGAGCCACTTCAGGCCTCCAATAAGCGAAGCAGTAGTCTCTCACCGGTCTGTGAAATTCATCTCCCACATAAAGACCATAACAAATATCCATGTCCACAGCTGGATTCGAAACCTCAGCCTGTTGGTTGGAGAGTAGGCACACTAACCACTCAGCCAACTAGGCCCGGATTTTTTTTTTATAGAAATAGCAATACTCATTCTCTACTGATTTCGTTCTATATGGACTCTTTTTTTGTGTGTGTATATATTTAAAAATGACAGATTAAATCGGCCTGGTTGGTCGAGTGGTTACTCGGCAAGCCAAAGGCTTTGGGTCCGAATCCCGATGTGGCATGGCTGTTTGACAATGTCTTTAGTTGGTCGATAATTTTTATCGCTCGGAGTGAGACAAACATGTCATGTTGTAGGGTTTCCAGGACTATCTAATCTTTTTAGGTTGTCCATGACACTAATGTACAACCATAGGTATGTAACTTTGTTGGTGGTGAGATTGACCTGAATGTCACTGAGGTAATGCTGACCATCTAAAGGTTTACAGTACCGTATACGTTTGAATAATGCAAGAAATAAAAAGTAAAAATAAATAAATATCTCCTCTCTTCCTCCTTTGATAATGAAAAGTTTCTATTTCATTATCAAAAGACATATAACTCTATTTTTTAAACTTCCAAAAATCTCTTCACACTTAGAGAGGGCACTACTTCTTATACATGGAATAACACAACCACAAATCCCCGACAGTACTCGCAGAAAAGAATCCAAATCCTCAGTCGTTAACAGTATTCTATATTAGAGGGAAGCTATTCTACACACCAGCCTTAAATATTTTTAGCAGAACTCCATTCATTAATATCGTGAATTTGTCTCAAATCGAAATATTTTAGGATTTTGAAAAGCATCATTCAGAGCCATAAAATGAATTTTGTGACTGCATATCGACAGACTACATTTTGCTTAATTGGACCTAATAATATTTATATCAATTTATATAAAAACATTTTTCATATCAACACGAAATTGAAATAACATGAGTTAATTAAAAGTGTTCTCAAGTGTTCGCTTGATTACATTTCCTATTCTTGTGTATAATACGCTAGAAATACCATCGAGTTCTTCATAATCTTGTATGATAAACTGCATTAATTGGGGTTTTCATTTGTCTAACTGTGTTCAAGTCAAGTTACGTGATCAACACTTCGATAATTAAAATGACTAACTTTACTTGAGCACGCGTCACCTGCGAATGCCACCTGTTAGTTTCTTTATGGTGGCTGCATTTGCGATTGCTGAACCATCATTTATTGGAGTTGTTAGTCAGTGGATTATGGTTTGGCATAATGCTAAAAATGCATTTTGCCTAAAGGCGTGGAGGTACCTGCTTTGGTGTGTGGTAGCGTACGGATCGTATTTGTAAATATTGGGAAAGACTGCAAAGAGTATATTATGTGGGCGTTGCATAAATCCGCTTGAAATTTCTAAAATTCCGCTGGTGTAAGTACAAATGCAAGACAAAGGGAGAAGAAAGCGAAACTAGAACGCTATGGACGACTTTATTTGAATCAGCAAAAGATGAACACATACATTGGTGTTGAATAAAGAACATTCTAAAAAAGAATTATGTTTCCTGAAAGCTAATAAGAGCATAGGTTCCTGTTAAAATTCATAATTATCATTTCCAATGTACAGATTACATTTCCTACTGAGAGTAATTTTTTATTTCTGGCATCCAAATAGCTTATTGCAGTATTAGAAATAATTTAAAATGAATCAAACCTCCATTTGCAATTTACAAAGAATATTGCTTTTTATATTATTATCACTAATATTACAGAGAGAGAGAGAGAGAATACAGTACTTGCATACTTTGTTGTATTTCGTAATGTGGGTATATCTTTTCTTCACCTCTCCGCCATCACCCATCTTTGCTTTTAAGTTAGAAATATGACGGACTGTTAGCGTGTTAACTTTTCTTATTTACAAAATGTGAAATTATAAAACTAAAAATGCATCTGTCATTCAGTAAATATCGCCAACAGGTTATTGGCGTGGTTCGTTTTACAGTAAATTATATGGTCAATCCCTCCTTGACTTGAATATTATAAAAGTGGTTAATAATTGACAGGCCGTCGTAACCCACTAAGCACGAGTAACTAAGACAGTATCTTAGGAGCGACAAATTTGAAGAGCGACAAAAATCAAAATTTTATCTAAACCATATAAGCATCGTTTTTAGAATATTTTCTTGAATTTAGGAGAGGGGGGAAATACATCCTAGTGGCGGCATATAACTTTACAGTTCTAATGATTGCGTAGAAAATTGTTCTGGGGAAATTTTGGGTCATCTGTATATTGGTTAACTAATACATCAGTGATCGTTCTTTGCGATTTCTCCAGAAATAAATATAAAAATTACACACCGAGTTTTGTGCCCAGAGTGAAGACTGTAAATAAATTGAATCCACTATGGAACTATGGAGAGTTCTGCAATGATCTTTTTCGCCTAAAATGATGTAGACACGTCTAACAAGCGGATAACAAGCCGTAACTTCTCTGCGGAATATGCTGCATACTAAATCGACGACTGTTTCCAGGGTGTAACATTATCTTCCTGTAACGTGGGTTTTAGGAAGATCACATTACATCCTAGAAACAATTCTCAAACTGCAAACATCTCTTGTAAGCTGCATCTGTTTTCTCATTCTTCACAGACAGATCTACCAGAGAACAAGCAACTGACAGTACAACATCCGGATACATTATCAGAGCATTTTACTTCAGGATGGGATTTAATAGCTTTGGTTTGCTTGAAGCAAAATCGCCAGCAACCAGGTCTCGTAGTCTCATATCAAACACTCATAACATTTGCGTTTTATCCTAGTGTTTTCATGAAATTATTATTATTATTATTATTATTATGTGACACCTCCAGGAAGTTCAAAGACTCATCGAGGGACAGTGTGCTAACAGCATAGAACGATTGATCCCTTTCCAACTACTAAGTTAAGCTCAAGCTTGCTTAACTTTTTGCTAAGCCATTAGCAGCAGAGGCTCTAGCAGTCGTTGAAATGATATATTTCTGAACGTATTTCCATTTATATAAATATAATTTCAAACTTAAAGTGTTAACTGGTTGATTCACATATTGTGTAAACCAGTTAAGTACACCAAAAGAGTGTATAATGTACAGCATCCTAATATTGTGGATGGGTTGCAGGTTGGTTAAAAAAAAAAAAAGAGAGAGAGAAACGTATTGTCCGTGTCTCTTTGCATAACAAATTTTACAATGTAAAAATCATATTGTATATTATAGTGTCAAATTTTTCTTTATTCTTTCACTGAAATCATTTACCAGTGATATAAGAAATTCTGACGTCATACACCATCAGTGTAAGGAAAAGTCACAATAATAATGATAGTGTATAAATCCGGTCAAAATCTCAAAATTATACACCTTTTTTTTGTCAGTATAAAAAGAAAAATGTCGACATCATCCAATCCATGCATCTTGTCATATAATAAACCGTAATTAATTTTAATTACGAAACGCTATTTTATGACTGAAGAGATAAAGTAATTAGTGATAAATTAATAATTAAACGATAAGTTCTGGTGACAGACATTAATGAGCTTTCTCAAGCTAAATTAATGTAAAAAATTAAACCAATTTGCTGTTACTGACCTGTACATAGTAGCTGCAGTTTCGTATCTACTAAGTAATCAAACTTAGTAGATCGTTTACTTGAGATTTGTTTCAGTGTAGCCAGCATGCGTAATATACTTATTAAAGGTTTCACTTAATTTTATTTTATTTAAAAATCATTAGTGAAAAATTCACGATATTAACATAACTTAATAAACTTTAAAAGTTATTGTATACGAAAAACGGACGATTAATCAGCATTATTAATGGAATATTCCAGAAAGACAAGTTGAGTTAACAATTGTGTAGATGTCGCTGCAGTTGTTCGTTTGCTTTCATAGCTAAGCCAGTCAACTTTGCTGTACATTACAAAAAATTTATTTGTACAACTTTTTTTGACACTACAGTTCCCGATGGGATAAAATAATACATTTTGTTCATAGTATGGAGCTTAAGTCAACTGCTTAATTTTGAAATTAAAATATACTTTTCTTTCCAAATCATTTAAAAATTTCCAAAGATGTTTTCGTACTAAACAATTTATCAATCAGACGTAAGATATTCACAGTGTACTTATACATACTGAAACTTTTGAAGACTACTGATTTTTTTAAGAAAATTAATTGGAAATACTGCAGAGAATGACAAGGAGTCGTCACATAATTCCAACAACAACAACAACATTAATACATTAAATTGAACAACACATAATAACATTATAGAATTACAATCTAAGTATTAGCTACTTTTTTTACATATCGGACATTAAGACATTTAAGAATTTGCTTTCTCAAATCATTTCTGCGCTTTGTTTCTTTCTTTTTTTCTCTCCTACTGTACAATGGGGAAGCTATCACTGATCAAGCTGTCTGCTGAAGACAGCCATGAGAAACGAGCTACTGCCTCACGCAATACGATTTGCCATAACAAATCAGTTCTTTTCCTCTCAACCAGCGCATCACGGTCCACCTCCTTTGATAGTTGACACAAAAATAAGTGAGATGACTTACATCCAACTAGTACTCTTCCTGGCTTATAGGTCTGCCGGATTCATAATAGCTGACTGAAGAACTGCTTGAGAGTGTTCGCGGGCTTTCCGTCTTAGTTCCGAGACGCTAGTGGAGGTTGGATCCCTAGGGTTGCTGACAAGAGTGTGAGTTGGCGAGCAGGAGGACGCCATAGGTTTTGGCAGGCAGCATGTGCAAAAAGGAAAAGCTGAAACGGAAAAGAGTTTAAAATAAATCTTTTAAAGTATTTTACAGCTTGGTGGATTAAGAAAAATGACTATAAAGGATTAAAAAAAAAAAGTAAGAGGTAGCGTACACACACATGTTGCACTACCATATAGTATCATCAGGATATTGAAACGTAGAATTGTATTCGGTAGTAATAAACCGCGGAAGCAATCTATAAAACCCACAGCAAACGAATAATGACAGAAACTAATGACCTGATTTGACCGAAAATTAAGAACCTTTCACCTTCAATGTTTAGATCATTCTGACTGTGATGCATTACGTATAGTGTTAACTGCACATTCTTTACACAAGTCATTGACGAATTGAAGTTAAAGAAACTAAGACAATCTGAAATTTAAAAACATCATAATATTCTCTCTCTCTCTCTCTCTCTCTCTCACACACACACATGCACACGCGCACGCACACGCACGCATGCACGCACACAATATTGAAAAGGTCTCTAGAGGAGAGTGTCCGTATTATTTAACCTTTAGCATATCCAGAGTATAAGGCATGCCATAAATTTATAACCTTTATGTGCCACACCACAAACATTACTTAGTTTTCAATCGGCGGTGGCTCATTTTAATTAAGACAGCTAGTTATTCCTGTAAAGATTTGGCCGGGAATAACATCGTTAGAAAAAAGATAATGACTGTTTGCCTTTCGTGTGGGAAATTGCATTGTTACTCTCAGCCAACTGGTCTACTTGAGAAAAGAAAACTGTTTAACGTAATTCTTATTCCATCTTCTATTTACATGTCAGGCCTAATAGATTGTTTCAGTGATATAACTTTTCTAATCATATACTAATCTGTGCTATTTTATGATAAGATGGTTAAATGCGGTCTGTTATATGTCAGCGTATCTTCTCTACCGGTTTTTCTGAATTCTGCGGGAAGAAATTCTCGAGTTTCCGATAGGGAGCGTCTTGCCAACTCCATGTAAGACCAGGTAACTCACCCTCAATTGAAAAGCTCTTATAATCGGGATTTGAACTAAGGGATATAGTCACTATCAACTGCGATACGAAGGCTCTTATTATGATTTAATAAGAAAAAAGTTCAGAACATCTTTTTAGACATTTTTTGTGCAAGAAGGATTTCTTGCACAAAAAATGTGCAAGAACAGCTTCACGTTAAAACACCCTTTCTGTCCCGTAAGGCATAGCAAACAGCCTTCCTAGGCGTGTATAATGCAATTAAGATGTGCACTTCGAAGCAAGTTTCCACCTTTATTGAATATCTTATGTGTGTGAGATTTCCTTCTTTAGTACACATTGATTTATGGATATGATCTTCATATATTACAGACTACCATATCTCTTTATTACACTTTATTTCCACCAAACTTATTATTGGTAGAAGTAGATTTTTGTGCTTGTCAGTTGCACCTCTTGTCGGTCTGGTTTGTCTCTCTTTGCAGGAGAAAGAGGAAGGAAAAAATCCAGACCTGAGGACTGCGAAACTGAAACAGAAATTCGGCCATTGATAGTTATTAGCGTAGCACCATTTCACAACGTATTATCTCCGTATGTTTTTAAGTAAGCCAGGCCTAATGCAGTACAAGCTTTTGTGTGGCGGAAAGAAATTAAAAAAAAAAAAATGAAGAAAGAAAATGATGGCAGACAATCATTGAACTACTCCAAGATTTTATTAAATCTCTATTAGCCAGATAGTTATTGCAGTAATAATTTCGACATTATTACGGTAATAATTTGGCCCTTTTGAGCGCCTGCGAATGTTTCGATTAAAACAAAAATTGGAATAGCTTGAAATATTTTCGTAAAGATTTCAAATACCGAATTTTAGTAACATCTATCTAACCAGAGTGTCCAATCGGCGGTGTCACATCTGAACCCTTTCGTAATCGAAGACAGAAATAGTAACATTTCTGTTACTAAAGCATTTCTCGCAGCCCAAATAAATATTGATAGATCATGGTTTTTAAGCGGATCGTAAACTATAATATCTGGAGTTCCGTCGATTGGCTCGCAGTAGAGAGATGAGTGCGTATTCTTATTGTGCGTATTCGTATTAAGCCAAAGCAACTATGGCTACGAAGCTAGTGTATATGATGTCTGTAAAATGGGCATGTTCCTTATGAAACAGATTTATACCTTTGTAAAGCTGTAAATTTGGGTTTTTCATCCCTCCAAAACAGGTAAACATTCTAGATAAATATACAGGAATAGACATAATTACATTAACCTAATAGCCTTAGTTACTTTTGATCGTAATTCCAGATAACCCAACCTTAAACCTGCTCTTCAGTTCATTCAGTTCAATATATGTGAAGATTTTCTCGTATTGCGTGTACTTAAATATGAAGAATATTTAAGTACACGTGATATAATAGTATAATAGATTATACTATTATATCACGGAAATGAAGAGTACTGGAAAGATGAAACAAACTAGCTATTGATAAAGTACTCAGTTTGTTCGGTGTATGTTACAGCTTCGCAGGTGTTCTCTATGTTATCCCTACGTTGTTATTATTACGTCACACCTCTATGCAGTCCAACGAAAGAGGCACACTACAACTTTTCTCCCCATCCACCACTTAATTTTCAAACTACAGAGAATGCCACTACCATCATCTACTGTCCACCAGCACCACTAGTATTTTTATCTATAAATTGTGTGTGTGTACTCCTGGCCGATTTGTCTGTATGCAGGATGAAAAACCCTGCGTACTTCCGTATGACATCTGGTAACTTACCTTCAATTGAAATAGCTCATATGGCGATTCTTCTCGTCACGACGAGAATCGAACTAAAGCCTTTTTCCAGTCGAACGGTACAATGTACATTCGTTCTCTTAATTGCGCTATGGAGGCTTATGGGGATAAGGTCCCATTTATGCAGGTTCCTTCTATACAACAACACGGCACAAGTCAGCAAGTCACAGTGTAAACAGCAGCAAACAATCCATGCATTTGATCTCGAACCCTGAAAGTTCCTCCAGGGTTCCAGATCGAATACATGATATCCACCTTCCGAAATTATAAGTATACTAGTATAGATGAAGCCAAAAAAAAAATGCTGCATCATGTCTACAAAAGCAATTTTTGTAATCGTCTGTTCTATCCAAAAAAAATGGTTCAAAACCTGATTCCATTCTGGCTGCGGACTAAAAACTCGTTAACACTCGCGCTACCACGTTCATGTTCTACACTACTGTCTAAATATAATTTACATGACTGTTTCGCATCTCGTTTCATTAAGAACATGAAGAACATGTTCATGTCTTGGGAAATATGCCATTGTTCGGCAACGGAATTGTCATCGCTAAATGGGGCCAACATGAGCATGCGTCTAACACACACTGCAAACTTCCGTTAGTTGTCTATATACAACCATTCATTTCGAACTTCTGGCTCTGTTCATTTCATAATATTTAGGGCAGAGACAATTTTCCAGAGAACTAACATACTATTTAAGTAAATGGAATGCTATCATATGTACATAACAAATCAAATCTTGCTACTTTCAACCAGCTGTTTGTGCTATTAGTTCCCGATTCAGTGCACATTTCATATATCCTTAACTGTCAAATTTATTTCAGAATTTTTACCAAATTGTACCAAAGACCTATTTTATTCCAGAACATACTATTATGTAGACTTTGGAATAATTTCTTTCTCCTCATTCAAAGATTTTCTCATTATAGAATGTACAGTATATACTCTACTGAAATAAGTATTTAGAAAATACTATATTTCAGAGGAACTCGAATTTGGACGAGTCTTCCTTCAGCACAACCACCATTGGACGTAACATTGTTAGATGCACTTGTCTGGCCAACGAACTTTCGGCTTCGTCCCAAACTGTTGAGTTGGGTTTGGGACGTTGTAAAGTTTAGTAATATTTTTCCAAATTGTTTTTGTGATACCAGGTAGCAATAGCATCTGCAGTAGCCAAAATTTCTGTGTCATCTGTCATGTGATGCTGTGCGATGTAGACTCTTCTTCTTCCCTTCAGGTATTAGGCCTAGTGGCCTGTTACGGCGCCTGTAGCTGCGTGTGTTCACGGGACCGGTTTTCCTGCTTGCGGGAGGAAAACCAACCCCCAGATAAACTGGGGGAAAAAATTCTGCTGTCTACGCCCAAGACCGGCTAACTTGGCTATGTCTGAGAAAGATCCTTAAGCTCCTCACGTCTGCGACGGGAATCGAACCCAGGACACTTCTTTCACAGGCATATGGTTGCGAAGCTCATGCTCATAGCCACTCGGCTAACAGCGCGGACCCAATTGCAATATTGTATCTCTCATATTTCTGGAGCCTTGCAAAATGTTGTACATATACCGGCAACTGAATTCGAAACTTCGCAGAAATAGTGGTTTCCGTATAGGCATGCGAATGCCGATACCGATTCTCTTCAATTCCCTGCGCATATTTCGGCGAGAAATGGGTTAGGGACATCCTTCATTAAATGCTTCGATCAATTGCTGCACACAGAAAATTCTGTTTGTCCGTACAAGCCTTCTCAGACGACGGCAATCTCGTTCCTGACAGACTGTCTTAAGACTATAGTTACACCTCTCAGACAAGCTATTTGGGTTATTTTTCCACTGATTAAACACCGGGGATATCTCACCTTTTGAGAAACCAGCTCTGCTGTTTTCAAAATCGTGGCTCCTGCCAGACGGGCACCCACAGTAGGCTCTTTATCGAACTCCGAAAGATTCTTGGTTTTTCCCATTGTGATCAACACTGCTGATGATTATTAACTAACACCATTCTTAAATAGTTGCCTAGAACACGTGGTGACGCACGTGACTAAGTATTTTGCATATGCACTGCGTAAGTGGGGTTTACATACAGCTACATAAAGGTTTCTAATCCAGTGGCCGGTTTGTATATTATCCCCTATTTTAAGTAAACATAATGATATGCTTAACCTGTTGTCATGAAAGACTGTACCTGCTCGTCAATAATACTCATTTAAACTTAACTTTGGCATTCAGAAGTCCCTCTGATCTTAGTAGTTATAACATGTGCCATGAACACACTCCTCACACCATCATACCTATTGCCACTTGCATAAGTCCATGGTGTAAGTAAGTAGGTAAGCCTGTGGCAGATCATCTATTAGCCGAAACTTAGGATAGTACACCAAAACCACCCTAATAGCTCTTAATACTGTCCAGAAGGAAGGTTTTGGTGCACCATCCTACACTCAAGAAGATGATTCTAAGGATGGGTACATTTGGGAATTACAGAGTTTTCCGTGTAAGCGTGAAGTAACATCTTGATGATGCCTTGCCGCACTGAATGTTTCAGTATGGAAAAGTTTGTGAAATGAAAAGAAGGAATGGAGTCTACTTATCAGCAAAACTCTAGACAGAATTTATCCATTGCATTTCTAGAATGTTCATATACACTAGTTGTTGAAACTTGCGGATACTTCAATGCTAACATTAAGAAAGTTTCATTAAAGATCCTTGTTTCTTGCAACAAAACAATGTGCGCCATATCATACTGCAGGGACTATTGCCACAAGATTTTTGGGAAAATTATGTGGAAACACTTGACCGGCTTCCCCAAATCCCGATCTTTATCCAGTAGGGCAGGATCAAAAGTAACTGATTTTAAAAATATCATTGTTAGGAGAAAGTTCTCTGCTATTTTGATGGTAAATGGATGAATGGAAGTTATGACATTGCTTATAGCAGTATTACAGCTTTTCTGTCGGATTGGTTTCAGTGACATTGCAAAGCCAATTTAGAGTTTTTAAATATTGAATTAAGCTGCCGAAAAACAAACTTTAAAAAAATGGTCGAGGCATCAAATGCATATTACTGAATGAGACAAGGAAATTTTTATCCAGAGATGATGTTAGATTAATTTGAAATTTCTCTGAATGGAATATCGGATCGCACTCATACGCCAGTATCGTTATGAAACAGTCATGCGAAGTATAGTCAAGATATTTAAGATATAGTGGTTGCTATAATTGCAAGGTCAGATTCGGATAAAAATAGTGGATGTGGGTTAGATTATTTTTTTTAAATTTTTTTGTAGCAGTTTTTTTTCTATTTGCGACGTGATGCTAGTATAGTTAATGAGTAGGGCCGTTCAGTGTGAGTTGATACTCTTGGACATGTCGTCCATACAGGGAATACCAAGTTTCCTGGCCAGAGCATTGTCTAAACAGTACTTGCACATTCTACTATGTGAAACTCTCGTGGCGAAGAACGGCAGAAGCGGGATTACATATTAGGTTAGAAATCTTCTGATTCACTTTGTTCACATGTTGTTGTTGTTGTTTGGAATCATGGCAGAAACAATTAAAGCTATGAGGAGAGTGAATTACATCTGTTACTTGCATGTATTCTTCTGGCCGTTTTATTTTGCGAAATCCGTGTTTCCGTGAGGTAAACCCTGTCTCCTTCATACGAGATTAACTAACCTCAGATGAAAAATGCTGTTTTTGGATGCAGTTTTAAGTCTGCGTAATAACCACTTCCGTCGTCCACCAAGGTGAGCAAGGTGGTGGAAACTGGCTATAAAAGCCATCTGTTGTCTAAAATTGTGAGATTAGTGGCTAACATAGTGCGAAAATTGGGTGGAAACACTTGACTGGCTTGTATATGTCCCGATCTTAATCTAGTAGGACAGAATCAAGAATAACTGATTCAAAAAAAAAAAAAAAATCAGTTTTGAGTGAATGGCAAGAATTCTCCGCTATTCTTATGACAAAATGGATATATAATAAAAGTAGTTGTAGACTGCAGCTACTTTTATTAATAATGAGTGAGTAATGACGAAATTATTTTAACATGGGATTAAATTGGTAATTGATTCTTAACATTAAAGAAAACAAATGCGCAATATATAAACGCCTTTGAAAGTTCCAACTCTTCCATTAGGAGCATACTCTGTTCTCTTTTTTTCCAGTTAACAGTACTTATCTTTGTTTAATCTTAGAAAGCGCCTTTTCTACGGTATTCAGTTTTATCTGGTCTCCACTCAGAGACTAATACCTTTCTAAACGGATCTGTCAGTTCCCTGAAAACACTATCATGAAACAAATTACTTCTCCTCAACGGGAAAGAGAGAGAGAGAGAGAGAGAGAGAGTTGTTTTTAAGTGTAATGCGAATAGGAGGCTACTCTTTGATTTGCCTCGCTATTCGTTTAATGTTTTCCAGCTACTAATACCTGTTTCATAACGCATAAAGGATGCATGTTTTAATGCATCCTTTTTACAACTTATACAGCACAAATATTGTATCCGATTTGGCTAAATATATATTTATACAAGGTTACTGATTTTCAAAAATTGTTGAATTCTTATTTAATTTTTTATTACTCAGTGTTTAGAAAATTATGTCTGTATTTATAAGTTAGTATACACTTACGGTATGATGTGATCTTATTAGGTATGCAAATTTATGAGATCATATATTTTAATAATTATCATCACAGATTACTAGAGATGCATTTACATATACGATACTACAGACCATTCATTGGAAAATCAGAATATAAAATTTCACGGGGCGTCAAACAGGTGCTATGATGGATGTTGTTAGAATGGAAAGGACAATTGATCGTAAATAATTCGCAAAAAAAGGACAAATGATCTTAAAGTAAAGGAGCAAAACGACTGACATGGTTTATTCAAGAGAAAAAACTGCTCCCTGTATCAAAACTATGCATCATTATTCCTCTGTACAATAACAATTAATATATATGCACATAATATGAATATAATTATGGACAAATTATATCCATATTACGGGCAAACTGAGAAATCAATCGAGCTTCGTATAGAAGACATATCAGAAATATCTACTACGGTAGAACCAAGGCCTCAGCTTTATCCAGTCATGTTCTTAATTCTTCTGATTCCGTCGACGATCAATCCACTCCACACTAAGTAAAATGGGATAAATCCGAAATCATATATAAATGCTATGATGAAAGGTAAATCTTGTAATCAACAGAAATCGCACTAAATGCTGTTCACCTTAATGTCAACCTCATATTACAACCTTTCTGATTGTTACCCCCTCTGCAATTCAGTTATGGCTTTCGGGAGACCACGTCCTCATCCAAGACCAACAACGCAGTAGTCCAAGAATTCTTTCAAATGTTGGCAATCTGTTAATAATTTAAAACTATGGTAGATATAGTCAACGTTTTTTATGTATCTCTGTTTTTTTCACTTCTGTGTAATACACCCGATGAAGTCTTCTAGAAAGATGGACCTAGTAGTGCCTTTGAAATAAATTAGTTATTTTTTTATTTTAGCATTCGGTTATATAGTCGCATAAGTTATTATTTTTTTTTAAAAAAAATGTCTAATAGCCGTGAAAACCTAATCTATGAAATATATATACAGTATATATAACCTAATCGAAGCAACACACATATGTTTTTACTATGAAATTATTATAAATTTCTGGAGGAAAAAATGACTGGAATTACCGTATTTTTCGGACGATAAGACGCACCCCAAATTTATGAGACGATTTTTAGAAAAAAATATTTTATTATATAAAGATATTTACAAATTCTTACTTGATTTTTATTTATTGTTACAATCATTGGTATTAGCAATATTCAGTTCATCTTCACTCGTCTCGTTAATGTCACCGTTCGTATTACTTTCGTCTGAACTATTGTTGTCACTCCCTTCAAAAACTGGGTCATCTTCGATACCATCCATCGCATTACTTATCCCGCATTTCTTAAATGATGTTATAATCGTCTCTTCTTTCACAGAGATACATTTTTCACCCAGGTACATACTTCTGGAATTGTTCGCCGTTTCACACGTCCTGTTGCTGTAGTATCTTGATTTGGCTTTGCCATCCATTTGTGTTGGCAAATAGATCCATCCAGGTGTTGTAATTGACTAGTAAGGCCTCCAGGAATGACAGCTAATTCTGTATTCATTTCGTTTAGAAGCTTCTTTGTTGATTCTGTTTTATGCGCTCTGAATTGATCCCACACTAACATCGCAGGCTTTTTAAACAACGCACCTGGACATTTTGCCCATATTTTTGTATCCATAATTTCATTCCTGTTTCGTCCATCCAGCCTTTATCTTGAACATGGATAATAATGCCATGAGGAATTTCATCTCTCGGTAACGTTTTTCTCTTGAAGATTAACATGGGGGGAGGGGGTAGTTTTGTTCCGTCCGCGCAACAAGCTAAAACTACAGTGTAGTGAGTTTTTTTCGTGACCTGTTGTTTTGATTTGGTGCCTTTTGAATCTACTGTCCGATATGAAGGAACATCAAAAGTTAGAGGCACTTCATCCATGTTCGCAATTTGATTAAGCTCAAAGTTAAATTTCCTTCTCGCTGATATGACAAATCTATGGAATTCTATAATTTTAGCTTCATAGTCAGCCGGTATTTTTTGGGCTAGAGTGGTTTTTGTACGCATGCATAACCCGTGTCTTTTCATAAATCTAAAGCACCAAGACGGTGATCCGGTAAAATCTAAAATTCCATTAGCAGTTGCCCATCGTTTCGCTTCAAAAATTATCATTTTCGTAGAAACAGATATTCCCATGTTTCGATGATTTGTTAACCCAATTTTTCATTTGTACTTCTAATTCTGGCCATTTTTCTAGGTGCGAACGGAATGTTTTCTTGTGTTTACATAGCAGTTTTAATTGTTCCTCTTGTTTTCTCCACTCACGAACCATTTGTTCTGTTGGTGGTGGACCAAAATGTCTTTCTGCTACTCTGTTTCCATATTGTTTTGCATAATTTATCATATTTAATTTATAACTCACGTTATATGAAAATCTTTTTTGTTTTACACTCATTTTTTCTAATTTTAAGATAAAAATTTTAACGACTTATAAAAAATAATTCAAATGAACCGTACAAAAGCACATATGTTTACACACTAATGACTATTGACGCTCTAAATCGGTGATTCACCCGCATGCAACGAGATAACTTAGGTAGTGGCGTACTTACTAATTTTATTAACATCTTGCGCCAGTAATTGAACTTCGCTAACAGCTTCGCTATCGGTACAGTGTAAAGATTCGTATTTTAATGTTACCTTCGGACCATAAGACGCACCCCAATTTTCAGTCGATTTTTCTATGTAAAAAGGTACGTCTTATGGTCCGAAAAATACAGTATTTGTATTTGTCTTTTTAGATTTTGGTATTTTGTTTTACAAAGCAAGTTCAGCATTCTCTTAGAACTAAAGGGAAAAAAATGGATAATTGTAATTATTTATCTACCGTTACGTAATGTACAAAATCTCAATCCCTTAAAGAATATTGTATTTTGGGTGTTGAAAAAAATGCCCCCCCCCCTCTCTCTCTCTCGTTCTGTTTCTTTACACTAACAGTATACAGTAGAAATTACTATAAATAAGAGTTGCTTACTCCATTAGTGTTCTTGAGGAGGGGGAATCATACATATTTAATTGTTTTACGGTGGTCGTATCAAATCAGGAGGCGCTATTCTATAACCTTGCACGTTTACATAAAACACTAGCTCGCTAACTTTGTTGCGAATGACTAATTAAATTTAATTACAGCCATAATTAAAGTTTCATTAATTACTTTGCAAGGACTTGATGAGAAATCTAATGGTAATCGCCGTCTCTCATTATAGTACTTTCAATTAAAACGTTAATGCAGCCGGTTGGAGGGGGGAGGGGTGATGAGGACGACGAAAATAAATTGTGTGGTGCAAAGCACTCGTTGATGTACCAAATGTCCCGGATGTAAAAGAATATTAATCCGCAATGAACTCTGGTACAATTCAATTTAATTAATCAGAAAGTCGTAAATTTATGGGTTAAACCACTTGAAACGCGCTTTTAAGATATTAAAGTCTGACATTAAGTCGTTGTCCGACGATTGTAAGAAAACAGATGCAATCTGTTGTAATTTGAAGTATGCGAAGCTGCTCAGCTTGGTGTGAAGGATTTCTGTTTCGATAGAAATGTACGGAACTGAAATATTTAAAAACTCCTTAGAGGATTTATTCATTATGTATTAAAAATCACGCCAAATATATATCCGAGATAAATCACTTTTGGGATCTAATTCATCCTTAATATATTATTTCAGCAATGCTTTAGTGATAAATACTGCACACAGTAAAATGGATTTTTTTTTTCGATTTGATTGAAATAACCAAAATAAACGCAGTATGTTTGTGTTCTGCTCATTAAATTGTGGTCTAAACAACTGATTATAAAACTATTTGTAACATTAGATGGTAAATGTTTTGGATAAGTTACAGTGAGTTGGATAAGGATCAACTAATCCGGAAACCTTGCTCCAGACTCCGAATACAAAAATTTCTCAAGCCACAGTCAGACCACCAGCTTAATGGAAGGCTAAAATTAAATTCTAATGGAAGGCTAAAACGTGCACGCTATGGTAATAAAAATGGCAAAACTTGAACCACCGTCATCTGTGAAATAATGGCTCTATCAGCTAATTCGGGTTCAGGGAATCCGTGGGTTTCAATAGCTATCAGAAAGGCGATTCGTCTATGGTCCCTTTTTAATGGATAGTGATCTAATTATGTCAGCCTGGTGGTCCAAGTGGTTATCAAACCCATCCTCCAACCAACAGGCTGACATAATTAGATCACTATCCATTAAAAAGGGACCATAGACGAATCCCCTTTCTGATAGCTATTGAAACCCACGGATTCCCTGAACCCGAATTAGCTGATAGAGCAATTATTTCACAGATGACGGTGGTTCAAGTTTGGCCATTTTTATTACCATAGTGTGCACGTTTCATAGATTTCACATCCAAAGCCGAATGGAACATGGTGAACGAGGTGCATAAACAGCGGTGCATAAATGAGCAATCGGTTTCATAACACTTTCATTGGCCGAACATACCAACTGTATCTTTGCGCAATTCTGTAATCACTGGATAAGTGTATGCACAGTTATGCAAACACTAATATTACACATTTCTTTGAAAGTTCCTTAGGTATAAATTTCATAATCCCGTGAACATTTAAGTACCTACGTACACTAATTTATTCCGATATAACTAGAATTCTTGGAAGCGATGATTCGCAACGTTATCTTAGCAAACAACAGATTCTTTTATCAGAGATTCTTTTATCAGGTGCCATACGACTTGGAAAATTTTTCTTGCTTGACTTCGTACTCCCTAATAATATATTAGATATGAGGATAACTACGAAGATAGAAATATAAACGATAAAAGACAAATATTTGTGAATTGGTTGGTTGGTTTTGGACTTATTTGCTCAATGAAAAGGTTGTACTCTACTGTTTGCTGGACAAGAAAAAGTGAAATATGACAGGTATCATCAAATCCTGAAGAAAAAAAATAGTAGTAAATTAAAAATGCACTACTACCTTTTGTTGCCATTACAGTTCTGACATATGATGTCATGCTAAAGATAAATCTAAGACTATATTCTAATCTTTGGTAAGATGAAACTGATCCTTTATTTTGTCTTACAAATGCTCTGGTGAATTGAGATATAGCTGAACATTTACTGAATCGTGTTCATTAAAGTACAAGCTCCGAGCTCAAAAATTGGCATCATGGCCGGATGCAGTTACTCAAAATACAAGTACAACAGTTCATCAACAGTGAATGATACTTCGTGTTGCCATCATCCAATCAGAGGGCGAAACATAATGTACTTTTCTAACACACACACCAGACCATTATTATTCTTTAAAATCTCATACTTTCATTATTTAGGAGAGGCCATTGCTTGGAATACTTCCTTAAAATTCCTTACATAATAACTCTTTGAAATCATCCATCTTGGAATCACTAATTGTATTCTTCATAATAACTGAGATCTAATCCTTTCAAGTCATTTTGCATGATTTAAGTAAGTATTACGCTTCATTGTAAATTGAAATTTAAATTTGGTAGCAAATTTTAGTAATAGTCCCAAATATATTGATGTTTTTAGGCGGTAGATGAATTTCATCTCCTGGTATGAACCACCATTCTACTTATTGGAGGCTTTATAATAAGTGGATTAATATAGGTACTAAACTGATCACTAATGCAATGGAAAATACTGAGAAAGTCGTAGGAGGAAATTTTAAGAAACAAACGTGCTTAGAATAATCAGAACAAAACAAAATAATAAGTGGTTCAAGAATTTTGTTAGGCGTTATCTATAATTGAAACTAGTCTGGCATAATAAGTATCAAAACTTTGTCACCTTAAATTCCAAACACAAAAAATTAAAAACTGAAGTTGAGTACAGAAAAAAGCTGGTAAAAACACTCAGGTATTATATCAACTACAGAAATTATTTTGAATTGCCTTAAAGGGAAAAAAAAACGATGCGAAACTGGGATGATACCTACCTGCTTCAGAATGGTTAATGGAATATCTAAAGAAATAACTGGATAGGAGCCCAAACGATGACAAAGGAAAAGACGACGGCCTGATGGAAGCGAAATTATTAAAAATGCAGGAAGCAAGTCGGAAATTGAAGCTAAAGATAGAAATAATCGAAACGAGAGGCTTTGTCCAGGAGGGAGAGGAAATGACTGAAGAAGCAGCATGATATAATAGAAGCGCATTCCATGCAATCGCACATATTTTTTTAGAAGAATGTCCCAAGTCCTCACAGAAAAAATGATTGCTTCAAGAATCAAGTATTCATTGATCCACTACCTCAGCAAACGATAATAAGAAATGACAATTTTCTTTTACATTGCTCACTGTCAACTCACACCATTGTAATTTTGATAAAAGTAATAAATAAATACTTTAATCGTATTAGAAATTTGGAAGTTTCTGTGGCAACCTATAGATGAGTTAGGTCCAACTAGAATATATTTGTACGAATTTGTGAAACTTAAGCAAATACATTTAAATGTTGCTGAAAGGTAACTTTTAATGCATCCTCAGTTAATTCTGTGATTTAAATGTAAAAATAGTGTCATTTATTTATTAAAAAAGTTACTAGATTAATAATGGATTGTACATTGAATGACCGTCTTGTCAACCGTTAACTGTTTCTTTTGTTTAAAAAAATGTTTTTTTAAGTTTTTAAAATCAGTGACCAAAGAATGATTTCAAGCCTTTTTACAATTTCCAGAGTAAGTCGAATCGATTTTTGCCTCAGGAATTTTCTAATCCGGAAGAAAGTAGAGTTTTTATTCCACATTTAAGTAAAATGATCGTAGAATACATACGCTTGTATACAAAGAAATCTTAAGTAGGATCACAAGTATTGCCTTGCATCTAGAACACAGCAGAAATAAACTCAAGTGTGGCGATGATGAAAGATGAAAACTACTATCTGCAGATCCCCCCCCCCCCAAAAAAAAAAAAAAACTGATAGGGCTAAAATAGCGTCATCAACTACCACTATGGAATCAAGATGTAATGGATTTATTTTTAAATATATATAATAAAAGTTTTGTTTCTTTGATGTTTCCAAGAGACTGTAGATTCTACTTACGGCAAACTTAGTCGAAACATGCTTCATCACTAACCGGCAAGATATCGCAGTGTAGTGTTGAGCTGACCGCCGTTCAATTTTAAAGGTTTTACTATTTAATATTTGAAGAGTAAAACGTTTAAAAGTGGTAGCTGTTTTTTTGAGTTAGTAGGGAAGGGTAAAGTAGTGTAAGTTCGCGTTCGTCGGTAGTGAATGTCTTCATTTATTGCGTAAAAAAAATGCAGCACTAAAAATTCTAATGAGAAATTATCTCATTTCATCTACCTTTCATTTCTTCGATTCGTTTCTTGAAACATTTGTTAAACGCCATTTTGTTGTTTAGAACCTATCATTAACACGACTACGGTTTACTACAGCTATTTGATATAGCTGTAGCAAAAAGCCAATATGACTTCCTAAAAAATTTACGAAGTCGTATGGGCTAGTTTTCAGAGGGCTAATTGGCAGAGGTAATGTGTCTTTCTGTTTAGTGGACGAAATCCAGAACACTTCAACACAGAATTATTTTAAGCACACTGATTGTCTGTGATATTCAGGAGATGTTTGTCAGATTCTTGCCATTACTAATGATTAAAAAAGTGAAATGTAGGAAATTAAAGTAGGTGCTACCTTTAAGAGGAAAGAAATTTCCTTAATTTGAACACCTATTTTTATTTTGTTCATTTAGGAAAGATGTAGTTATGAAATGAATTTTCTTCGATCAGTATCAAGGTTTTTCTTTGTGAGGATTACCTGGTAATGATCAGCCTCTATGCTGAATACAGCTTAAAGTATTTCATCTGTAGTGCGGTACGGCTTATCTCAGTTTATCATTTTGTTTCTAGCATTTGCATCTAAGTGATATTGGAAGCTTATAGCTATAGTACCTTGCGGTTGGAAGGATTGTTCAAGATCATTTATTATTTTTGAGCCGAAAAACTGCAAGATTATTTCAGTTTTCAGTGCAGTGAAGTAATTATAGTTTTAGTTGTTTATGCCAACACAATTTTAGATAGACGGATCAACAAACTACAACAAATAATTTATCAACAAATGCTAGTTATCAATGTGTTTTAAAGAAAATCTCTAGGTGTGTGTGTGTGTGTGTGTGTGTGTGTGTGTGTGTGTGTGTGTGTGTGTGTGTGTGTGTGTGCGCGCGCAAGTCTGACCAAATAGATATAATTGCTAACATGACTGCAGAATAGTGGTGTCACAGTTTTTCACATCTTATATTTAATTTGTGTAAATAAACTAATCCAAAATTATTAAAAAACAAACAATTGCTAGTATTAGTTTATATCCCATAATAGTTAAGGAGAAGAACTCAAACTGTCGTAGTATAATTATCGTGGAATCGTACTCGAGACAGTAGGCTGCTCTCGGATAGGAGTGTCATTTTGCACAAAGTACAGATGCAGTCAAAAGAAGTCTCTGATTTGAAAATGATAACTTAAACGATGATGGACATTTCAACTAATATTCAACACACCAAGAACAG
Source organism: Typopeltis vanoorti (assembly GCF_054136105.1). Taxonomy (NCBI): domain Eukaryota; kingdom Metazoa; phylum Arthropoda; class Arachnida; order Uropygi; family Thelyphonidae; genus Typopeltis; species Typopeltis vanoorti. Next base: position 9,446,540 of record NC_143567.1, on the reverse strand, counting down.
GATGTTCTTGTATTACTGCGCTGTCTTGGAGAAAAATTCTTTGTATAAAGATGATTGAAATAATCATAAAACTGCTGTAGTCAAAATTCATTTTCTTGTTGCCTTCCTAAATTACCACCCATAAACGTTTTTCAAGTGAAATCTTTGCAACTGTTTGTTTCTATGTCTGTCATCCAATTCCACTCTTATCACCGTTTTTTATAGTTCAGCTCCTCCCATGTCTTTTTTGTTTAATATAAAAGGTGCTTTTATTGTAAATACTTTATCAGCTCGTCCTTTTCTCCCCATCCATCCCGCCCTCTCCTTCTCTATCACACTCACAACAATCCATTTTCTTCAGTCATCACGTACTTATCCCCATGCACATTAATTTTCACTAAGACCATTCAAAACCGCAAAAACCTAGATCCGATAATTACTCCACACGTAGTAAACACCAATCCATTTACGCTGGTGTTCACTACTACTGTCAGTGGCCAGAAAGAAACTTCAATTACGCACATGACATAACTTATCGGCTATTTGCTTTTCTCTTATTATAGAGTACATCTCCTCGCTTGGAAATCATCCCACTTTTCTGAACGTTATAGCGATCCATATTAGATTTCTGCTATTTGTGAATGATGAAAATAGACACATACATATCTTAATAAGATACTTCTCCTGAATGTCTTTTAGTAATAGCAAGTAAAGACATTTCACGAGTCAGCTTTCTTGAATTTTATGATCAATTATTGGTACATTGATACTAAATATATGCGTCCACATTTCTGCTTTTTTATTTAAAAAAAAAAGATTTAACTGATATACATTGATGAGACTTGAGGTATCAACCGCAATATTTGGTTCAACTTGAAGACTACATTTTGTGATTTAAAAACACTTTGAACTAGTATTTTATGGTTAAGACTATAACGTCTTATTTGTAGTATGAGGTTAGCTTACCGCTAACATTCTAACATCAGAGGAAGATAAAAGTAATCTCTTTTCTTCAAGCATTCAACTTAAATGCACAGCGAATGAAATTTCAGCGGTGGGATGTATACAGTCTAATATGATTTTGAACTTTGCCTTTCATCATTATTATTATTACCTCCGTAGAATCCAGGACTCAATCGCTGAACACACTCTGCACACTATGTACACACTACGTCACTAATACATAACGTAATCTACTGTCCACACACTATGGCATCTACTCTCACTCCCACTATACCTGCATGCGGAACGAAAAACTGATTTCGTGTTTCGTGATTTTCAATTTAACTTGGATAGATATTTATAGCAGTGATTCCGACCGTTACACCAAACGGACCCAACTTTTTGGAATCTTTTCGGTTACCATCCTCGTCCACGAAAGGACTAAGCCTAACACCATTGTTTTAGAACATAGATTTGCAACTAGTTAATCATCGAAAATATAATAATAAAATTCTTAGGAAAAAGATAGTAATAAAGTAATAAAATTCTTTGGAAAAATGAAAAAAAAAAACGATATAAAATAATTTCCCTTTGCATTGCAAAACTACAGCTCCATTTATTTTAATTGCAAGGATTTATTTATTAGACTTGCTTTACTGCAGAGGGCGTCACTATTCTGCCTGCCATTTTGTCACTGTTTCGTGATACAGTACTTCAGACAAGCGGTGTTAAACGCTCTTTTGTACATGGTAGACGTGAAAGCATTGTAACTATGGAAGGTAATTCCAATGGGCGAAAGGGTTGCTAATAAACTCAAGATATGTTATCTAATACAGTCCTTTGGATTTTTAAAGCTTTTAAATTTTAATCAAGTGTTTGATTTTAAAGCGGTGCGTTAGGTTTGTTCATTTGCATTTCTTTTCATATCTTTTTCAGTCTTTTATCAGTTGTTGGCTGCACTTCCTCCCGCAGTTATAATAATCTAATCTGCTATTTTTTTGTTTTCTAACTTATTCCCACACTTAATTTCCTTTATATCGATCCTACGGCATTTGTAGTACTTATTATTCTGATAAGATTTACTTTCGTGTCTTATTTATTCGATCGTTTTTTAATGTATCCTGCTTTAATTACAATTCCTTTTATTTCTTCAGAAATCGTTAATCGTTTTTCAAAAATCTTTTCTCATTCTTTCGTGTCTTAATGTTTTTTTTTTAATCATTCTCCTAATTTTCAATTCTTTGTCTTTCTATTTAATCTTTGTTTCTTATTCGTTCACTTTTAATAGCATTGAAGTAAAACACTAGCTTTAAAACACCCAAATGGCAATTATATATAAGAAAATTATTCTCATTTTAATGATTTGAAGGATAGTATTAGTCTCTTGTTTGTTTGCACTACTTATAATTCAGATATACTAATTCATATAATGAACATTCAAATATCTTTATACATTAATTGAATATCAAATTAAATCGATTTGTTTGGATACTTTGCTTACCTTTAATGGGAAATGTTGGAGGGCCAAATTGGTGTGTCAGATGATGAGGAAAATAAACCGGTGGAAGTGGAAATCTTGTATGCAAAGATGGATTAAGGGCACTGTCCATACATGCTTGACTCCCCAGTGGTCCACTATAACAAATAAATAAATAAATAAATAAATAAAACAATAATTGACTTCAAACTATTATGATACGTATGTTTATTGTTAACAAAATGTTATCGTATTCTGCAAAATTATAGTCGAGTAATTTGCTTTAGAGTAACCCAATCGTTAAGGACCAATGAGACTGAGCAATGATAGTATATGCTTAGTTGGTTGTTATAGCCATGCATGTTATGTTCATCTTAGAATTTATAAACAGACGGTTTTAATTTTATTTACTTTCTTGATTACTTTTTATTAAATTTCACAATTTATATTTTTTTCTTGCAGTAATTATTGAAATATAAAATTCTATATAATTAATTTGGATTAAACGTACATTGCGTTGCAAAAAGTATGGAAACACCTCAGCAGGTTTTGTTTGGCATTACGACCAAAGGCTATGAATCCATCATAGTATGTCAATTAATTGCGCTTGTTCTTTTTTGTCCAGTTTGTTTCTTTTGCGGGTTGTTTTCCCTCCCGGAAACTAGACCCAACGATCTCCGATGACACCGGCGAATTCACCTCCTGTTGAAAAGCTCTTATAAAGCTTCTTCACATAACCTAGAAGAGATTCGAATCGAGCTCTTTCCGACTAATGGGCATCGTCATTACCAATTGAAATACGGAGGCTCCATCCTAGCAGAGGTGCACACAATACAAAGAACATACGAAAAGAAGCAACCAAATGATGTAGATGGCGTTCTCGGAAGACACGATTATAAGTATCAGTAAATGTCAGCCAGTTTAAAAATAACAAAAATGTTCGGCGATAGTTTCAGTGGTCCATAAATCTCAAAACTGACTAACGGAAGTCTGCATTGGAACAATGACTCTCCTTGTACTCTGTTTTCGTGAAATAGAATTATCTAGAACTGATGTTATCCCACTGAATGCTGTGAACGAAACTTTATTGTTTCAATGTAGAGGTATGTTGCCATGTTCTGGATAATGATGCACTTCTTATATTTATGGTTTAAGATCACCGGTTCTTGCAAGACAATTCTCCTTGTGCACACCGTGCAATTTGGTTTTGAGGATAAGAATAACTTAACGCTTTTAGACTAGCTCCATCAGAGAAACAATTCTTTCCCCTTTCTTTCTCTCAATATGACTCTGAATCAGGAGTAATTAGAACTAGAAATTTTGGTTTGATTTGAATTATGACTTAAACAATAACAGCTATTAGGGTAATATTTTATGTCTGTTAATTGTGTATGCTATTCTGGCCGGTTTTTCTGTTTTGAGAGATAAAGTTTCCGAAAAGAAACATCCTGCCAACTCTATATGAATAGCGGAAAATAATCTACAAAAGGAACCACGAGTTTGATAATAATAATAATAATAATAATAATAATAATAATAATAATAATTCACCTCATCTCGTCTTAATTTCTTCAAAACCTGTTATATGGGCTCTCAAATCTCGACTAGTCAGAGTCAAGATTTGACTTTTATTATTTTCGCATTTTTTTACGTTTCTTCTTTCCGTTCTTCGGTGCAAATTTAAATGCTTTTTTTTATCGTATATCGAAACATCGAGTTATAAATTTAACATTCATTATATTGTAGACGTTCTGTATTCTTCATTACCCTTATCTACAATGGCAGATTTCTTTAACTTCTCGCGAGATCTTTCCTAAATGATTAAAGGATATAACGACAATTCTATATCGCACACATTATCTATGTAGTTGCTATCAATCCTCGGTCGAACAAATATGATTTCTTGAAAATAAAATAATGCTTTTATTTTGTGAACGGCACCGTGTACGTGCATTTAAAGAAACGAGTAAAGCTATTCTTTCTGTTATTAATGTGTGAAAATTTCTGTATACAGCTTGAAAAGATCACGGATAATGCTTTAAAACGCGAAATCTCCTCCCAGTAAAAATCCTCCTCCCAACAAAAATAACAGATTTCCGCACACAATAATGAAATGTGCTTGAACGTTCACTGGTAACAACAAAGCACTGGAGAAGTACATTTAAACCCTCTGGGGAAAGTATATAGTACTTCGTTTTTCGAAGTGAACTTTCAGAACAGAAAAAGTCGGTGCTGCAATTTTTCTTGTGAAATTCAATAACCGTTATTTTGTAATATCTGCTTTGCCTTCTTTTCTGTGTAAGGTAAAAGAACCCCGATATTCATTCTACGACAATCTCCCTACTTGTTTTATTATACTATAACCTAGTCCTGTTGTCGTAGTGCTTAATGTCATGCCGGTGACCTAAGGGAGATCAATAAGGCTTTCATTCTGAAAAAGGAATTATATATATATATATATATATATATATATATACATGTACATCAAAATTTCGGTAGCTCGAGTACTGGATAACTCGACCTGTTTAGAAATCCTCGTCATTTTTCTATATATTTACTGAATATAGGATGCTGAGGAACTGGTAACTCGCCATCGTATATAAAAAACACTTTGACTTAACCTGCTTGGGACACCTTAACAAATGTCAGCTAGCAATGTCGACTTTCATATCCGGATTAGTATTCGATGAAAAGATTTCGAGTGGCTGTTTGGAAAGAAGTGTTTGCTCCTGGCAGTTATTTATAAACAATCTGAATTTTGGACTACCGCGTAACCACGTGATTTATTAAAGCACATATTTTAGAGCTTCTTTTAAAGGTGAACTGCTATGCGTCCACTGTGAAACAGTGAATCCAAGAGTCCTTGTTCTTCCGCACTTTCTGACTTGACCCAGAGTCTTACTAAAACCAGAATGTTTTAAAATCATAGAGCCATGACTGTAAATACACTATAAATATTTTGTAACCTGTTATTGTAGTTATACTTATTTCCCATGTAACCTTAACTCATCATGATTTAATCTTTCTTATTCAGAAGTGCCAGTTAACTGCTGTTAACATGCAAAAGATTCAAGATAATTTTGCTTCATTGAGTCATAGAGAAAATTTCAAGAAGACAGGACAGCTACAATTAGTACTCTGTATGACAAACCAACAGTACTCATTCGTGCAAGAGTTTCCCTCCAAAAGACGTTGCAGTTCAAGTTAAAAGTAAGTCAATGCTTAGTTTTAAAAAGTATTGGGATTGCATTTTTCTTTCAGAGGAAAAATAAAAAAACAAACTAAATTTCACATGCCTCATCATGGGCTTGCCTTTAGCCTTCATCACACTTTATAGATACTCCTCCCCTCCAGTTTCTGACTAGAAATAAGATATTTGGGCTATTCTTCGTTCTGCATGACCAGGCACTACAGTTGGAATTATACTGGCTCTAGCTTGCACCCGGTCTTCCAAACTGTACAGACCAGTCAACTTTTTCTCCCAACATTTTCCTCATAGTACGTCTCAATAGCATTCGCTTTGTAATGAAAGATAAATAGGTGTGTTCCGTAAAACTCAATTTAAGAAGCATATTGCATTATCCAGAAGTGTTGACTTTCATCCTTTCAGCAACTACACCCATAGGTCATAGTCCATACTAGATGAAACAGCTTCAGACCATTTAATTAGGCCTAATTGATCGTCCTACCTATCATTTTAGAATAATTACATTTCTTAAGTTAATTATTGATGAAATTACAGGCAAAATAACTCGCAAAAATGTACATTCAGAATAAACTGACGTATAAAAGTTTGCAGGGCAACTACGAATGCTCCTTTTATCAGAGTGTTCTTGCTTCATAAAATGTGCTAACTTCATAATGCTCTGTTGCTTTTATTAGAAATCAATATGTGTTACTCAACAGCAGAACATGCGAGCTTATTTCTTGAAACAACAGCTCGCAGAACATGCGAGCTGTTGTTTCAAGAAAGCCGCAATAATGAGATCACTTTATACTGATTTTAGTGTTTTAATTAAAAAAGTTCACTTTCTTGTGCATAATGTTGCATCCAAAATCGCTATCTAATCACTACCATTTTAAATTTGTCGGTGGAATTAAGAAATGCTTTGCATTTCTTAATTCCACCGACAAATAACACGAGCTTTAAGAAACGAGAAACTGAAATATAGGAAGAATTTAAAAAATTAATGAGGAAACAGCAATCAAATCCTTAAATCTAGAATTCAAAGGTCATCGAATTCAATTAAATAAGATTTAGTCACTGTAAATGCTATCTTGTTTTAAACACGATAATTAGAATTACAAATTCTAACTGTAATGCACTTATTATTAGACATTGTAATTAGATATGGTAATTATATTAATTGTAATTAGCAAAGAGTGCGTATTGGTTTCAAATAACGCTTCAGTATAAATCCGAAATACATCTGAAAGCTAATCAAGTGCACACGTTTTTTATTTTATTTATTTTTTTATTTTTATTTTATTTCTTTTAAGTTTGCTATGCGATTTTAGTGCAAAATTTCTTAATAGTGGAAGAAGCATCTAATGAAAGCAATAATACTTCAGATACGTTTATGGATTTAATTGATTAATAGATAAATTTGCGCTAACAGTTACGGTACTAAATAAACATATGAAATGATAATATATTATATGATCTGCTAATAGATATCATAAAGAATAAAAAAAATAGCTAATGCTTTATTGACCTGAACACTCATAACTCAGTCGTATCAATATCTATGCTGTAAAATGTATCCCATCTCCCTTTTAGCGTTAGCTCAATGGCTTGTCATGGCACATAACTAGGCTTCCTAGAAACCTGATACTTAAATGAATTTGCCATGAAAAAGAAGAAAACAATGTACGATTTCTTGCACTTTTTTAATTGTTAATCCATTTGATTCTTTCTCAATTTTCAGTTAAAATTTGCCGTAGAAAACATAGAGGTTATTTGTTTATTTATATATATATGTAGAATAATGAAATAACGTTTGAGCGAAAGAAGGCGCTTTCCCTTTCCTCTCATTCAAAGCAATCAATCAGTTGAAGCAGTGCCGATTGTGTGTATTTTTCCTTCAACCTTATAGTTGGTGGGGTAGCAATATGTTACTATGCTAGGGACATGATTATGAAGCAAGTTGGTTTCCCGTTGCCTTTCTTGCCGAACCGTAAGTATTCATGACTATAGCCGTGTGTGTTCATGGGACCAATTTGCCTGTCTTGAGGGATGAAAAACCCCGCGTTACCGGGAGAAAAACCCTCTACCTCCGTATGAGACCGGTTAACTCACCTTTAGTCGAAAAGACCTGGTTCCTCACGTTATGGACGAGAATCGAACCCAGGTCTTTCTTACCAAAGGGCTTCGTCTAAAACGATATTCTCCATTGCTTCAACTGGTGGTTTTCTTATTGTTCCTAATGGGATTTTGTTCCGATAATCTGGTATTATAATATAACGAACTGAGAGGGATGGAATTAATTACAGTAACTTAATAAATGTTAATTAGTTATAAGTTAATTAATAAATTAATTAGTCCTGGATCAATGGAATAAAAAACTTACATAAGACTTTTACTGCTGGCGTGCCAGGCCATTTTGTATGTATTTTAATTTATATACTGTATTTTACGATAATTTTGATAAAATACGAGAACAAACTAAATATGAGAGGTAAATAACTATTTTAATCAATTATTAATATAGTTTTTGAGAGTAAATTATATTGCGATTTAAGATGCAATAAATACATCTGATTGTCTTATTTCACAATCAATTGAAAAAATGTCTTTAATGATCTAGTGGTTAATTCATATACGGATGTATTGCATACTAATCATTTGAGCGAGGAGACATCCCTCTCTTTGACTTTAGCATCCAATTTAATTGAATGCTGGAGATGAAGAAGATAAGGTTATCTTCTTCACGAACTCCTCAAATTTGCTATTTTGTATTTAATACCAAAAAAAAAAAAAAAAAGGAAAGAAAAGAAATACCCCCCCCCCCCCAGAGAGATAAGTTAACACGGGATTTGAATGTTGATATTATGTGACAGGACTTCGTTTACAACCTCGCAGTACAACTATTTCGAAACAGTTCATTCCGAAGATGGAACTTAGGTAGAGTGCCAATGAACGTTCGTGTGTCAGAAGTGCTTGCGCCATTACCGTCCTATGGAATGGGGATGAAAGCGTGAATCTATACGTCACGTGTCTCATTGATGTTTATATCTTTGTTGGCCAACAGTCTTTAAGTATTTTTATAACAAAACTTGCAGTCGTTTTAGTAAAGCATCCCCCCCCCCAACTCCACGCCCTGAATTTTTATCTTCTGTGTGCGATTGTGATCTTAATCCGGTGTGTAGAGATGCGGCCAATTCTACGTGTTCAGGTCTTCGCACTAATTCTATGGCACTGAATCCCAGATCGAGTAAGGGTTACCTACCTCGAGGAAAGGGAGGAGAAGAGAGATGATGCTCTGAGCGAGAAGTTTGGGCTGAGACAGGAAACGGAATCCTTAAGCAGTGAAGTGTCAGGAAGTCCCGGAGGCGGGCGGGAACTAATCAATGGGCTGTCGGCGACTACGTCCGTTATTCGCGTTATGCTGCCGCACGCGTCGGCAGCTTTAGTTGTCGACTGATCCTCCGTCATAGCGTCTGACACGGCGGGTGGTTGAGACATAGACGGCCTCGGTGACGACTCCTCGTGGTCCTCTGGTGAACTGCTGTCCTCGAGGTCGTCTACTTCCGTTTTTTTCTCGTCGGGACGACTTTCGGATGACCCTTGCCTTGTTTCGTCATTGCTTTGTGCACCCTCCGCTCCTCTGTCATCATCGTTTGCGTCTTCGGCACTGCCTTCGCCACTGCGGGCATCCTGAGGTAGTCGATCCTTCTCTTCACGTTCCTTTCGAAGACGCTCCGCTTTCCGCCATTTCGCTCTTCTGTTCTGGAACCACACCTGGAAAGAATTGGAAATTAGTTGAGCACGTGGTGGGTGTTAGGGCGAGGATGAGAATGAAGAAACTCATTTTGGATTTTATAAGATTTCTTTCTAACATTAATCAATCTTTAATTTATTATTTATTTTTAAATCAGAAACATTTACTTAGACCTTTAACACAATTAGCAATTGGTGAACAATTCGGTTGTGTTACGAGGTATGCTGAATTCCCGATTCACTGAATAATTTTGAATATCCTAGAAAAAACAACTTTCCGTTGTTCTAAACGGAACACGACTTTTATGAGAAGTTGACTTTCGTATAAATTCAGTTGCAAAATCTTTTAAATATTTACCTTCAGAGAACAATAAAATGTCCCTTTTCCATCTGCTCATTATTAGCTAATTAGCTAATTAAGGATCAGTTGAGCAGATACGAGAGAGAGAGAGAGAGAAAGAGAGAAATAACTGACTAAATAAAATACAATACTTTGCAAAAAAAAAAAAAAAAAAAAGAAAGAAAGAAAGAAAAAACTGCAGGAAAAAAAAAAACATACATATATATATGTTAAAGATACCAAGAAATTTTATAGTTGGTTTACGTAAATAGCTAAAAACAGACTTAGTAACAGATGAAATACACGAACACAGAAATGGATTGAACATATCGAAAGAATGAGCAATTTAATACTATCCAAAAAAAGATACCACCCATTCAGCGAACACAGAAGTCAGGGAGGAGTAAGGAAAAGATAGATTGAGACCGGAACAGATCATTGGGCTTAAATTCCTGAAAGGATGATGACGCTGATGATGAGTACAAAACAGGAGCGAATGATGAGCCGAAGAAAAAGCTATCCGTTTGCGCATCGAAATTATGCAGTTACAAGTTGCGAGAGACTTATTGTCTTCACTTCGATACCTAGAATACAATGAGCATAATAGTGGCATAATTTTCTTAACGGTCAGCTATGAAACAACACATATAGATACAATACTAGCCTTATGATAAAGATTTAGTTTTCATATGAACTTTATGCGTAATAAAAAATCATTAGTCTTATCAAGACCACTCTTAAATATCAACTGACGTAGATTATTAACATTTTAGTAAAACTGACTCCTCGGGGCACTCAGATACTAAAAATGAAGTTGTAGAATATTGTTTTATGCCGAAGTAATGTAAATTAGCCGCCTGGTTGGCCGAATGGTTAGTGCACCTGCTCTCCGACCCGCTCGGAAGTGCTCCAAGACCAAACACGGAATTGTTTTCAATTCCGTGTTTGGTCTTGGAGCAGGATTTTCGGACTATGTAACAAATTTATTTTTTAAAAAATCAAAGAAATAAATATATATATATATAATTAACAAAAATAGCTAGAAAAAATTCCAGTGACGTCATATTTATGGGCAATGACTAGTTTATTGACAACATATCAGGTGTAGTGATTCAGAAAAACTGTAACACGATGCATAGAAAAGAACTTTAAGAAAATATCAGTGTGTGTGTGTGTGTGTGTGTGCGCGCGCATTATGAGTATTCACAATGACTTTTGAGGGTCTAGTTGTTTAGCCTGCAACGATATATAAAGTTCTGCACAAGTGACTTTCTGCGGGCGCATGAAGTGTAGCCAATTCCGATAGTCTGATCAAGATGTGTGCCATTTAACATGAATATTCTAGGTTACTCTAACAATAAACAGCTGGTTCACACGGCCTGTTATTGGGACAAATATAGCTTATTGAGGGATGATTAACAGACAGTGATTTGTAGGCTTAACATTTTAATACAACATCTCAATGTTTCATTTGTACGGTTTCATGAAATCATGCGAGCACAAAACGTTCAAAACGAAGGTTATTGTTAACCGACGATAGGATTACGAGCGCCATCGTAACTCTCCATAAAAAAGTGTTGAACCCAACCGAGATTGTCACTGCGACACACTGGGATATCGCGAGTTGTTTTGAAAGCAGCAACTGCATCCTAGTGAATATTTTATTACGATTTGAAAGTACAAGTAAATTTCAGGATTCTATTTAACAGTTGTACGGAATTCAATCAAATGCAGCATTATTAACTCTGATAATGTGATTAATGTGCTTAGTAGTAGTAGTAAGTATATAAGCAAACAGATTTACGAACAATATTTTGTTCATCACGTTATAACAGCTTGTTAATAACTGGCAGAAGTATATTTCGTGTAAAACTCATTATAATTATAAATAATGCAATAGAAGTAGTCGCTGCAGAGATAGGCAGAAAGAGAAGTATCTACAGATTATACTTTGCATGTCTTCTTTATCATTTTACATTGTTGAATCAAACATTTGTGGATATCGAGTTCTTCAGCCACGAATCATGGAATCGAAGGCTTTCTAACATTTCGATATACGAGCAACACTAACGATATTAAAAGTACAAACTAACATTCGCTTTTGAACTTACCGCAATATGGTATTTGAATATGCGAATATTTTTTGTTATTCTTTTGCTTTCGTGAAGGTAGTCCTCATTGAAAAAAATATACACGTTCACCGAGACAAAAAAATAATAATTAAAAAAGTTATACATGTTCCCTGTAATATTATGGTTGGGCATTAGAATCAAATATAATCAAATATGTAATAGATGGAACATCCAAGATTACGATAAACAACTCACGATAAACAACTTTATCGCGAATCTATTGATATTTCGGTTTACAAGCAGTTGTATGAAGTCAAAATCGGAGCTAAATTAAATTTAGCTCCGATTTTTGTCACACATTTGCAAGCAAATTTTCTCGCCCATGCAGCATTTCTTCTACTGCAAAATATCATCTGCTCAGTTTATGGGCATATCCTCTTTAGAACTACGGTCTACTGAGATCTAAATACGTGATCCAAACAATCTTCTGATGTGAAAATTTTAACAAACTACCAAGAAGTAGTCACTGTAGAGTGAAATTGTGACATGTTTTAATTTAAAAAATTAATTAATCAAGGAATGTGCTATTCTCTATATGTGCATTTACTGTCATATTATTCGAAAACCAGCACAGTTTCCTTCAATGAAGGAAAAGAAACCTTCATTGCTTCGGTACTAATTAAGAAACACCCAATCAATCCATAAAACAGACAGACAAACTGGCCTCAGAACTCACACAACTAACAGAACATATATTATAACTGGCTCATAGACATCGCGCAGTTCCTAAACAGCAATCATATTCTTTATACCATTACATGGTACAGTCTTTATACAGTCTATGATTGTCACCAATCATCGCAACCTTGAGCTAACACAAATAGCGACTGAAAACTTTAGTTTAATACAACTTCATTATGTCTTCCGAATCTTCCATAAAGCTGTAGACTTCAAAACTTGAGAAGCCATTTTTGAATAACTGTAGATTAAATTTTATTTGCTGTTTCATTTCATTAATAGAAAATCCTTGTCTCCACGGACCGCCGTTATAGGCAAAGAGCGATTACTAATCATAGAAATTTGTGTGAAAACCCGAGAGAAACGATACGCTTCACATTCGCTGTTATCCGAAGGCGAAGAGTTATCACAATATATAAACAGCGTGTTTGTCTTCAGCTAACAGAATTACAATTAAAAGTAAATGTTAACAAATTAGATTGGTATCCATACATTTGTGTATTAACTTTTCGTTCTTTAAGCACGCGCTCTCCTTCGATATCTTTTGATTACATATGATTAATTACTCTTGCAATCAACTTGCTTGGCAGCATTCCATTTCAAGTCTTCTGATATTGCGTTAGTGACAATTGTTTGAAAATCTTATTACAATACCAAGTCCCATGGGTGCCTTAGTCTTCAACTTGCTGTGTAGTTGAATCCTAGGAAAAATTGGTCCTTCAGGGGCAGTATTTTAATTTTGGATGAGCTCTTTAGGGATGAAAGTGAAAATGGAGATAGGAGAGTAGTGTAATGAAATTACTGTATCCTAATGGAAATGAATGAGATGTAGATGACCATGGGAACACCCTAGAATCGTCAAAGAATTTTTACTTACGATAATTTATTTTTAAGGATAAGGATGAGTGCTTTTAATGTTTAGCTAACTGTATTTATCATGCTGTCCAATTAATAATACAAGCCGAGTTTAGACTGCACTAACAGCAATAAATGTTGCCTCGGAGTCGAAAATAAACAAGCTCAGACCTGATGGAGTAAACTTGCTATACCGGTAAATATATAACATATAAAGGTAATGTATCTAGAGCCTCCGTATTTCAGTCGGTATAGACGAAGCCCTTTGGTCGGAAAGACGTGGGTTCGATTCCCGTTCATGACGTGAGGAACCTTTACTAGTCTCTTTCGACTAAAGGTAAGTTAGTCGGCTCATACGGAGGTAGAGAGTTTTTTCCCTCCTGAAACTCGGGTTTTTGTCCCTCAGAACAAGCAAACCGGCCTGTGAACACACGCTGCTACAGTCAAAAATACATTACTACCCCCCACCCAGCGGCAGGCCGGTTAGGGTTTGTACTAACAAAAATCATCAATGTAACACGCGGACCCTGCATTAGAAGCGCAGAGGAAGAAGATATAAAGGTAATATATCTCTAACTTTTTTTTTTTAATGTGAATCCCACCCACGGAATGTTATAAATCTATTGCGCATGTAATACCGTGGGTGAGCTAAAGATTTAGGTAATCTGGAAACCCTGTTCACTATTACTGGGATAAATTAATCATGGTTTCATTAATTGACATTCTACAATTCACTTTTCTACAAAAAAAAGTAGAAATACGTTAGAAAAAAATTACGTATAATTCAGCCATCCATCAAAAAGAAAATCTATACTTTGCATTCGGCTTGCATAGAAACTTGTTCATATTTAAATATTTGCAGATATTATGCTCATAATAATAAATACGTGACACAGACCATTTAGATATACTTTCTTATTCTGTTAGTTTTTCTTTTATCGAAATGTAAATATGTAATTATTAACGAAAAAATCACAAATTTATATGGGAATTTGTGAAGCACATCCTAGGCTTAAGAAGTTATGCTAGTTTTGAAAAGATTGAAGTTTATATTTAAATTAGAATTCAACTGCTTCGAACTAGATAAAGAAATAAACAGAAAAAAAACAAGAATATATCTGATTCGTAAAAATTAGAAAACAAAATGTAGGTAATTTGATAATCGACATATTTTACAATATTTGACGACTTGAATGTTACTTTTTCCTTTTCTTATCTGAATGCAATCTCAACAATTAACATAGCCCTCGTTATAATATCAAACAATTTCAGAGATATAAGTGAATTGAATTTACTGACTCCAGCATAATATACCTTAATAGTAGGCCAGGAGTATGTTGATTACATTATCAACTAAATAATCTTGAGCATCGAACCAAAATGTGCGGTTTACTCTATGCATGTTCCTAAGAAGGGAGATGGTATATTTACACGTCTTATGTTAGAGCAGACTGCAGTAGTGATGTGTGGTCGTGAAAGTTGGATCATTAAAGAAGTAACAGAGAATTGATTCATGTGAACTATGGATGTGGAGGAGACTATTAAAAATCTCATGAACCGAAAGAATGAATAAGAAGAAAGTTTCAGAGAATATAAAGACAGAATGCTCCTTTGAGGCAGTGATCACTAAACAGAAGTTTTGCTGAAAGAAAGGTCAAGAGACCGAATGGAATATAGAGCCTTTGTTCACAAGATCACCAAGAATTGAAAACGGCTGGATGGCACATAACAACATATTGCAGCGTCTGCACTCTCATTATATTGCTCACAAATATAAGATATAAGCTATTTATTCAAAAATATCAGAATATTTACGGTGTAAACCTGCATACAATATATAACTCATTTTTATTCCATTCAATATCCATTATGGAATACTTGAAGGTATAACACTATAAATGGAAGAGTATAATGCTATACCCCATTCATTAACTTCCTTTATTTCTCAAAAATACATTATCTTAGTTTCGAATCAACTTTTTTTATCACCTGATAAGATACAAAAATCAGAAAATTATTACTTAACTCGTTGACCATTCTTTTTAAATATCCCCCTCGCGACATTACTGAAAATGATATTCTCTGACTCGACTAGAAACGGTATCCTTTTAGTTTAATATTGAACAGTATGAGACCGCAGTTTATCTTTGAAAGTTTCCCATTCTACTACAGTAGTATTTGTCAGATCTAGATTCAACACAACAACAACAAAACCAGTAAAGAATAACTAATGAATGTTATCCTCGGATAAGCTCAACACAGGTTTTGAGGATGCAAGGGTGATATATCTAGGATCCATATTTAGAAAACAAATTGACAAAAGTTCACTTAATGTAACTGCAGTACTGCAAATACATATAAAATAAGTAATAGTTTAGTGTAAAATTAGATAAAAAAGTAACATTAGGATTTCATAAAATTTCAACTTCCTATATGTATATATATATATATATAGGAAGTTGAAATTTTATGAGTTTGAACCCCAGATGTGGTATACTATTACTATGTATTATGCCAATTTCCGTACTTTAGTAGTCAAAGTTGTACCAAATCTGGTATATTAGTACTAAATATGGCAACGCAGCGTTGCCATATTTAGTACTCTGTCATAAAATAGTACTGAAGTGGTTGCCATGGTAATACTGGAAAATGGAAATGAGATAAATATGACCCACTTATCCATTTAAGGGTTAAAGCACACTGATGCAATGATGAAAGTAAATAATATTATTCATTATATTCGACATTTTCATTATATTTAGACATTCGATTCATAATCGACATTTTCATTATATTTAGACATTCGATTCATAATCGACATTTTCATTATATTTAGACATTCGATTCATAATCGACATTTTCATTATATTTAGACATTCGATTCATAATCGACATTTTCATTATATTTAGACATTCGATTCATAATCGACATTTCCCAACGCTACATAATATTATGGATCATAATTTCTAAAAGACACAAAAGAAACGAAGAAATTATGAAAGAATTAAACCAAGAACCAGTAATGGAAAAAAATTAAAAAAATATAAACACAAATGGATGGAACACGTTCAAAGAATGAAACTAGAAAGATTACCAAAAGAAGCCTTAAAGTACAAGCCATTAGGAAAAAGAAAACCAGGACGTCCTCTTAAACGATTCAACGATGACTTCTAAGGCGAACAGGCCATGCTAGGCCTAAATCCTTGATACGCATGATGATGATAATTTCTAAGAATTATGATATATACAACTATGTAGGCTTGCACAGAATGTGAATGCTGTCTTCACACAATATATGCAAACATTTTCTGAGATCCCAGAAAATTTCCGGCTCCCAAGTTCCCCTTTTTGACCCGGGTACACCTGTACCCGCTCCCTCTCATGAGCCATGTAACGAGATAACAAGAAACTATTTGGGTACTAAAACGAGAAAAAAAGAACAAAGGCTGCTGGGTATTATCTCCCACTTGACGACAATCACAAGATTTAGGCTGAGATGAATTTCATCGCTCTATGTAAAAATAAATTAAAATAAAATTTCGTGGATGAGAGTCTCATAAAAATAAAAAGACACAAACAGTGGAAAGAATATTTCTTTAATTCCAAAGAAAGGCGATCTCACTCAACATGATTACTATATTTTGCAGGGGGGGAGGGAGAATTAGCTTACTGTCAATACCCGCAATTTATTTATTTATTTTATTATTTTTTTTTGAGAGACATTTTGATAATTAGGATCAAAAATTAAATAATGAAAATATTAAGACATGAGTAAGTTGGTTTTAGAACAAGCGGAAGTATTATACATCACATTTTTTCGCTTAAAGAGTATCATCAAAGTATAGCAAAAAAACTTCCTTATTACCAAATTTTATAGAATTTGCCGGTTTTGACAGTATTGAGACAGACATAATTGATACCGGTTAGACGCTGTGGAATTCCTGATAAATATAAGAGAATAATAAAATAAAATCTATAAGAAAGTAAAAACTGTTTTATTGACATCAAGTAACATTGGGATATTTACAATAGATTGAGTTGTAAGATAGAGTTGCGTAGTATCTGTGCTACGATTTGGCATAGTCTGCTTGGATTATGAAAAAAATGGTTACGAGTAACAGCTGGAAGATCTAGAATATATAGATAACATACTTTAATATAATCAAAACATCCCTGATATATAAGGAAAATCAAAAGCATTGTCATAGTTGGACTTAAACAAAACAAAAGTTCTTAAATCGAACACCAAATGCCCAGAAAGAAACTAAAATTTCCAAGATACAGGAGAAGAAATTCAGAATTTACATACTTGGGAATTAATATTAAAACTGAAGGTGGAACTGCAAGGATATAATCCAAATATTGACGGAAACAAATACCGCTTTCAGAAGATTAATGTATGGAAAATATCCAAATATCATAAAAGTAAAATAAAGATCTTCAACTTCAATGTGATGGCCATATTATTGTATACACCAAAGATATGGAGACTGAACAAGAATTAAGAAGCCAAATTAATAATTTTCAGATAAAGCATTTGCATAAAATATCAAAAATGTTTTGGCCACAACAGATAACAAATCATGAGTTATATAAACATACAGAGTAAAACAAATAGTATCATCAGAATGGAATGGATATGTTCTGGTCAGGAAGAGACAGAGGAGAAATTCCAAGTGTAGCGTGGATCCCAGACGGGGAAAAAAAGGAAAAGAAGAAGGCTAAATTAGCTTAGAAAAAGAATGACAGAAAGCGAAAGATGGTAGCTAGATGGCAGAGCTGGATAGAAGAAAAATTAGTTAGATTAGTTATAATGGTTATAAGAATTAGGTTTAGATTACTTAGAACAGTTAGAAGAATTAGTGTAACTAAGCTGACTATCATTCTGACTGATCTAGACTCATTCTGGATGGGCTGCATGTCGCTGTGCTGTGGCGGGAAGTAGAATTGCCTTTTCATATGCACTACAAGGAGTCAGCAGAGTCCCTTTTTTTAGGTTTAGACAGTTTCCAACTGTCTGGATAATCAGTGGCTGTAACGTATATGAGCAGCTTACTGAATCATATCTTCCTGAGTACTTCAAGCAACTTAGCACTCTGACTCTACGAAATATCTGTTTCCTGCTATTAAATTATATTAAGTGAAAGTAAAAGTTTTGTACTTAATTGAATCACCTACTTAATGGGGCTTTGGAACTTGTTTATAGCACTTTGCCCATTTCATTTTATCTCTTTCTAGGAGTTTAATTGCCTTAATTGTTTTTAAGAGTTGAATTTAAGGTTTTGTTACTAAACTACCTTGAAACTCTTTTTTTCCCCTTTTTTTTTTGTTAGTCTGAAGTAGATAAAAGCATGTTTGACATTTCATGAACGGCAACTTGCTTGCTGACGTATATATATATATTGAAAGCATGGGGGAAATATTTTTTCGTATTCTCTTCCTACTTTTACATTCGATGAAATCTTAAGTAGTTCTATGGACACATATCGTTTCTCTCTCTTGTACGCCTGTGCAGAAGTCTACTAATATGATTTTTTTATAATGAATATTTAAAGCAACCTCTACAGATAATCAATTTAGAAGCTCGTTTTCGTTCCGTCATAAAGCGAAGTGTGTAATAACGGACGTGCCCCCTCCGTCAGTAGATCTTCCCATTAAGTTACATCCGTGTTATAAATGCACGGAATAAAACCGCTAAAAGAGTCGAAGCCGTGTGAAGCCGGCGGTGAGGGCCTTTGATGAAGCTAGTGCCTTACCGATAGCGACATGTAATGAGGCCGAAGTCGGATTAGCCCGCGGGTAACCGGCTCCCTTAGGACGCAGTATGCGGTGGTAGATCAGCAGCCGGGACGCTGTTATATATCACACCTAGAGGGATGTGTGGAAAAGTAAGCCGTGGGGGATCAACATCGCGTGCTTCTTCGGTTCAGTCCCGCCGCCTAGTTAAATAGGCATCATTCGTATGTGTGGGGGATAATTACTTGGGGTGAGACAACCTGCCTTACCTAAACACACAGGAAGAGAAGGGAATAAAACCCTTAGAATAGGTAAATGTACACAATAAAGAACTCATTTGGATGACGATAACATAATTGACACTGAAGGGAACCGTCCCAAGTTTGGTAAAGTGATATATATATATATATATATATATATATATATTACTTTACCAAACTACTTGATTAAGTGATATTATAAGGCCTTTACCGGCCATTGATCTTAATACGAAAGGGATGGAATATACAGTATAATAATATATAAAAGTATTATTATTATTATTATTATTATTATTACTACTGTTGTTGTTTTCCCGTTTTCCCAATTAATATCATCTAAACGCTTTATAGCGTCTCGCTCGTCTGCGGCGTAGTCGGTTTGCATCCCTCTTGGTCAGAAAGATCTTCGTCCGAATCTCGTCTAAGAGGATAGAAGAGAAGAGGGAGTGTTAAAACCTTTACAAGTAAGGCTGAATTAGCAGATTTCGTGTGAAAATTAAAGGATTTTTCTCTTAACAAAAAAGAAAAGGAAAAGCTAGTCAGGGAACATATGAAGTTTATGGAATAGATAAAAAAAAAAACCAGATACGCTGCAAGCAAACAACATGGATCATCTTTCTTAAAATCATGAAAAGATAATGTGGTTTTCTGAATGGGTAGTACGACCAAAAATCAGCATGTAAGCAACTAATTAAGTAATGGATAATTACTGATTTTTATCCTCATTGTTTATGATGGAAATATGATGTTGCACGCACTACAGTAACCATTAACGGGAACTTGTGGATTGCCTCACACAGCCACCATTTGTCAAAAACCACTTAAAAGCTTGATAGTCGTCGCACCTCTTCAAGATATGTTCGCCCAAAGCATGAGCTATAACGTGCATCTCAATATCACCACTACCACTTCTCCTCCAGGTCATATGACCACCCAATAACTTACTCCTTTGTGAACGAACTTCGCTCTTTCATCACTTTTTAACTTTACAGAGTGATAATGTACTGAATTGAATTTTTGTGATGCCATTCTTCAACTTCACCGTTAACGGCTTGCCTATTTGACTGAAGAAATACCGTAACTCAAACATTTTACAAATTACCCAGAAAGGATAAGGAATTGTGCTCTTTTAAAATAAAATTTTACCGCTTTTTGATATGAATATGCTTTAATGCAAGTCTCCGGCTTTCCTGAAGTACTATTAATGTAATCGCATAAAGCTATTTTTGTAAGACATCCAAGAAACAACCTGGGTTATTTGAGTTCTTTTGATTACTATGAAACCAACTAAAACGGTCAGACCAGCGTATCATATCTATTAATTTGTTATATCCTTCAAATTTGCCTGCTTTATGGGACGAAAAACCCAGATTTCCTGGTAGAAAAAATCTGCCGCCTAGTATAAGACAGGTTAAGTCATTTTCACTTTGAAATACTCTTAAAAAGGTTGCTCACTTATGATGACTTACGAGGCCGAAGAGTTCTGATAAACATCTAGAAAAAAAAATGATATTAAAGCAACTGATATAACCACAAGAAAGAACATATCTTAAAACCCTTTACTCCCCATGTTTCATCAAATTGTAATAATTTGTTCTTTTTCTTTTAGGATATATAAAAAGACATGTGACACATGTCCTTCATGGTGATTAACAAAACTTTTCAGCACACCCTCGCAGAAGTCGGATTTATCCAATTGAAGAGCACTGTTGTTATTGACTGAGACAAGAAACAGTACTTGTTCATTTGTTTTTACTTCAAGAATTAACCAAATACTGTGATCTTTCTCTCTCTCCATTCAGAGATTGATTTAGTTCTCCAGTTAGGATTTCAGGCATTATCAATGCGGCCAGCTTGCCACTCTTTAAGGGCAGGTGTGTTATATTTGTAGATATTTATTCTTCAGGAAGCTTGTTTTCTATTATAAATCTTGTTCTAGTACTTTGCAAACGCTAGAATCCAAATATGTTTACCCCCAGTAAGCTAAGGATAAATTCATAATGGCTGATTCCTTTTACTTAACAGAACACCACAGTAACAAGAGGCCTTGTTCTCATTGTTTTCTAGAAGGCAAAAATAGCTTCGACAAATAGGAGGTAAATATTTTTTCTACAGCTGACGAATCAGGCCTATGGCTGGGTCTTAAGTACTCCTGACTGTAATCCGTGTGTTTGTTCACGGGGCAGGTTCGTCTGTTCTATGGGACGTAAAACCCGAGTTTCCGGGTGAAAAAAAACCCTACCTCCGTATGAGACCGGCTCCTCACCTTTCTTCAAAAGAGACCAGATAAAGGTTTTTCACTTCATGGACGGGAATTGAACTCAGGTCTTTTCGACCAAAGGGCATCGTCTATACCAGTGCTTCCCAAACTTCTGGATGTCAAGGCCCCCTTTGCAAAAATTAAAATATTTCACGGGTCCCCCACTCAAAAAAAAATCGTAATAGAGAGATATATTATTATAATATTTATTGTATTTATATTCAATACAAAACATACACAGCGAATATTGCAAAAATCAAATGCATATATTACATTTTTTGCCTCTTACCGTTTGGTTCTGAAGGCGATGCGGGCTGTTCTGGTAAAATATGAAATACTGTCCTTTTTTTTTTTTTTTTTTTTTTTTTTTTTTTTTTTTTTTTTTGAGTCTGTTTCTGCTTCTTCTGATTGTTCGTGGGATTTTTTTTTTATTTTTTATCAGCCACTTATCCATCTCAGGGTTAAATTTTTTAACGTAGAATAGATCAAATAATATCACCACTTACCGATACTGACACACCACAGACTGATAACATGAAATTAGTGAATATTACCTGAATAAGGGAATCCCGGACCAGGAACATTTTTCTCTTTTGTGACTTTTCTCCCTTTACGATAATTAAGCCTAACGCGAAACAGACAGCAAAGGCAGGTTATTAAAACGTGCATATGATTGGTGCGGTATTAACAAAAGATCGTGCAACCGGAAGATAAAAGCATAGCTGACAATTGAGTTGAAATGCTAACTCTCTTCAACCGAATTCCATATGTGAAACTGCCATAACATTCATTATATATATATATATATTAATTAGTTTTAACAATTTTACGAATTTTAACACGTTCGGTTGAATTTTATTGCTGCCTTGGGAAATTGAACTCACACACACACATGTAATTAATAACAATAATTTTTAGTTAGATACTGTGTTTGCCCATGCAACATATGATTTTGTTTCAGTCTATACAGCATATTTTCTGTATGAGGGGACATGTGATTCATTAATTAGTCTGTTTTTATCCCAGTTGTCTCTAATTGCACTATTTGTTGAGAAATATATTACACAGACTCCTCATACCTTATTCACTGACATAATAAAAGTACTTGATTTTATTGCCTCTGCAGTATAGTGGCTGTTAGGGAGGGCGTGTTGTTTACCACTACAAGCGAGTTATTATCTCCCCACATGAACTTGTTTAAGCTTTTTTTTTTTCATGTGCGAAGTATATGCGAAACTTTTATTGGTAACAGAAAACTAGCTCGGATGACAGTGATAATATAAAACGAGTTTTGATATGTATATAAAGTCAATATCAACAGTCCCTGATTACGAACGCGTGATGAAAGGGACAGGAAGATTTGGAGCTTCCTTGGAGATCATTTGAAGTAAATACAATTAACAACTGCTTTGAAATGAAACATATGAATAAGCAATATTTACTAATATTCATTAAGCGCCGAAATACGCAGGAAGCAAAGTTTGTGAACACCAATGTGTGAATTTTTCCATTAAAATATAAAAAATAACAAAAAAGAAATAATAAAAGTTAAATACGTTTCTTTTAAAATAAAATAATCTACTTAGTCTTAAAACATTTTAAATTTGTTTTCATTATTTCACGGCCCCCCTCAACAAAACCTGCGGCCCCCCCAAGGGGGCCGCGGCCCAAGCGCTGGTCTATACCGACTGAGCTACGGAGTCATTATCTCTCATCGTAGATTGGATATGTTGAACACCAGTAGTAAGTCTTCTGATGCGGAGAGAATCTCGAATTTAATTTCACATTTGTATCCCCAGAAATAATACCTATCCTATATTGTCTTTGCAGTCTACCCATACTCTCCCAAGAATATGGAAGCAAGCTTATATTCATGCCATTCCACAAAGGAAAAAAAAAAGTAACCATCAACTATTGATCCACTGCCTTCATTTCAGTTCTCTTAACTTCTTGAGACTTACCAAACTAGCATTTTTTGTTCTGTCTTCCATCTTTTAGTTAGATCGCCAGTTTCTTATTTGCTCGTTCATTATAGTATAGGACGCGAAGAATCTTTATTAATATTTTTTTTCTTCTGAAGGTAAGCTAGCTGGTCTCATAAGAAGGCGAAACGATTTTCCTCCTGAAACTAGGAATTTTCCGGATTCAAACCGGCCCGAGAACACATGCAATTTACAGAAATAATATGGCGTCATAGACTTAGCTGTTTCGGTTGTAATTTTAAACACCTAATCCAAGTGACAAAATCCTATTTATAGTTTTGCAGATGACAGTATACCTACTTTTTCATTCTCACTCTCGATACTCTAATAAACCATGCTTCGCAGGCAAGGTTGGCCGAGTGATTAGCGTATCCGCTCTCCAAGCAACAGGTTGCAGTTTCGAATCCTGCATTGATGTTTGTGGTTGTCTTCGGGTGGGAGATGAATTTTATCGCCCATAGAAAAATTATATCCTTATCGTATGTTGATACTTATTATTTTTCTGCGCCAGTTCACTCGGAACAGTTTCTGACTGAACTATCTTCCATTATTTGTGTACATTTCTCTGTGTGTGTGTGGTGAAACATCCATTCACGGTTCGGCCTCATTTCAATCGGACCAACTCCTCTTCCGATATTATTACATCTGTTTTGTCCTCTGGAATATTCTTCTTCACACTGTTTTTCACATAGTCTACTACCCTCAGTTTTTCAAAAAAACATAGCAACAGAAGAAAATAGTTTTCCAGTCTTTCTCTTTCACTCTCTCATGAGATTAATATCAAATTACGTGTACATTTGTATCCTTTCGAATCCTCTGCTTAATTGTGGGACTAAAACTGCTTCGAATGAAACCAAAACTGAGATGGCTCGAAGGTTTTATTACAATCATCCAACTAGAGCGGAATTATTTGCATAGAGACGGATAAAAAGAACTTCATAGGTGTTCATTGTTTGTTACGAAATGAACCTGGAATCGATAAAATATGGTAAATATTCAGCTATATTTGGATTTTATAATGCAGTTCATAATGTCCAGTTCATAAGTTCATGCGTTTAGCCAATGGATGCATTCGAAGACTGACTAATTATTATATTCCATTGCAAAAAAAAGTAGCTGGGTTTGAAATATTGGGTGCCTCCAACGCTTTCTTCAGTCTTTCTTCTGGTTTTATATTTCTGTCTGCTGAACCTCTAACCTGAACATTTGAGATATCTTTTGCTCGATATTTTTGCCTATTGTGCAAAATAGCACAATAGACAAAATTATCCTCTCCTTCTGCTATTGTGCACAATATGACAATTTCTCGAAGATCCAAGGCGAAGTATACCCAACTTGTCACCAGCCAAAAGGAAAACATAATCACAGTATCATCTTTAAGCCGATCATAAGTGCATGTCATACTTTGAATATAAAGAACCGTTAACGCTTGACTTATATATGGGTTACGGTTTCCATTCAAGGAGGTTCTCTGCCTTCAGTACCCATCGTTCTAAAGATGAGAATCGACTCCATCCAAATGATTGAGATCAAAGAGGAAACCCGAAGTAGCCCAAGTGAAATCAATTATATATTTAATTTAATTGCAGGCATTATCGCTGATATTAAATTGCATAAATTGAAAAAAAAAAGTAATTTAGCAAATTTTGTCTTTCAAAAATAAATGCAATAATGTTAACATAAATATTTTGGGATTTATTTAAATAAATTTTTAAAAAAAACGCTAATAACAAACTTTACTTTTGAACGATGAAGATATCGCTCTTTGTATATATTGAAAGAATATGCTGAAGAAACTGCTTTGTTCAGAATCAGAGTTACAGCAACTAGTATTTTGTCTGTGAATTGCACGTGTCCTCTGACTGACATGTCAGTTATTCTCGAAGCAATCCATTCTTCAAGAGCTACAGAAGCTTATAGTAAACAGAAATATATTTTGGCTATTGAAGAAACATTCAAAACTTTTTTTCCGCTAGTTTTAAACAGGCAAATCTGAATATTCGATTTATATGCTGTCTGATAAAGAATATCCAAACATTTGCTCATCCGAACTCTCACCCTAAACAGGAAAGGAATTAATATGGGTTGGTCCACCTATTCTGCTATAGTAGCCTTTGGTACGTTGCTGAGCTAATTCCCTTCTATTCTTCCAGAACATTAGTCAGTTCGGTTACTGATGTTAGAAAATTCAGGCTGGCATCAGTAACCCAATTCATCCAACAGGTTCGGTGGGGTGGAGATCAGGACTCTGTGCGGACCACTCAAGTTCTTCAACACTCCTCTTGTCAAACCATTTTGCATAGACCCTCCTTTGTGGACGGAGATATTGTTGTGTTGATATGGGAAAGGGCCTTCGCCAAACTTGCCATAAAGTTAGAAGCACAGAATTCTCTAGAATGGCGTTATGATTCGCAGTATTAAGATTCCCCTTGACTGGAACTAAAATGCCCATCCCAATCATGAAAACAGCCCCAGACCATGATGCCTCCTTCACAATAACTTTACAGTTTGGTGAATCCTGGCATCCGACAAATCCACCCTCGTCCGAGACTGCCAGAACGTGATCCATGACTCCACTGTTGTGGATCATGTTGTAAAACTGCAAGGTGTAAAACTCGTCGCCACTGGACTGTGGCGACGAGTTTTACACCATGCCTTGCTGCTGCTTGGCGTTGGCCTTGCTGATGTTGGCGTGTGCGACTACGTAGCCATGAAAAACCCATGTTTTTCAACTCCCGACGAACAGCTGTAGTGCTGGCGTTGCTTGTCGAGGCATTTTTGAACTTGATAGCGTATGTTTCAACCGAGGACAGGCAATTTTTCCCGTTCTTCACCTCAGCGCTTGGCGCTCCACTCTGTGATTTATGTTGTCTAGAAGGTCGCGATTGTACTGTTGTTGCTCCTAGGCGTTTCCACTTCACCATAATATCACTTTCAGTTGATCAGGATAGCTGAAGCAGGGTAGAAATTTCCAGAACCGAATTGTTGCATAGGTGTCATCCTATGATAGTGCCACGTCGAAAGACATTGAACTCTTCCACACTGCCCATTTTACGGTTAATGGAAAATGACCGTAAGACCATGTGCTTCCCTTTATACCTGTATGAGCCATGGTTGTGATGTATAAGGCCATATCCACTACTACTACGAAGGCTCTCCTGATATTTTTGATCAGATAGCGTAACTAAATACTGAGTTTTGAAGACTAGTCTAGTGCTGATTTTAATTAGGATACGAGTGTGCAAATCCCGTCAAATATTTTGAGGAAATTCTGATAGGAAAACTTCTTAATTTGAAGACTAAAATAAAATTGAAGATTTAAGCTCACATTTTATTTATATTTTCCTTGCAGTCATAAAGTATATTAAGAGAAGGGAGTTAGAATAGAAAATAATACAAATTATTTTTCAAATAGAAAAATAATTTTCCTCCAAGCAATAAATTAATCTAAGTACAGTAGCAAACAAATTAATCCGAACACTCACATTTTAAAGAAAAATTTTAATTTCACTAGAAAATAAGTACAAAAATTCAACTCCGACTTTACTTAATAATTTATATGTGCCCCTCTGTTCCTAATAAGTTCAATAATTCGCTTAGGCATGGATTCCACCAACGTAGAATACATTTTTCTCATTTCTACATCTCGAAACCATACTTTCATAATGGATTGTATTAAGTTATCCTTGGTATCACAATTTAATTTTCCAAGTCTCTTTTTCCGGCCCACAGATTTTCTATTGGGTTAATGTCGGGAGAGTTACCTGGCCACTGTAGCAATTGGATGGTGTGATTTTTTAGGAACATCTTTCACCTTTTTTGAAGTGTGGCATGGAGCGAGATCCTGTTGAAAGATGACTTCTTTGTCTTTCTGGATATGTGGGACCAATTTTTTTCTCCAATATTTTTATGTATTAGTTCCTTTTCATCCTACTGTCAACAAACACAAGTGATCCTGGACCGTCATGTATAAAACAAACCTAGTATAACAACCCCAGCTAAAAAGATGATGTATAAAAACATCATCTTTTTAGCTGGGTGTTTAGGAGCTACTTGAAGGTGGGCAGGAGAAGTCTTCTCAGCCGCTGATTTGCGAACATAGGGCACTCGCTGTCCTTGGACAAAGAAATGGTTCTCATGTGAGAATATGACCTTCTTCCACTTCTCAACAGTCCAATCTTTGCGCACGTTTGTCCACTGGAGCCTCTTTTTCTGCATAGCCCTTGTCAATAATTGTTTCTTTTTTGGTTTGTGGATAGTCCGCCCTATTTCTTAGTCTTAGTCTGACTGTCATATCAGAAACATCATTATAACTAGCTGCCAAGTCTCTCTTTAAGTCTACAGCAGACAATCTTGGCGTCATTTTGCTTTTCCTAACTAGTAAACGATCTTGAGTAAGTGTAGTTTTCCTTTTTCGCCGACATTTTCCTTTTCTGTCAATAGAAAAAGGTACCGTCTCCCTAAGCGTGTTTTAAATCGCATTAGCAGTACCCAGACCAACACCACACTCATTGGCGTCATGGATGTCACCACACTCATTGGCGACATTTGAGTCATGGATGTGTGCTGAGAAACAGCACATATTTTTGAACGGTTTCTTAGATATGTATCCATTTTATAGCTACACAAAGTAAATAAAACACTACGAATGTCAACTTGTTTACACTATTAAAAACGCACAACACTATTAATAAACATCGTGGAGACACTTAAAACAAGCAGCACTCAACCAAAATAGTGACTAAAACCAAAATTATGTAAACGGAAGCAAAATCGAAGCTGAAAGCAAAAATTTGACGAAAATTCGACTTGATCGGATTAATTTGTTCCCTACTGTAATAATTTTCACTAATCAATAAATAAATTAACTAATCCCGCTAATAAAATGTTGCCCTAAAACTTTTTTTTCTGTACCTGCACTCTTGCTTCTGTCAGATTAATCTTCATGGCCAAATCTTCTCTTGTAAATACATCGGGATAATGAGTTTGTGCAAATGCCTTTTCCAGTTCTTCAAGCTGTGACGAGAGAGAGAGAGAACAATGCATATTTAGGAAATGGTTAAAAAGGTTATGGCACCTAATTTGATACGAGTTATTAAAAGTTCTGTATTCATACGACAAGAAAAACAATAATATAAAAAAACTCTCGTTTTTAGTGTATAAGACGAGATCCTTTTTTCTCCTTTCTGTCGTTTTGATTACCTTCAGGAATTTCTGAATGGTTTTGTTAGAAGTAAAGATTTATTAAGAAGCAACCTAAGTATCTTATTCTGTGGTAATTTCAACAATTATGTGTAATAATTGTAAAAGCGTAATTAAAATTTAGTGTTAATCAGAATTTTAGAAATTGTAATATTCATTTTTTATTACATTATTTCGTGGCTGATAAATGTTTTTGGCTGCATGCTGACTACTCAGTGCTTCTTTATGTTGTATCTTCCTGCTTTCTCACAGAACAGAACACATTCGTTCTCTTGCATGGGAAAGAAATAGTACTTCTCCGATGGCGTTCATACTAATCTTCATATAACCTGTGCTTATGTTGGGGAAGTTCCCATGAAACTTATGTTCCGGAAGACAGCAGAGTTTCCCTGGTTGCGATCAGTGTATTCTTCTTTATATTATCATCTTGACTCGAATAAACGATCCTTCTCACGCTGATTACTCACAAGAGCATTTGAATGGTATTTATTAATGTCGTCTGTGTTTTCATTATAGGAAAATCCACTGGTTTGCCCTCTTGCTATTGATCTAAGGCATTGCTATGAGGTCTGCGTCTGCAACCGTAATAAAGCAAGTCTACAAAGGCCAGAGGAGGGGGTGGGGAATAAATTTTGAATTCATTTTTCAAATATATAGTAACAAATTCATATTTTGCTTGCTTACGGAATTTTAAACATATTACTACAAAAATGTCGTTTAAATTTTTATCTTCAAATATGTTTAAAGTCAATTATACTTATTAAAATCAACTGTTTCTTCAATTTATTGTTTATCACAACTTTATTTTCATCGAGACAACTTAGAATCTATTTAATTGTGATTAAAAGGTAATAAAAATTATAAATTTATCTCAGTCATTTATACTCTACCTTAATTAAATAATCAGAACAATTTAAATGATAAACTTCTGTTATTCTGTAATCTTGGTACTAAAGAAATAGCAACGAAAAGCAACAAACCAATGTTTTGACTACATATGGCCGGATGCAGCAAATACGAGGGTGGTATGAAAAGTTCTCGGCCTAAAAATTAAAAAACGAATTTATAATTTCAAAATTATTTTTATTTTCAACTCTTTATCTTCTTATTCTTCCGTAAGGCTAATACATTTATTCCAGCGATGCTCCAGCGCCATTCTCCCGTCCCTGTAGTGATTCTCAGTAAGATTTGTAAAATACACTTCTGCAGCTGCAATCACCTCTTGATTCGAAGAAAAACGCTGACCAGCGAGGAAGAGTTTTTAGTTTTGGGAAGAGACAGAAGTCAGAGGGAGCCAAATCTGGGGAATAGGGTGGATGTTCCAACAATTCATAGTGCAGATTCCCATTGCCAAAACACCTTTGTGGGGAGGTGCATTGTCCTGATGAAAGATGTTTTTTTTTCTTCTGAAAACCGGGTCTTTTCTCGCGAATTTTTTCGTCTAGTCTGGTTAAAGATCGGAATAATATTCCCGGGTTATTGTTTTACCCTTTTCAAGATAATTAATAAACAAAATGCATTTAGCATCCCAAAACACTGATGCCATGACCTTTCCTGCTGATGGAACCGAGTTTGTCTTCTTTGTGCTGAACTTGCTTCTGTCTTGAACTGGCTTCTGTCCACTGTTTTGACTGCTGTTTGGGTTCTAGTGTGTAATGGTGAATCCATGTCTCATCCATAGAAATAAATCGATGCACAAAATCAGTTTTATTCTTGTTAAAACGCTCCACGCACTGTTCAGAGATTTTCATGCGAGTGCGTTTTTGATCTGCTGTGTGCAAGCACGGCACCTATCTTGCGCAAAGCTTTTTCATTTGCAATTCTTCATGCAAAATATATCCTACACGTTTTTTTTTTGAAATGCATATAGTCTTAGCAATTTCGCGCACTTTGACTCGCCGGTCATCCAGTACCATATCGTGCACTTGATCAATGATTTCTGGTGTTGTTACAATTTTTTGGACGTCCTTCACGTGGATCATCTTCAAAGCTGGTATGGCCACATTTAAACTTGTCAGCCCATTTCTTAATTGTCAAAAACGAAGGAGAAGAGCGCCCATAAACATTTATGAACTTCGAATGAATTTCTTTTGGATTTAACCTTCTTTTACAAAGAATTTTATAACCGCACGATACTCAGTGTTATCCATTTCAAGGGATACAGACAACACTTTTGCTTCAGACAGTTGTATAAAACAAACTACTTGATAGAATGATTTGCAATTTCACACGGATGCTTATAACAGATGTACCAACTTAGAAAAAAAATCGTGCCGATAGTGTTTCCATGTATGGGCGAGGCCGAGAACCTCTCATACCACCCTCGTATAATAAAACCGGCTTAACTTTAAAATACGCATATGATATAATCGTTATTTCATAATTCGCCCTAATAAAGGGTGCCTGTTGGAGTTGGAAGTGCATCATAAAGTAGTAGTGATACTAGTAACGACAGGCCAATAATTATTCATTGCTCATACACGCCTCGATTTTCTTTTTGCTGTCCAATACTGTAAACTTCTATGTATCAGACTATATGGTCTTAATTACAATGATTACTACAAGCGGTGTTTTGTTCTTGAGCCTGTACTTTCCAAAATACACCTTTCTCATGCAGACAATCATTTAATCAAAAATTGCCTTGGTTCTTGTGTCGTTTTTCGGATTAGGTTGGAAGTTTAATATTTTATTACTTTTCTCAATTGACTTGACAGGGTTATCAAGATTGCATACTTCCAAATTACTGATGTGAATTCCGAGTCAACGAAAACTGAGGAAAATAATTTGAATCCGTTGACTGTATTAAACTTAAGTCTGAATTGTATACATAACTTGAAGCAAAGCAGAATTAACGAGTTGATCTGCAGAATAAATAAGTGTTAAGTGAACAACATAAAGTTGACAGAATGCAAAATAAATATTTAAAACTGCTATTATTATATTCTGGGTCGACTCTTAATTGGCCCAAAGAATTGTTTGATGTATTTTGTTATATATTTAGAATTTTTAATACATTTCGTATATTCATTTTGTTTGTATATTTAGAATCGTACGTTTTCTTAATTTTAAGCTACTCTCCCTCTCTCCTTAACAAACAAAAGGTTGTAATCGGTTTTGAGGTTCGGTGAAGTTTTGCTTTTAGACTGGTTTATGCTAGATTTCTTTTATATCTGATTTTGCCAGGTTTGTTATTATACTGTATGTTCACCTGAAAAAGACATATTTGGGCATTATTTTGACACTATCCTGGTGGTTAGTATTCACAGAAGAACTGATGATAGATGAAAGACTAATTGGAAATTTGTTGACGGAGTTCCAAACTGAATCAGGATATTATACCATTCTTTTTTTTTTTCACATGGGAGTTTCAACTTATAATGGTTTATAAGCTTTTGAACATTGTACCCTTTGATTGGAAAAGACCCGAGTTCGATTCTCATCGTAACAATAGATATTTACGTTTGAAGTTGAGTTAGCCGATCTCATACGAAAGTAGCAGTTTTTTTTTTTTTTGGAAAATTGGTTTTTTCATTCCACATACAGGCAAATCGGCCATAGAATACACGCGATTTACAGAATACAAAACTGCTATTGGTAGGCGTTAATCGCATTGTATTTGGATGCGAATAATGCCGTGGTTTGTAAGGAGTCCAAGGACTTATCGCAGAAGTATCCGGTGCGATGAGCCCTTGGTTCCCTTACAGACGTCATGTAATAATAATAATATTAATATACTAATAACAATAATAATAATACTCTTGTTATTGCTATTGTTATTACAGGTGTAGAATTTAGTACAACGTTATGCCTAGATTTAGGAATATCATTTCATTCAAGTTCCAAACTTCAGAAGTGAATATTATAATATATTGATATGTTTAGTTAAGGTGCAAAATGCAATTGTACCACTTAGTTCAAGTGAGTGGAAATCATACCCAATATTCGACTAAAGAACATGTTTGAGGTAGATATGAGTGACGAAAATATACTAGCAAATGGAAAAATGAAAGCCGTCTGCTTCTGCCAGATACCATACGTGTTTTCCTTCTAATTTGTAGTATACATTTTTTTCCTGGGTTTTCTTGCCGAAGAGCAAAAGGTTTAGAAAAAAATAAGATTCATACAAATTCATATGCAGTTTTCTCTAACTATAAAAAGCAGGATAATTTACTCTATCGGTTTTTTTTTTTTTTTTTTTTTTGTCTTTAATATTTTCAGGTAAGAGATATCGCTAACATTATAGAAAAACAAATTAGTAGACCAACCATCCTTGATTCTTCTTTACACGCAAGTGTTGCTGAATGACACAACTGCATCATTCGCAACTATTGAATCATGTGCTATTCGTGCCAGATCATGTGTAAGTACAGTGTGGCGTAACCATCGCATAGTTAAACATGGCGTCAGTTGATTAATGCTTAGGGACTCGTTCGAGTCTATTTCTGTCTCTCCTACTCCAGGGAAACTTCACAATGAGTCAACGGGTGACAATGGGTGTTGTGGTACACTTCCTGTTCAGTGGTTGGTAGCCAACCGTGGAAATCCAGTTTGACAATAAGAAATTATGTGTTGCTCTTCTACAGATTGCACGGCTGATTATCACTCGCTCTGTATGTAGAAATTCAGCCGCGTCATCGTTGGCGTTTGCGAGGTTTGAAACTCTAGCTTACTCAAATTAACTAAGCAAAATAGATGGCAACAAATGTTAAATATGTCTAATAAACCAATCACTTTCCAAGATCTTTCAGTTTTGGCTTCTTTATTTAAAGATTTTCGGAAATGCTGATTGTATTCTATAACGAATTCCAACAACTTTTTTTTTTTTTATAGAGACATTGAAATAATGAATTCTTAGGTTAGGAATAGCCAAATCGCAGGCCATGGATTCGAAACTCACGTTGGGTATGTGGATGTTTGTGAATATCATAAGATGAGTTTCATAATTAAGTGTGAGACCATCAGCCTACTTATTGGAGGCTGATGGTAAGCCGGGTCTCCGTTGCCTGGTGCGATCCGCTCCGAGGACAGTGTCAGGCGGGGAGTTTGACTGGGGCGGTACATCTGTCAAAAGGTAACGCAGGTGTCCTAAGGCGAGCTCAGCGAGGACAGAAACCTCGCGTAGAGCAATAATGTCCTGGAAAGACTAGCGTTCAAATCTCGCTAGAACACAAGAAATCTTTACAGGGACTTTTCAGCTGAAAGTGAGTTAGCAGGTCTCATACGGCTGTGGCTGGATTTTATTCTGCGGGAACTTGGTTTTCATCTCTTAGAACAGAAGCCTTATAGATTTCGTATTCCACTTACTAATGTGCTGTAGCTTTCTTACTATTCATTGATGGAATTCACGTTAAAAATTACCGAACATTCAAAGTAGTCGTCAAGAAACTATTTTGGGAAGTTCAGAATAGTAAATATTTTTTTATATTCACAGATTAACAGATTTGCGTCACCTGTCACAGATCTGATGCTTGTAATCACAATCGCGTATATGTCCATACATTACTTCGGTTTTGTCTGGCTGATTTGCCTGTTTGCGGATGAAAAACCAAATTTTCCGTAGAAACCAGCTAATTCACCTTTCGATGAAAAAAAAACCTTATAAAGGTTTATGACTTCCTGGACGAGATTCGAATCTAGGTCTTTCTTAGACTTTCATTGCAAACATTATTTTTTTTTTTATTGGAATAATTTAAATTATCATCCATAATTATGCTATAACTGAAAAATATCACATAAATAGAGAGATTAATAAAACTAATAAATATAGTTATTTAAACCACCTACATAATCATTTGAACATGCATTAAATTTTATACAAGTATTACGTAAAAACACTTTATTTCACTATTATCAAAATTAAAAAAAAAAGAAAAGAAACTTTGAATATTTTTATGGTAGCGGAGAGCAGTACCAACCTGCTGTACTGTGAAGGTGGTCCTATTTCTTCGCTGCTTCCTCCGTACGAAGTTATCGTCATGGAGATCCGATTGATAGCCATAGCTGCTGTCTGTAGGGAGAAAGAGCAAAGTGGGTGTGAGGAAAATGTGAAAATGGCATGCCTCAATCGGCTACTGCCGGAAAAAATTCAATACGCTTAAACCCCCCCTACGTTTTCCCCCGAAAATCGAGCGTGCATTCATCTCGTGATGTGGTGAGAACACGAGTAGCCCATACTTGAGAGGCAATGGGCACCAAATTGAATCAAATACATCGCTCATGAGGCTAGTAAATTCATTACATGTTTCTTGCCCTCTGGCGACGAGCAATGCGGAATGCGTGTCTATATAGGCTCAATGGTCCTCTAGCGGAGACCCGAAGCCAACGAAAGTGCAAACAAGTAGAATGAACCCGATAAATTGTTAGCTTAGCTATTTCTTTTGCTAGAGCCAATAGTGCTCGCGCATCTAATATACATGTCTGTTGACTAATCTTCTTCTGACAGATTGGCGTTCGGACAAAATGTAAAAGGAGGGTGGGGGGGAAAGGAATAGACAGAGGAGAAGGAGTATGAGGGAGGGAGAAAAAAGAACGCAATTTCTTCGAACGTAGATCATAATGCAAATAGAAGGGAGAATATTGTTAGGCGTTGGTCGGCGGCACGGAGATGTAGCAAATAGCCTCGAGCTAAGTTATTCAAAGCCAGGCGGCAACGACTTGTTTCTGGAGCGTCCAGATCAAAGTTACTTTCACCTCCTTTCGTCCCCTCACCCTCCCCTCACTTCTTTTCTTAAAGATAATCGGTACCGAAATTTCATATACATCATTTTCCCGCACTGTTTGGCGTTTCTTTGTAATGGCGCGAATGTGTGCGTTTTCACGAGTCGAATGCCGAAATGATCTGAAAGACTTTAGCAGTCAGCAAACTAGAAAACCTGGTTGTGTGCCCAATTGAATCAAGTCAATAGGGACAAAGGTTATTATCTGGGCGACCAAGCATACAAAGAGTCTGATTTAGGAATCTTTTCGCCAAAGCAATAGGCAGCTGAGTTCTGTTTTCACCAATTTTAACTCTTCGTCCAGATGAAAAATGCAAAGTCCTTTTTTTTTTTTGGAGTAATGTTCGAAACTGCGTAACCCTATGGGCATTCTTGTCGTCTTGAAAACCTCATAATATTCACTCTCCGTAAAAGTAAACTGGTTAGAATTGGAAGAGGCGATTGCTGCACAAGCATGCACACATACAAAACAAATTCTTCCACTCATATTGAGAAATATGCGAACCTGGAGTATATCATGAAAAGATGATAAACCGTGTACAAATATGAGAAGTGCAGGTTGAAAAAAAAAAAAGATTCACATATTACAATGCCTAAGAATTACCTTCGCTTATTGCGTTTATTTTGGAATAAGACGATATTTGCGTTCGCTCTTGAGTACTTAAGGGAGGATAGGCAGGCGGGATATGCAAATGTTGCAGAATTAGAGTCGGGAGATAGCGACTGATTTAGATCGCTTTGCAGGCGGTTATTTCTCGTCTACTTTTTCACGAGGGGTTTATTTTTATTTATTTTTTAACGAGTTTTCTTTGATTCTTGATTTTCTTAGTACATTTTATAATGGTTATATAGAGAGAGTGTGT
Source organism: Typopeltis vanoorti (assembly GCF_054136105.1). Lineage (NCBI taxonomy): Eukaryota > Metazoa > Arthropoda > Arachnida > Uropygi > Thelyphonidae > Typopeltis > Typopeltis vanoorti. The sequence continues at coordinate 9,410,177 of NC_143567.1, read as the reverse complement.
TGTCTACGCGTAAGATGTAAATACTTATTATTTTAAATCATTATTATTATTGAAGGAAACAAAGCTACGTATTGAGGAGTTTACTATTTGTAGGAAGAAAAGAAACTTATAAGAATATAAGAATCCTTGAAGTGCAAATGTCCATTGCTTCAAGTGGGATAATTATCCCCAGATTGGTAACTAGGGTTCTCAAATATTTAGAAAGTGAACCACCTTGATAAACCATATGGTATTTTTTATATTTTAACGTAAATGACGTAATAAGCACATACTGTATTTCTGATTTTTTAGGTTCTTCTAGGACTAAAGATAAACCATGAAACCCGGATTAGCTGATAAGTTTTTGTTTTTTGACTGTATTTTTAGTAAGAAAAAAATAGAAAACAAAGTAAAAATATTTGCTCTGCAAATTCAAAATATATATTCGGGCATAATTTCTCTCCACTATGCTGTAAGAACGAATAAGAGATTTCATATGTCATGATAAATGAGTCCCTAACTTCTATTGATGCTGCACGTGGGCGAAAAGACTACTCTACTTCGCTTTAATCTAAACAGCGAGATTGAAAGTTGTCGTTGAGATGAAGTAGTGATTGGCCCTGCTTATGGCGTGCAGAGGGTCTCGATTCTCTAACCAACAGGCTACACATTCAAATCCCACTGTACTGTGGATGTTTGTGAAGCTCTGTAGGTGGTGGATGAGTTTCACTTCCTAGTATGATAGCAACACCTTGTCTGTTGAAGAAAGTGGCTTGAAAGAAATTATCATAGGTAGTCTCCTAGACATGCAAACAAGTACCATCTCTCTCGCTCTCTCGCTCTCCCCACCCACAAACCCGCCCACCCACACACACACTAGCACGTTTCTGCCACAGCGCAGACCATAAGCTAAATTATATACAGAAAAATGTATGCTGTTTCTTACAAATAGTTTCCGTATTTGCAAAATATCAAGAATGGCATACAGATCACCAGTGGAATATGCGAATAAATCAAAAAAAAAAAAAAAAAAACCATTGGATCAAGGGGATCAAATAAATAGGTGATACCATACCACAGTTAAATATTTATACATGAATATCATTCCAGTGTGTTGTCTCCTATCCAGGAGGTTGACTACGGATAAGGAGAATGTGGTGAGTACCCTATCTCTTCCACATTGTTGTACGTATTCGTGGCTGTAGATCCGTATGTGTTCATGGGGCCGTTTTGCCTGTTCTGAGAGACGACAAACCCGAGTTTCTGGATGAAATAATCCTCTATCCTCCGTATGAGACTGGCTAACTCACCTTTAGTCGAAAGAGACCAGATAAAGGTTCCTCATGTCATGGACGGGAATCAAACCCAGGGCTTTCCGACCAAAGGGCTTCGTTTATACCAAATGAGTTATGAAGACCCCATGAATAGTATTTTAATAGGCTTATTAAAATATATATTAATAAGTTTTAACATACTATATTATATTCATATTGAACTATATATCTTATTTGACAAAATGAAATTAAATATTAGAGTTTTTCTTCATGTATTCGATGTGAATATACACATATTTTATCGACGCTTTTTATAATCTGCAGCTATAGTTTTGAATACTACTACAACTATTATCATGATATTTTATAGGTAGATTGCAAATTACATTTGTTACCTCAACATATATTTGTTTTGTTTAGTTTTGTCTGTCTGTGTTAATTTAAAACTGTTATTGCTAAACCACTCATTTAGTTTTATCATGTGATGGTTAAAGTTATTTTAACCATCACATGTATATATTAATGTTATATCATAAACTAACGACATCATTTTGTATTCACCCAGATCATCGAAATATTTTAAAAGTAAGTTTTCTATTACTTAAATAGGATCTAAATCAATCATTAATGCCATGCCATGTCTAATATCGTACCTTGTCAGCTCAACAAGTTTAGAATATGTCAGAAAAATATGTTTATGACGTATGCCAGAGTAATAAGAGTGTAAATTTTAAGTTTTCTAACTGGTCCATTATTATGACGAGACAGAAATATAGAAAATATGAGAAAACGACAGTAGAAAAAGAAATTAATAACCGTAAACTAAAAGTCGAAGCGAATGATCCTTAGCTATGAGACTATGAGATGCTAATTTACCATATAAACATGAAAGTATAGTCACTGCCATAATAAATTGAAAAACAAGAAGAAAATCCAAAAATATAAAGTTGTTTTTTTCAACTAGTCCAAAGTTAATGATATACTTTAGTAATAAAAGGGTGAAAATTAAAACTAATACCTTTGACTATTATCCTGTCTTTATTTGCAGCAGATCAATGATAGAACAACAAGAAAAAGGAGAGAGTTAAAAAGGTAGAAATTCCGAAACATCCAGCTAAAGAAATCTCGCTCACCCTATACAACAAAAGCATATATCAGGACTTGAATTTTCAGAGTAATAATAAAACAGAATGATACATTTCGGAACTTTTGGCGATAAAATGAGGCCTAGAGTATTTATTTGTTGATTTTACACACAGATTATGATATAAATATACACAATCTGTATCACAACATTAGCAATGTAGAATACTGTTCGACATTTACAACCAATCAGAACGATTTTTAACTCTTATGTCACCATATAAGAGCACTGTGCTTATTCAAATTGCTGATCAGTCATATTTTTCTGAAGATAACTGATTCAAAATGACCAACACCTCATGCAGATACCATTCTTATCCCTTTCTCTAGTCATGACTATGTTTCTTATCACACATTCATCGCTTTAAAATATTAGTTGTCCAATCAATCTATTCTATTATCTTCACGTAGTGTATTTATCTCTTGATAATATTAATGGCAAAGCTTATTCACTCGTTGTATTCAAAGGTTATTATTCCATTCTTTTAACTTACTGAATCGCTGTCTTTCTTTCACGTTTTATTGTCTTCTCTTTTCCTCTTACGGCATTGCACAACCCTTTCATGTTTTTATGGCCAACACGATAGACCAAACATAGATAAAGATCATTCATCTTTAATTTCAAGGTAGGTTTCTTTTGGCTCATTTTCTCGCATTTTCTATATTATTCTCTTTTCGTATTAATGAACAAATTGTTAAGATTAAAACTGGCAACAAACATGGCAAAACATATTTTTCTGACATAGCCTAAAAGAAGACTTAACCGGGGTGATCCACCAGATTCTCAACTTGTTATGTAGCTCGCCTATAGAAATAACCTGAGAAGTAACATGAACATCTTGTTCAGAATACTAAAAATAAAATACCACTTCTAAACATTTTCAAAAGCAATGTTTTGTTGTACACATTCATATGTTTTAGAAATATCAAGAAAAATGGCTGCCGTAAACATTCCTTTGTTTAACCCCCACTGGCCGTGGAGAACGATCTAAGTCCTGGTACTGGAACTTGCCAGTGACCCAAGTTAGTTCTTTCTTTGTTATTAAGCAATATTTTTATTTACGTGTCTCAGTTGACAGTTGACTAGTAATGCTGAACATTCCGAACAGAAGCGAAAGATGCGCCATTACTTAGTTATCTTACAAGTTTTGATCTCGTTTCTCAGCTAATGTTATTTTCTAAGCAAGACATCAGACAGTATTCACTAGAAAGTGATTAGCTCAGAAATGAAGTGGATTATCTGAATTAAATTATTTGATTTACTTCAAGTCTCCTTGTTACGTATTTCAATGAATTTCGTAGTGTATAAAATGAATCATTGTGTTAAAACTGGTCTTATAATGAATTCATTCTAAAATATTTAATGTTAGAAAGTCTTACAGAGAAACTACGGAGTCAATTATCAATATCAAATAATCGCAGTTACACATTTATGTAGAAGTTTTCATTGATAAAGAATATAAACTTAGTAAATAGATATACTGGCTTCATAATGTCAGCTCTTTGCTTTATGCGGACGATGTTATACTTCTAAATAAATCCGCTACAAGTCTGCAAGATTCCCTGACTAAATTGATTAACTGTTGTAATAGATATGGTATGAAGGTCAGCAATAAAAAGACAAAGACAATGAAAATAGGCAGAATCGTCGAAAATGTCAACTGCGTTGTGCACAGAGAACCTCTGAAACAAGTAAAACATTTCAGCTACTTAGGCACGATTTTTAATGAAGATGGTAAATTAAATATGGAAATAGACAACAGAATCAGCGAAGCTGGTATGGTATGAAGTCAACTGAATAAATTTATATGGAATACGAGAGAGATTAGTTAAAACACTAAATTAGCTGTATACAAGACAGTGTTCAAACCAATTTTAACTTACGGATATGAGAGCTGGGTCAGAAATGAAGCACTTGATCAAAGACTAGAGACTGCAGATATGAGAGTCCTGAGAAAGATTAGAGGCGTGAACAAATCGCATCAATGGCAATATTATATTAAAAACGAGGATATTAGGAAAGAACCTGACATTGTCAGCATCCAGGAATGTGTTAGCAGAGCTAATCTCAGGTGGTATGGTCACTTAAACAGAATGGGCGAAGAAAGATTATCAAAACAAGTGTTTTCTGCCAAGCTGCCTGGAAAACGATCAAGATATAGGTACAAGGTGCATTAGACGATAGAAATATAAGATCTGATAATGTTAGAGTCTTGACAAGTAACAGACTGATTTGGAGGAAAATTGTAGATAGGAAGTTAGTAATTATGTAATTTTTTCATGTAGCACTATCATATCCTGTACACCCTTTGAGGGAACATGGCAAGCAGTAATTTGATGATGACGATGATGATGACAATAATATTCTAAAATCTTTCTAAAATCCTCACCATTGACGTTGCAGTTTTCAAAGACACATAAATCCAAACACATACATGATTGTTTTCTATTTATGTGTCACAAAAAGTAATTATTATATTTCTTTGCTTCTAGACGAATTCAAGAGAACATAACATAGGTTTTTCCAAGCTTTATTAGGACCTTCTGCTCTGAAAAATTAGTAATTTAATTTTTGTATACAAATTGCTCAGCATAATCACATCTTTCTGCACTTGTTAAAACGACAGTTATGTGAAATGATGGAGAAAACTGTTCTCCTAAAGCTGATGAAGAACAGTTAAATACCTTCGCCTTATTCGACCCTTTATTCCTGTGGAGAAATGATTCCATCAGTAGTAGGTCTCCGTATAGAAGACTGTTGTCTATATCGATTATCACCTATTCATCACAGTGTAATGTGACCGCCAACATTATTGCCTATCAAATTGTTCACCGTTATGATTAACTGGTTTAGGCTCGAGTAGGAGGACTCGGGCACCTCTGAAAAAAAAAAAAAAAAAAGAGAGAGGAATTGAAGAATAGTCTGAAGTCTTGAAAGAAGAATTGAAATTGCTTCAGCAGGCCGAGTTTATAGATTTCAATGACGTCTAGTGGTGTATTATCAATCTAATGCCTCTGACCGGTAAAGTGGCCTTTTACTGATATGAATATACGATATTTGCCAGCATATAAAGACTGCTTTATAAATTTATGAAGTTCGGACTTCTCTTTTCTTTTGTATTTTATACTCATACGCTGCTTCTTTTCAGTTATTTTTGCAATTATGTTGTAAACATTTTGTGTTGATGCAGCAATCTTAAGTGATTTTGTATAAAAGGAATTAAGCAAATAAAATTCTTAAATGGCAGTTAACCTAACTGGGGAAAAACCCATGGTCAAAGCCAATTTCTGGATGGTTTCTGTACCCTTTGATAGATTTAAAGAGAAACATCAGAGTAATATTACTGTCTGACGCCATACAAAAAACAAGACTTAACTTCCAATGTCCTAGACGACAGGTGGAAATTTACTGTTTGTTGTATGCTGCGATATATCACTCGCTAATAAAACAACTTCCAGTGTTTAGCGATGTATCGCCGCATGTGACTGCTATAAGATGATCACCAGCCGACCTTCAGGTGCTAATAAATCATATCGGTCAGTTCTACTATGCTGCATACGATTGGTACAACAGAATAACCCGAAAGGTTGCAACGAGGACATCACTATGTATGTGATAGTGATGTCCTCCTCGTGATGGAATCGGGATAGTGCCTAGTGCGACGATTGATAAGAAAGTTTAGGACAATAGGTCACATTTGTAAAAGAATTCTAGAGGAACCAGCAATCTTTTTTTCCATACCATCAGTCTATGGTATGGAAAGTCTTTTCTGAAAATACGGCAGCTGTCTCAGTAAATGTCATTCAAAGTGCAAGCTCTCGCAAAAGGCGACACCCTGCAACATAATTGCTTTCTGACCAAGTTGTATGACAATGAGCGGACGCTGCTTTGTCCTCCAAACGGATGAGGCGCATTTGACACATTCGAGACGCTTAAAGTGTGTTTGGTCATCTCTCTCTCTCTCTCTCTCTCTCATTTTGTGCGAGACACAAAATGTGTACCGTTCATGAAAATATAATGCTAGGATTAAACGGCGCACAGTCCGTAAACATACGCAGTTCAATATAACTTTAATCACGCCGTACCCAGTAGGTAGTCATGGCTGCTCTTCGAGAAAGCGGATCTTGCGGGAAAACCATTTTCATGCAGGAGGCGATTCCAGTACACATTGATCGGACCATGTAGGCGACTTGGGAAAAATTTTCCGTGGGGTTATTTTCAACTGTTTTTCCTGTGGATGACCGCCACGTTTTCCGAACCAAAAGATTTCTGGTCTCTAAAGTGTATCTGCATCTAAAAACGTCCACGTAATAAAACTGTCACATTATAAACACGGATCTATTGAAAAGTATCACAGCTTTTATCTAGAACACATGTGTTTCTTAGAAATTCATAATTATAACGTGAGCTAAATCTTTCCTGCATGCATTTTGATCTCTAATTTTATAGACATTATTAGACTAAGAAAACTTTAATAAACAGCAATTTTTCCTCTTGTTGTTTATGGTAAATGCCATTTATCATTTGTAAAGTTCTCCGTGGCACAGTTAGTTCCGACGATGTCCTTTGACTGGAAAGACCTTCTAAAACATGAAGAACCTTTATCAGGGCTATTCAATTGAAGAGGGGGGGGGGGGGGTAACCGGCACTCATTTTTTTTTTTACCTGCAGCTCCGCTTTTTCATCCACCAAAAGAGGCAAACTAGAGATAGAGGCTGTCAGGATCAGATTTTCATATTACGACAAATAGTTGAGAAATCGCGGGAATATAAGAAAGATCTGTATTTAAGTTTTGTAGACCTACAAAAGGCATATGACAAGGTGCAAAGAGAAAAGCTACTCAAAATGCTACAGTTGTATGGTGTCAGTGGGGCACTATATTAAGCAATACTTAGTCTTTATTTGAGTTGTAAGTCAGCAGTTAGAATTGAAGGAAGTACAGGAAGATGGTTTGATGTTTAATCTAGTGTCAGACAAGGATGTGCATTATCCCTCTGTTGTTCATTATCGATATGGATCATATTATGAAAGAAAGTGTATTAAACCTGATATCAAATTGCAGATGTTAATCTCGACTCTTTACTTTATGCAGATGATGTATACTAAATAAATCTAGTACAAGTCTGCAAGATTCCTTGACTAAATTAAATAACTCTTGTAATAGATTTGGTATGAAAATCAGCAATAACAAGACAAACACAATAAGAATAGGGAGAAACATTGAAAATATCAACTGCATCGCGAATTGAGAACTTATAGAACAAGTAAAACATTTCAGCTAAGCTACTTAGTCACACGTTTTAGTCGAGATGATAAATTAAATGTGGAAATAGAGAACAGAATCAACAAAGCCGGTATGGTAGGAAGTCAACTGAATAAATTTATATGGAATAAGAGAGAAAGTAGTCAAAACACTAAATTATCTCTACATAAGTGTTATAGATCTGAGAGCTGGGTTAGAAATAAAACATTTGACCAAAGACTAGAGACCATAGATGTGAGAGTCCTGAGAAAGATTAGGGGCTTGAACAGATGGCATCAATGGCAATATCATATTGAAGATGAGGGTATCAGGAAAGAACTTGACATTGGTAGCATCCAGGAATGTATTAAAGTTACCATACATGGTATGGTCACTTAAACAGAATAGGAGAAGAAGAATTAACAAAACAAGTGTTCTCTGCCAGGTTGGCAGAAAAAAGACCGAGAGGAAGACCAAGATATAGGTGGATTGATACAGTAAAAAGTGCCTTAGAAGATAGAAATATAAGATCTGATAATGTTGGAGTCTTGACAAATAACAGATTGATGTGGAGGAAAATTGTTGATAGGATGTTAGTGGTGATGTAAGTTTTTCATGTAGTACTATCATATCCTGTACACCTCTTGAGGATACATGTCAGGAATTTGATGATGATGACGATGAAAGAGACAAACCGAAGAGCAATATACATCCTATTCCATCGGATCTAGTTTCGAAAGCAAGCCTGCATGTTACGGTTTGGGCCTGCACGTAAGCGTAAAGAAGAACAGTTTTAAAATATATTTAAGAGATTAAGTAGCTTTACGGAATTTCTTAAGTCAGAATCTATAAATTATTTTTCGATTTTTTTTTAAATTTCAGTTTTTCAACTGTTAATGTTTTCTGTTGCTATATAAAGCAACACGCATATTTACTGGAGCACACATACTTACTCCTGTCAACAAAACATTGTAAATTGCAAATTAAACAGAGTTAACACGTTCATTGCCAATCACGCGATATCACGTTATGCGAGGTCTCACCGGGTGGTCGATCATGCGTTATCGCGTGGACGTCGCTAACTAAATAAAAAAATAAAAAAAAAGTTGGCCACCACACGAAATTCCAATTTTCAGCTTGGCAATGAACGATATCGCGCGATCACGCGATGCGAGCTCTCACCAAACGGTCGATCACGCGTTATCGCGTGTACGTTGCTAACTAAATAAAAAAATAAAAAACATTTGGCCACCACACGAAATTCCAATTTTCAGCTTGGCAATGAAAGTGTTAAACGACGAAGTGGGCATGTATGAAATGTCTATACCTATGTTAAGAGAAAAGTTGATGACAATTGTTGTGAAATTTTGTTTTAGATATATACTGTAGAGTTTTTTTTTTATTTTCTTTTTTATATTTGGTCATGGCGTTCTTCCATTTATCAGCATTTGCAAATCCTTTTTAGTATTAAGAGTTTTCATTTTCACACCAAGTGGCGCGTATTTATTGGCCTTTATTTAGATAATTATTAATGAAAACAAGAGATCATAGACAATCTATGATCTCATCTTTACGATACAGCTTTCATAGATGTGTCGTAAAGATTTAAAAGTTCAACTTTTCAATTGTCATATTCTTGATTTATATTATTTATATTTGTAGAAGCATAACTGCCGAATGGCCTTTACATGTTCAGCCCGTGGAAATAAGGGTGTAAATATTTCGCAAAAATACATTCTGTTTGGGATAACCACAAATGAATGAAAGGTAAATTTCTTTGAGCCATAAAAGAACTAATTAATATCTACGACGCGAAGAATCTTTTCACCTGTAGACAAGTTATTCAGTCTCGTAACAGAAGTGTGAGGGTTCGTCCCATAAACTCCAGTTTTCATTCTGCAAAAAGCAAACTGATCAGAAGAACACACACGAAGTTAACATACAGAGTAGATCAGAATATTATACTGATCTACTCTGTATGCAGGAACTCCGGAAAGTCCATCTTTCAGCCGCTTTACTCATTTTGAGAAATGTCTTTCGAGTCGGACTAGAATCGAAAAGACTTTGTCTTGAAAGTTACTAGAAAAAACTTCTAAAGACTTTGTCTTGAAAGTTACTAGAAGGTGGCTACTCGTATAAATCGACAACCGCATAAATCATTAAACAAATACGAGAGATTTAATAGCAGAATAACTTCTACGTCATATCTCAGATCGAGATCTGTTTAGAATTAAAACAATATGGAATGATTTTTGAGTAAATGGTGACGGTAAGACAAAATGAACGCAAATAATTATACTTTTATCTGCTGCAAATGTTGGTAAGTGGATAAAGGCGTAACTATGGAAATAAGCCATGCAAAGCCATTTAAAAGTCGCTTCCTTCTCCACATGAAGATTTAGTTATTTTTCTATCCAGCTTTCTCTTGTTTACGCTTTGATTTTTATTGATCACGCGAGAAAAATATACTAAAAAGGACTAGTTAGTTTCGTTTCCGATCTTATTATTCCGATTGGAAATGCAGAAAGGAAAGATCTCATTTGAATTTGAACTGCGCCATCAAGAGGAGTCGGAGTTATGAAAGGCATTTTAATCTATAAATAATGTCACCGTTTCTTATTATTTTAAAAATACCAAACACATCAAATGATTCCCACGAAAATCATGAATATTTGCTCCGCGTAACGACTTGTTTTCTGGTAGAAAGAAACTTAATTTCTGGTAAAAAGTTAGTTTTAATTCCGAACAGGGCCGTATTTGGCATGCCCTAATTCTTCATTCGAATTCATTTCATTGGCCACTACAATGACCCGATGTTATTCTCTTCGAACTACACGTTTCTAATGATAGCCTTGTGACAGATGATGTAAGGGCCATTACCCTAAAACTACCACTGTCTGGAACACACACATACTTACCCATAACATTGGCGTAGGATCTCTAGTAACTCCACTAAACCTAGTGCACATAACTCATGAAAAGAAGCAGTATCGCACATCATTGCACTGCTACTTCCAAACCCTATCGTGCAAGAGCATATAACTTCATTCTCATTCCACAGGACCAGTTTTTATCGCTCCACATTCCACTATGAATTCTTTCTGGTACAAGGAAAGAATGAACAGTGTTCTCCCCGTCCACATTCGGCATAGCAGAATCCAAGGTTATGATTTTTAGCGATAGAGTGCGCTACTGTATATTCCAATGTCGTGTACAGCTTCAACGAGGTGAAGAATCCATCGTGGCATGGATTCTTTTAGAATCTGAAAAATAGTTTGGAAAACTGGAGCTGTCTCTTTTAGTGACAATGCGTGTAGGTTATTTAGTGGTTTCACCGAGCATTCCGCACTACAGTACTTCGCACTGATTCCATCTGCATTGAGAACTTCGGTCGTCCAAAAAAAAAAAAAAAAATCTGATTAGTATGATGGTGGAGCCACAAACAAGTTTTCTTTTCTTTTCTTTTCTTTTTTTCTTTTTTTTTTTTTTTAATAATTCGCTTCTAGTTTCTTCTATTATTAGAAAGAAAGGGCTTGCTTAAAATTGTTTCAAAAAAGAAAGATCGGTACGTTTTTATGGGCATAAAATATCTTCACAAAATCGAAGTATACAAAACTGGTCACCTCTCAGACACTCATGCGCAATTCCTGTTTTTTATTTGAATGTTTACGGAAAAGATCATACTTCCAACTGCATAAACTATAATTATTATCTATTTATATCATTTTTGTAAATATAATTGTAAAATATACAGTTAGAAGCAGTAATAATTTTGTGTTGGTTAGTTACTGGGATTCATTTACATATTTTACGGAAGAAAGCCGGTCTTTCATACCAACAGGATCTGCTTTCCTGGATTTATTTTTAAGGAATAATGTCTTCATTATCTACTTGATTTGTTACCCATCAACGACGAACAGCAAGTTGTGGCCATGATTAGCAATTTTAAGTTTTATTTCTATTATAAATTTCCTTTTGCGAAATTTAGGAATAACTAATAATGGTGTTGAGTACTCTTAGTTGCTGCCGAGTTGCGCTTTGAAGAGGTATAAATCACAAACATTACAGTACTGAGTTGCTATCAATTATTGATTCCAATCCAACACATGTGAACTAGATGGGCATTTTATTAGAGAGATATATATATATACTCAGTAGTACATTGGACCACCGTGAGCCTTCAGAGAAGCCTAGCCTTTATACGCTTGGGAACTGACACCCCGATATTCCGGAAATGCATCACAGCTGTCCTATCCCAATTGGGTCCTGCATTTCTATCAGATTTGTAGGCGGTGAAGCACAGAATTCTCGTTTCTCCACATCCTAAAGATGCTAACAGAGATTGAGATTCGGGGACTAAGGAAAGCAAAGAGACAATCCATTTGTGGTAAAGTTGCTATCATAATTCTGTAACTATCCCTGGATGATACATACCCTATGGCACAACAGGAGAACCGCTGTGTTATATATGCCCTGTAACATAACGGTTCTCCTGTAGGAACTTTCCATCACATGCAGATTAAAATGGTTGATATGAATGGATCTACTTAGCTAGCAAGGACATTCAGAACTTAAGTCTGGGTATTGAGAGGAATAAGAATTGTTAGGAAAACATGCCCGGGATATCGCTTACTCCACCCGATTTTATATTTGTGAATTAACAGGAACCAGAATTCATGCCGTGTTCCTTTTCTTCAGTCCTCTGATGTCCAGTGCTTGGTTTGGTTTTAATCGGAATTATGGCAGAAGCAACTAAGGCTAGTGATACCTGTTAATTGCGTATTTCTTGAAAGGTTTTGTATTTTGTTTTGAAAATTTAACGTTTCAACAAGGAAAAATCCTATTATTCCGTACAAGAGCCTGTTGCACTCTTCATTTCATATATCAAACTATAGCTACCGTACTATCTGGTTATTTATCACTATCATTCTTCGTTTGATTTCTCTCTAGTCACAACTTCTGACCATTTTTCATATACATCTGAACAAAAGTATCACTTTCTAGAGATATAACCTTCCGATATAACAGTTTCTCAAACAGCGTGCTGCGAGATAGCTAGAGGTGTGCAGCCAAATTTCATAGTAAAAAACATTTTCGTCCAAACTACACGCACTTTTGCCTATTTATACAATTATATTTATATAGAAACTTTCTCCACCCTAATCCTTATGTAACATTGGTTTATTTTGCTGCAAATGCTAAATTAAAACACTTCAAATCGAACACCAGTAAAAAAAAAAAACTATAAAAAAAATTATAAATTTATATTAAATTAAACGAGAGTACAGCATTTAGAACACATCTGTGTTCTAAATGAAATTTGCGACAGAAATGTGCACTCCCAAATAATAGGGAAGTGGGCAGATATGTGGAGTCTTCTCCTAGTATCAGGCTGTGACTCTTATATGTTTCACAAGCAAACCTATAGACCGGGCTATACGTTTAGGCATAATTTTAGTGATGATAACAAATTAAATATAGAAATAAATAATTAAATAAGTAATTGTAGTGTGTGGAAAATTTTATAAATTTAAATTTATATGAAACAAGAGAGAGAGAAAATTCAAAATTCCACGTAGTTAACAGTAATCAAAATATTGTACGATGTGCTATCTGAGGCCATCGTATGTACTATGTGCATACGATAGCCTCACATTGTACGATGAAATTCTCGAACCTGTACAGAAATCTACAGCTAATTGGAGAGCAAAAGCTCTATTACACACTCGCCAGTAAGGCCGGTAGTTTTGGTCCTATTTGCCCTTTTGTTCATATTTTAATCGAACAACCTGAACCCAAGCGTCATCCTGAAATATGGTATCATCACCATCTTGAAATAACTTGATAAACGAATGAACAAGGAGAAAAGAAGAATTTGATATTATGATTATAAAATAAAATGCAATGATAGCTTAAGGTTGCTGTCTCCTAAACTATTTGAAGAATTGGAGTTTATCTTTCTTACAAAACGAAAAGATCGTATCGATTTCAAGAAAACTTGTCTTTATTGACAGACGTTAATAATCCGTTATCCTTCCTTTGGCTAGAATATCCTTCAATACGTCATGGAAGACTTTGCGGTATACTTCTTATACTTCGTATACTTCTTAGAGTTGGCGTTTGTGCTCCATTCCTTCTGTAAGGCATTAGTAAGTTTCACTCATCAAGAGAACCTTGATCATGCTCGACTTCTGTATGCTACCTTATTGCACAGATGTTCAATCCGATTCAGGTTCAGATTTTTTTTTATGCTAGTCACTGAAATATATACTGATGCTATTCTTTTCAAAGAAATGTTTACTATCATTGCTTTGCAACATGGGGGGGGGGAGGTATCGCGTTGGAAAGTGTGATATCATAAAACTCTCACAATGCAACGCACATGTATCCATAACATTACTGCAGAACCTAGAAGTAATGCTTACATGTACTAATACTAGTAAATCAAACATACCATTATAAGCAATTTACATCAGTATGCTACCAGCTTCAAACTTCACCGTAGGGCAGCCCATTCAGATAAAATGCGTTTTCAGGTCATCATCCATACTAACTGTCCATTAAATTGGACGAGTTTGTTTGTACCGCTTCATGGGACCAATACATATTGCTCCAAGATCCAGGTTATGTGTTCCTTGATTCATGCCAATTGACCTGTGGGTGTTTATTGTTGTTAATAAAGGTTTGTGAGCTGCAACTGAGAATCCATGTCAGTAATGTTCATGGCTACTCCCATCGTAAGCGTACTTCAATTTTCAAACATTTCATGTTCGAGAATGGAAGTACTCTAAGACCGAATGATTTATTGGCTGAAAAAATCTTTCTGTATTTAAAACTGTATTACCTCCGCTACCTGAAACTGCGGAAACAGTACAGAGCTAAACTCAGTAGCAGTAATTATTTCAGAAAAGCCCTTGTAAAGATTCGTTGCGTCTAAGATGGGATTTAAACAGTTCTGCTAATTTAACCTAGACCAAGGAGACATTTTACTAAAATAATAAATTAAAAATCACAATAATGGTAACTGTCAGGAACTCCAAACTAAGAAAAAAAAAACCCTCCAAACATACAACTTAAATATTTTAATATTAGGTACTCCAAGAATTTTGAATATTATAATCCCACTCTCGGCATTCCTTCAATGACTGTAACTCGATGCATGAATCCTATAAGGTCTACAATAGACCTATGTTAGAATATTGCTATCAAAGCAAATATAATAACTGTGCACATCAATAGAATCATATTTAAATAATATTCGAGTACCTGATGAAAATAATAAACATTCTATTATTTTTATTAGCCTTCGCCATTTCTGAAACTTCCCCATGGATCCCGTTATAGAACGTTGCTGTCTCCTATTAGTGCAGCAGTAGCAGGACTGTTCATGCAGACATTAGCGAGAGGTAATTGGTGGGCCACGTCATTAAAAGAACTAATTTCCGTCTCGAAGTAGTAGTGCTGTGTAAAGTAACCTAATTAATTGTATAATTACATTGAGCAGTTGGTTTCATTAAGAAGTTTCCGCTCACCCCATTCTCGCTACAGATTCATCACTACCAGCTACAGAGCAGATCTATTCTAAAGTCATTATTAGCTTATCTAGTAGAATCTTTTATTCTTCAGAATTTACGCATGTTAACTGCAAAAATATTTTAAAGACAGTGTATGCACGTGACATTTTTAATATAAATGTGCAGGAAGCAGTGCATTATATAAAATATATGATTTTTTATGGCGGTAGGGCGCTACATTTTATATATGGATGCCACTTAAACATAGAATGGAAATGTGAATACCGGAGAAGCGGTGTCGGCCTGGTTGCCTAACTGGACAGCATCTTCGCTTTCCAACCAATAGGTTGTGGGTTCGAATCCTGATGTCGATATTTTGTGAATGTTTTTAGAGGGATAAATTTCATTTACTTGTGTTAGATCACCACCCTGCTTACTAAAGACCTTCAATTGGCTTGATAAAATGTTTAAGTAAATATTGTTGCAGTAGCAAATTATTGTATTAGAATTAAAATATTTTGAACTTATACTATTAAAATATAAAGCCTAAAATGCTTCAGTTTTGCAAGACTGATACTATTTATAATGAGGATATTAGAAACCCTCATATCAATACCAGAGCATTTCCATGTCAAGGCAACTCTCATGCCGAAGATTTATTCTTGTACTCCCTCGGGTAAATCCGAAACTTGTATGTTTCTTTCATTTGGGGTATAAAATAATGACGGATGATCTAATATCCTCATTAAATTGTATGTATTTCTAAATAACCATAATAAAGATTCTGTCATAGAGTTAATTAAGATTTTAAAAAAATACTTACATGGAGAGACTGCCGAATACATAGAGAACGGTATCGGAGGCGGTCTAGCTCCAACAGTAGTTGGGGAAACATTCAGAGGACAGTGATAGCAAAACATGATGACAACCTGCAAAACAGAAAAAGCAATATTTAGTTTAAAGTTAGTATTTAGAGTTTTTTATTGTTTAGTTCTATTGTGCGGGTACAATTGCAATAAAGAACATAGTTTTAATATGTTACTCTGTCATCGCTTTCAACACAGGTAACTCGACTGTAAGCATCATCTATGTTTTTTTTTGGGGGGGGGGGGAAGACTTGTGTACTTCGTTCTTAAGTCTCCTTTTGAAATATCGGGACTCTAAATTGTGTGGAAATTTTATTTATAACCCCAAAATTCGGAGTGGTTAAAATTGTCTGTTTCGGCGTATGAAAACTGAAGTATCCGCAAGAGAAACCTCCACCTGTGCATGAGATCGCTAACTCATCTTAAGTCGAAAATACATTTTAAAGATTCCTGGCATTTTTAATCGGAATTCGAACTAAGATCTGATACTCAAAAACCAAAAAGAAATTGTAGTATAGTTCTTCCGACATTTTACTATGAGAAGATTATCAACATAACAGTTAGATTATTTTGTTTCTCTCTCTCTCTGGACACACAAGATGAACTCTATGATAAGGAGAGTTCTCGTTTGTTCTTGGCCTTCGCTCTCTAGATTGCATGTTCAATTAATTTAGTAATTTCACAGATTAGCTTAACTATCAGATATATCGCATCTCTGACAATTAATGTAACATGTTAATTAACTTTTATATGCTATAAACATTTATAGCGTACAGTTTGCTTTAAACCATCTTTGATACTTGCATTTATTTGATACTTTGATACTCACACATATCTCGGTGTAAAAGTTTTTGGTTGTCGTTCCGTGAAAACAATCCAAAACAATGGAAATAAGGGAACAGCAGCTATCACTAATCTCTCCATTTTTTTGATCTATTAGATCCAAGTCACATTGGTAAAACTTGACCTTTATTTTCTTTATTTTGGGAGCAGCCTGTTTGGTGGAGTGCATATTATCTCGCTTTTGAATCCATTGTGAACATGGATATTTGTGAATGTGTTGGGTAGTAGATGATTTTGAATATAGCCTAGAAAGGGTTCTCCGGATTACTTAATCTATTGCCAACCCATGATATTAATATATTATATGCATGCCACCTTTCGTGTGTAGGATTACTATAAAATATTATCCAGTTCATCAGCTGTTAATTGAAACAACACAGCAAAAAGTTGCACTTTGTTTATAACAGCGACTTTGCTTACGATATAATTGTTGTCTAGTGCAGATTATCCTTTAAATTCGAATCTTAGTGTATACTGTATTCTGTACGTATTATATGAAGACTTATTTCGAACCTGTTATGCTCATTCTGGTCAATTATATCACATATAATATACCTGATATAATTAAGCACTCAAGGAGACGTCACGCATGCGTCTGATTTATCTGTGATATACTGATATTGTAATCAGCCTTTACATGGACACTTCCACTTACTAATTGGTTCAAATAGTCTTATTATGATAGATTATTATGACGTATATTTTAAAATTACCTGAAGTTAATGTTTGTTGCCTAATAAAGTTCATTAATGTTTAATATAGTATATTTATGAAAATAGGAAGATTGTTACGATTAGGGATTCCTCCTTGGCTCCGTCAGACTGCGTCAAGGAAACGCTATTAAGATATGCGTGTTTCTGGCCGAAAACACCCATATTTTAATTCAACAGACACACCAGAAACTTGTGTAGGACTTTTCAAATTCCTTAAATGAGTGGGTCTCTGAGGAGAAGGCAACATATTTTGTCAACAGGCAGACTGGCATGAGACAAGCAGGTAATTGATCATTTACATATCCTGCACATTCCGTTCTAAGGGATATTGCAGTAACAGATGGTGTACTCTACGAGCTAATACTCGTAGAATAATTAACAAACATGACCCAACTGTAATAATGACGAGCAAGAATATATTATTAGTCTAGGAGTGTTCGGAAGTAACTGGGTGTGATATTATGGAAATTTGTTCACTTGTGGAAAGAGTCTACATGTAAGGTTTTGGATTTTAAGGCTGAAAGTGCCAACAAGGAGATGGGAATTGAAATTTATCTCTTTTTACAATAAGTGCAGACAGCTTTTTTTAGCACCCAACGAGGAATGTACCGGATATCTCTCTCTCTCTCTCTGTCTCTCGTTTTGTTTGTTTCAGTGCACTGGTTATTTCAAGAACTGAATTCTTTCGTATTGACTGGATTGGTATCATTCTACTATCACCTTTCAAACATAACTATTTTCTAATACTTCAAATGTAGTTACAAACTTGTTTAGACATTCTAACATTTGCTTCAATTTGACATGTACAAAGCTTGTCAAAATCACATACTGCAATAACTTTGCTCTGACTTGGACCTTCGGAAATCTAAATCCAATCCAATTCGGATCTATAAAACGTACAGGGTCACCCATAAGTCACGAAGGGGGTTTAAAATGCAACATGTTTTCTGATTACGAATTTTTTTATTATATATTTTTTGGTATTCTAAGGAAGATTTGGAAAATTAATCATGGAAAAGTTCCAAACCCAAAATGAACCAAATTCGTGAAGTTTTATTTTGAAAATCAGCATTCAATATTATTAATTGGACATCACGTTCTGTGTGACTGCTCCCGACGTCTTCCTGTGGGGCTGCCTTAAGAAAAAGATGCACGTGAACAAATCCCCAGACAATCCAACAGCAGAGGAAGAACATTCCTGTAGAAATTTGGACAATGCAGACAGAAACATTAACAATTGTTGTAAAACATGCCTTACAAAGGGCTCGTCTTTGTGAAGCCAAAAATGGAAGGCATTTACGTGATTTGGTTTTTCATAAAGAACAAAAAAATTCTTCAGGTTGGTTCTGTGTTTCATTATAACAAAAATGAACAAATAATTAATAAATAAATAAGTTATTAAATTTTAAAACCTTCGTGACTTATTGGCCACCATGTATATAAGCAATTATAAACTATGTTAGTTCATTTTCTCAAATGTTTACAGCAGAATAGTTATTGCTTGCTTGATGGATGGAATATTTTTATTTTTTTCTTTATAATTCCGTTTATTTACTGGTGGAATGGTTTGAAAATATATCAATATTTCTTCGCTAAAATTGAACCATGGGAATGACGAAATTAAGAAAACATCAAATTTCAAAGCTGGCTGAATTGAATTATAGTGTGAGATCGGTTAGATCAACGTTCTAACCTGTATATCGAAATCTGATGAAGAATTATTCAGCGACACCTGACTGAAGTAGATTTGTGAATACATTTATTCGAATATATTAAAATACTGTGATTTAAACCAAAAGATACATCGAATTATAAACTTCTAGTTCTGTATCCCATTTTATAGACAGCTTGACTTTTTTTTTTTTTAGCTTTTATGGAATCTTTGCTTTTTTTGAAATGAGCTACTCCTCGAAAAAACGAATACCCCTATTCGTGTAACAGTTTCTATAAAATTTTAACAAAATTACTTTAATAAACGATTTCTATGAACCTAGAGATAACGGGAAATTTTTGTCATGTGACAGACGTTTTCATTAGATGTCATTTCAAAGTTACATACAGATCTACAACTATCATAAAGTGACCATAATAATAACTGTGTTAATCTCTAAATAAGCTTGAAAATCAGGCAAAAAAAACAGTACACTGATTCCTGATTCCTTGTACATAGATTTATGTATAAAATCCTGCACAGTGTGTGCTCGTTGTACGATGTTGCTATGGCAATATCACTAAGGAAGTGAACAGAAATTCCCATCGAAGTAATCGTGTACAAAACCTAAGGGCGAACACTATTTCTAAACATTACAACCGCAAATTCAGACAAATCCGCTTATGGCAATTTGTATAACTGACGATTTCGAATAGAAAGTGGATACACGTTCATATTTTCAAATTGTGCACAAAGGGGTTACGTGGTAGCACTCAACAGGATAAAAGGCAAAAGGCTGTGATAAGCGAATTGTGTTTGAAGGAAGTTCTTTTCGTGATTGCAAACTTCGATGTCTTGTACGGTCTCAAAGACATCATCTACATGATTTCATGTGGGGAAGAATTATTGGAAAGCTTGAAGAAGGCCACAGAATTACTGATATTGCCAGAGAGTTTGGAATATCGCATAGAGTTGTATTCAGGCTCTGAGCGGCGTTTCAAACCAATGGAATGTGTTCCAGATGTTTGCTAAGAGGTCGTCTTCGCTGTACCACGGGGTATGAAGACAGATTTTTGATTCTAATAGCAAAACGTAATCGACGCACCACGAAAAGTTAGCTTGCATGTTGGCTCCATTCAAGCACAGGCACGCGGATAGCTCGGCAAACTGCGGCAAGACGTCTGCAACAAGTAGGCCTATACGGCCAAAGGCCTGCAATCTGCGTCCCTTTACCCACAGCTTATCGTAGAGCACATTTTCAGTGGTGTTCTCTGATTAAAATTAGAAGATACCAATGGGCTAATGTATTCTTTAATATGGGAGACGTTTTAGTCTTTCCTCCGATTCTAGATGACACTTGATGTGCCGTGGAAGTGGTACTGCTTACCATCGCGAGAATGTTCTTGATAAGGATAGATTACGGCAGTGCTGGGGTCATGGTGTGGGGAATCATTATGCTTAATGGACGTACAGAGTTAGAAATGCTGGAAAAGCATTTCTAGCTCTGTACTATTATTGCAATGAAGTTCTTCAACGTCATGTTCGATTGTTCGGTGTTGCTGTAGGCGAAGAATTCATTTTTATGGATGACAGTGCCACACCACATCGTAAACGAGCGATGAAGATACTTCTGCAGACCGAGTTTATTAATCGAATCAAGTGACCAGCACTCTCCCCGGATCTCAACACCATAGAACACATTTGGCACGCAATAGGGAAATGAAATGCTGCTCAAAATTTTCCTCTAGAAAACAAACAAGGCCTTATCCATGCTCGGAAGTAAGAGTGGGTAGTTTTCTTCAAGAATTCCTGAATCACTTGGTGCTGAGCAATGTACTACGTTGTGAGAGCTGCATCGCAGTTTGAGGTGGACATATTCCATACTGAAAGATCTCTCCGCATAATTTCCTGTAAGAACTGTACATTAATTCCTTAACTACGTCCTTCAGAAAATTGTAACTTTTGCCAAAAACGTATTGCAGTTTAATTTGTACGAAATTTATAACATAGTTTTGTGTAATATAATTAATTTAGTATGCTGGGAATAAATTTATGTCCACATTTGACTATAGTTATGAAACTTTTTTCATATACAGGTAAACGTTATTTTGCCCTTAGCTTTTAGACACCAGAGTGTGTGTATATGTGTGTGTGTATATGTATATATATATGTATATGTATATATATATATATATATATAGAAAGATATTTAATGACTAAAAAACCGAGAATTAATTAAAAGCTTTAATGATAAAAAACACAACTAGTTTCGGCTTTTTGCAGCCTGTAAAAAGCCGAAACTAGTTGTGTTTTTTTTATCATTAAAGCTTTTAATTAATTCTCGATTTTTTAGTCATTAAATATCTTTCTAAATGTATCAAAGTAACCGAGTCAATGCTCATGAATACACACACGCATATATATATATATATCAGTGGCATTACGTGCTCATTTCAGTTAGGTGCTGCCGTGTGGCTTATGCAACCCGAGCTACAAAATTCGCATCGGCGATCGGCTACAATTAATTGGCCCAATGCAATTAATTGTAGGATAAAATTGAATACTCTAATTTATCAATTAATTGTAACCAAATCTGCATAGAATGGAGAACAATGTGTTTGTTTAAGATATATTAAAAACAATAATGAAGGAGATTGCTATATTTGATTGGTATATTTGAATTACTCAAAGATATAAAATTTGGAAGAGGAGGACGAGGCTTACCTCCTTCGACTGCAATCATACAGTCCATAAAAGCTCTGGCAGAAACTGAATATCCCGTTTTATATCCCATAGTACATCGTCAACACTGTTTCTCATTGTAAATATGGACAAAAAAATCATTATTTGTAGAAAATAATATATTAAAAACTTGTCTATATCGGTGTCCGAAACACGTCAGTTCACATTTCACGCACGCAAAACAGATGAAACTCAGAAAACAAAAACCGCAACTCATGAAAAAGGACAACGTTCAGTTGGATCGGTTGACACAATCGTAGCTCACACTCTGCCTTGCCTTCTTGGTGAACATATTGGTGGAAACGCTAAGAATTTTACTCGCTGCGCCATCTGTACGCAGATGGCGCAGCGAGTAAAAGGGCTAAAAGGTGTCCGTATTTGTGACCGCACACACCCAGGCTATTAATGGGAATGTGATGTAATGTTTCGCGTCGAAGTGTCCTCTTCATGAAGCATTAGATTCTTGTGTTTAATTTTAGGAATCTCGCGAAGCCAGGAAACAATTAGGGGAGTCTTGAACAGGAATGAATCCAAAAATCTGTGAAATTGCTATTCCGTGGGTATACACCACACACCTATATATATATATATATATATATATATACATACATACTTAAAGCTCTCTAGGAATACCGAATACTATTCGAATCCAATTCTCGTCCGTCCAAGAGGGATTCAATCCCTCTTGGACGTGTGTGTGTTTACGGGGCCTGTTTCGAAGGACGAAAAATCTGAGTTTCCTGGAGAAAAATCTCTCTACCTCCGTATAAGACTGGCTAATTCGCCGTTTGATTGAAAGTAGAAGATAAAGGCGTCCTACGTCATAAACGACATTCGAACCCTGGTCTTTCCAACCAAAGGTCGTAAGAGAATTCTGGAGTAACCGTAGTAGCTCAGCAACTATGGTCCATAGTTGCTGAGCTACGGTTACTCCAGAATTCTCTTACGATATGTTATTTCAAACTTTTTAAAAAGAACCAAACATGGGTATTCTCCTAATACAACTCTGTTATCTTGCTGAAGAAACTTCGAAAACTTCAATGATGCTATGCGCATATACATACCTTCTTGAATGAGAAGGATTAGCTAATCTCTGTATGATGGCTTAATAAAATGAAACAGTTATGCTCTCTGCAGGCTTCGCTACTGAGTGGATAGCATCACCTACAATAAAATGGATGTTTGTGAATATTTTTAGGTGGTAGATGAATTTCATAATTCCAGAGTGGTTTTTGTGGATGAATTTCATACCCTGAATGACTTGAAAAACTTCCATTTAGCTTCTATAGTAGAGTTGTTTGGATTATCTACCTTAGTTCCACTTATAAAAGCAATATATAAGAGATACAATCTTTCGTGGATAAAATTCACATAAAAATATTTTATGAGAAAAGAAATAATCATCGTAGATTAGACGAGTGATTTATAATGAATTTTGATTGCAAACTTCATTAGTGAAATTAAAACAATAAAAAAGTAAGGAAATCCTTGGGTACACCCATAAAATGGCGAGTTTCTTGTATAGAATTCGTATATGGTGACACCATTCATTATCTTGCAGTTGCACTGCAGACACATAAATCGACGAATGAACAGAAATGAATCTATTTGTTTAATTATATTGCTTAAGGCACCTAATTAGTAATTTTATGTGAATCGTAAATTCAACAAACGTTATATGTTTACACTGAAGCTAAGTTAGTTAGCTAAGTTAAACTAAAACCTTCTCCTCAACAATTCTCAGACGTTGTTGAGGAGAAGGTTTTATTTTTTACTTTTTTTTTTATTGTGAAACACGGGTTTTACTTCCTGATAAACAAAATACTCGGATGGAAAACATACGGAATTGACAGATATAATACTCGCTTTTGTGTAAATTTCAAATAACCAAATAATGCTGATTATACAGAATATATTGAGTTTTATGCGGTAACAAGAAGGCAGTAAACTTGTAAGAAGCAGCACTTTAGTTTAAAACTAAATGTCAGATCTCAAAGACCGAATATTCTCTTAAGACTTCATTACATGTGACAATTTTATTTTGGTTAGTTTGCTAAAGTTAAGCTGTAAAACGTGTTGCAAGAAAGTGATGATAATTTAGACGGAAAAATAATTCTCAGGTCAACTGCAGCAAACGTTAGTATCTAGTAATTGCGTTAGGTACCGTCATCCTAATTATTCTCGCACAAAATAGAAATAAATCACAGGTGGCATCCAAGGGGTAATAGATTTAGCTTTTTTAAGTCAAATAATGAGTTACACAAAATACAAGAACAACTCGTTGCGTTTATTTTATCTTTTGAAAATACTGTATTTAGAATGTGAATAAACGCAAGTGCGCTCTGTTTTGTTTCGTGGGCATGATTTCCTTGTCTTCATTCAACAGAAAAAGAGAGAGAGAGAGAGAGAGAGAGAGAGTGTGTGTGTGTGTGTGTGTGTGTGTGTGTGTGTGTGTGTGTGTGTGTGTGTGTGTGTGTGTGTGTGTGTGTGTGTGTGTGTGTGTGTGTGTGTGTGTCCGTCCGTCCGTCCGTCCATCCTATTAACTTCATAAATGACAACATAAATTAAATATTAAATTCATAGTAACTGCTTGGGATATGACTCCGGAGAAGAATAGGCGATGAAGTCTTCTAATTATACAACAGCGAAATGACTTTATCTTTGTCATTTCATCACAAAACAGGTGTTAAAGGACCGCCGATTAAATGCAGTTTTCTTCGAATAATTAGAAGGGCGATCATAACAGTAATATTATTTCTAAGCTATCTGAAGTTTGGCTATGTTATGTAAATACTGTTCCAAAGCAACTTGACTATCAAGTTCCACAAGGAAACTTCATTTGTACAAGTTTCCTAGTGAAACATGATAATTAAGTTCCACTAGGTGTTTTGCTAATGAGCCGATTGCCATCTTAGTCTACTGAAATTCGTGTCTCAGCTTCAAAAGGCGACGTAATTTATTCCATTAGCTCATGTGGTATCACCTCCATTTTTCCATTCGTCAAATGTCAAAATGAAAATGTCCAAATATTTTAATGGATCTGAATCTATTTCCGAATGTCCTCGTTACAAACTTTGAAATTATGAAAGTAGAGAAAGAAGATCTTCTTAACAAAGTTTGAATCCTGGAAAATAAACGAACGATAAATGCTTCGGCTATAGCGAAACCCTCCTTAAATGTTTCAGTCCAATTTCGATCATTGCTGTATTGTTCTTACTTTTAAATGGTAGTTCAGTTTATAAGTAAATTATATTTCGTTTGCGTTTCTTTTTCTTACTTTCTGAAATCACAAACCTCGTGCAGAAACAAGTTAATTTTCTACAATCGATTATTCTAGAACGATACACAAGTCATTACAAGTTCCTTTGTCTAATCTAGTTTCTGCTTCTGGGAAGGTGAAACAGAGAAAAATTGAGTCAAGATAAAAGAATTCTTTGACTTTCTGTCTTTGATTTATATAATTATAATAAACAGAACCTCGTTGGCTAGAATAAGCAGAAATTATCGCTCATAGTTAAGATCACATTTCTTTATCAGCATATTCATGCATCGACTGAAATGCTTAACTTGAATGCAGCGAATACTTTTTTATATCCTCTGCTTCAATTAAGATTTCCCTAGAGAGTTCAGAAATTCCTGCTCCTTACAGCAAGCTTTTAAAAGCAAATTGAAAAGTTCGTATGTATACTTTCGTAATAAATCATAAAGCTACCTTGATTGGCCTGAGGGTATTCCCATTAAATCTTTCGCAAATTCTTCCAGGTCTCAAGGATCTAAAGCCAGCAGATCAAAGACAATTAAGAGATGGGGGAGAGTACGGTGTATCGTTATGCTTTGCAGGCTTTTAAAACGCACTCACCCACCTACATCTTATACAGAATTTTATATTTAGACTATTAAAGTAAATTAAGCTTTTTGGTGATATCCCTATTCTCATTCTGTCTATTCATTAATGTATGTAAGAATGGCATCCATCTTTTTTTAAAAAATTCAAAACATTTTGTTTTCTTTATATGAAATTCAGTTTCAAAATCCATATAATAAAAATAAAAAGAAATTAAAATGAAAATTCACTTTTGAATAGAAAGTTATATATTAATATCTGAAAGAAATGCTATTTGCAATTTATGGTTGTGTTAGTTGGTAGTTTCTTGGAAGTTTGAATTCCATTAAACTTACAACTAAAATAGCACACGCTACACATAACAATATACACTAAACTAGAATATAACTTTACATAAATATACTTGCTTAGTGGTTTTAGTTATGTTAGCTTTGTCTTAACTATTAGCTCCGGAGTATCGTTTTTAGAGCTTGTACACGCTTTCAGTTGCTATCTATCGTCTATTAATTTCATTTAGTTTTAGATAAATCATTGCACTTTTCTTTTGCTCATTATGTTTTTGTTATTATCTTATTATCCGAGATTTTTGAGAATCACAAGTTAATTTCGGTGTTGAACATCAATGTGCTTCGTTAGCATATTGTACTTCATTGGCGTGGGCCCTTCCTCTTATTTGGACCTGTTCCTGATGCAGTATAAATATCTTTTTTTTAATGTAACTCATTTTATTATCCCTCTCTTATCCCCAATAGCATTCTGTCTCTCTTTCCTTTAGAAATATTCATCTTTCGTGCCGCTACTTCTCCAGTGCCTACATAAGGAAAAGTCTGGGTTTCAAGCGATGTGTGATTCTTCCATTCAAATGACGCCATTTTTAACCTCATCCAATAGCACCGCACAATTAAATGTTTACTTTATTTTACTCCCATTTAGCAAATTTAATTAATCCGGCAATTAGCTGATTTCCACTAGCAAGCGGTTAAACAACGTACACTGATTGTGCTGTGTGCAAACAGAACTTATTGTACTTCTACGGAAAATATGAAAGAGCGAAGTCATCCGTCTTATCTTATTCAACAAGCAATGAAGGTATCATATCATAAGTATTAAGAACCTCGCCATTCGCATAATATGATACGTACTGCTCTTTTCTAAGGATATAAACCAACTAGAAGAATAAATACAAAGGGAATAATACACTACCTATATATATATATATATATATATATATATATATATATATATATATATATATATATATATATATATATATATATATATATATATATATATATGACCTTAGTTGCTTAGGCCGTAATACAAATCAAATCAGATTTTTTACAAGATAAATTATGAAATAAACAGCGATTCATGCGTAGACCTTGAAGTTTTATAAATCTGGGCCAACGATTCACACGTTGGCTTCATAAGTGAAGTTTCAGATGTGCTAGAGATTTTTCTAGATTGAAAATACGTCAAAATTATTATAAAATTATAAAATCATGAACCGAATCCATATACTGAGCATAAAGATATAAGCTGCTATGCCTACTAAGTGAGCAACACAATGCAGTATTGCTACTCCGACCACGCCGTTCAGGTAGATTATTGCAAAAGATATTGTATAGTACTGTGTTTCTTTTCATGTGCATAGTCCTGAATTAAAATGAGCTATGTTTTAAGGACAGTCCGTTTTAATAAATCTGTACCATCTATCTGTATTGAATCGATACACTTAAACTAGTTTGTTCAATCCGTGATTCCTAATGTCCACTGCTGTGTTTCCATATATTATGCCTGCGTTTATTTCGCATTTGTTTTCCAAATTTAAAAACCTATTTTATCGGATCTCCAGGTCTTTTTAACTAGCTAATAAGTATCTGTCATCAAACCAGTTTAGAACATTAAAGGTTTCTGCGTCGAAAGATTTATTGAAATACAAAAATTATTCATATCTTTATGCATAAAGACCACGAACAGAAACATGAATATAAAGACTTCTCTTCCAGTAATCCTTCTTGTCTTGTTTCATACTTACTTATGTACAGAAGATTTGTCGTTAATTAGGTTCTTTGGTAGGAAGGGGTGTCTGCAATTTAAATACCCGCATCTCTTCTTTGTCGGACATGTCGGAGACATTTGTTCTCATTAGTTTAAGCCATGAACCCAGGCATAATTAGTTACGCATGGGAAACACTCACAGAACTCACTGGAATCAAACTCTACAGAGGAGGGGGGGGTATGTACAAAGCCTAGCGATACATAGCGTCTTATTAAATCCTTAGTACGAATGCATCTCCTCCATATCTTTTGATTTTGCTTTCATTTGTAGTCTATTCAGTCTATTTCTGGCTATTATTAACAGAGCAATGATAGTCTGATAAAAAACAATTTTTTTTTCCAATGAATATTAAGACAGGTCTTATTTAACTACACAAAAGAAGGAAAATCTTTTTGATTCTTCTTACGCATTGATGTATAAACATTACTAACCTCTTATACATTAAAGTTGCTTATTGTCAACTTAACTGAGTTTATCAAACACAAGGAATTCATTTTTCTCTGGACGTCTAGTAAATAATGAGCACTTATATAGTCGAAACCCTGAATAAAACGGACGCCTTTGATAGCATTGTCAACTCGCTACAGAGAGAGAACGAAGAATTTATTCTTTTAGATTTATTAAATGTTAAGCAGTTCGTTATTGTGAATTCATCTCTTTTTTTATGATCAAATAGCTTTTTTCCTATAAATATTCGCTAATACAAGGTCCGTTCATGGAATGCGCATTGCGATTTATCCCTGATTTTCGTAATAGTTGTTGTTATAATCTCTTAGAAGGGTCAAGGATCAGATAAATGCTTGCTACAGATTAGGCAAATTATAAACGAACGTATAGCTCAACTTCAACTCGAAGGTCACAAATGTAAATTGGCTTTCATGGGCGTTGTAACAGAAATTAGTCTGGAATTAAATATGGTCACCGTACTGCCCATAATCCTATGCTAATGATACTATTATTGAGCATTTTCTCCAGGGTGGCAAATGCTATTGTATGCGTAACTGCTGTTCACTTCAGCTGTGCTACATGACACTGTTATATTGTCTTTGTTGCGTGTCTTTTGTTATATCACGCTTCCGGCAGATATTTTCCGGTAGCCGCTCTGAGGAAACTTGACGATTAGGAAGTATTGGAACTTGAAGGACATTATCACGCCCTTTAAACTCAGTGCCTGTAATTAACAGCGTCCCTCCGGGAGGGCGCTTAAGTATCTATAACTTTGTCTGAAGGCACACAATTAGTCTTATTACACTGCCTAATATTCACGAGATGCGAAAGTTGTAGTCGTTAGGCGTTAAAGCTATCGCGTTTAGTGTAATGGGCTTGCCTTGCTGACTTTGAAT
Organism: Typopeltis vanoorti; assembly: GCF_054136105.1. NCBI lineage: Eukaryota > Metazoa > Arthropoda > Arachnida > Uropygi > Thelyphonidae > Typopeltis > Typopeltis vanoorti. The sequence goes on along the minus strand of NC_143567.1, from coordinate 9,380,960 downwards.
GCTGAGAAAGATAGAGAGAAAGAGAGATTGCAGAATGAGCAGCAAGCAAGGTGTATTTGCTAACGGAACGACTATTCCTATTTACTAACAGGAATACTAAAATATCTCATCTATGTTAGAATTAAGGCAAAACTTACAACTTCAGAGCAGAAACTGGTTGCATACTGTTTGTATAGATATGCCACAGATAACTGGGTCTGTTTTTAAGTTTATATACATCCGACACAGATTTTTTTATGTAAACACACTTAGTAGTAATAATTACGCCAAGTCGTGAGTGAGCTGATCTAAAGTGCAAGCATGAACTCCCCTCCGTCTCACTGCGAAGTGGACGTTGATGAAACAGTATGTGTGCTCAAGTTCTGCTGCAAACTTGGTAAGACAGCCACGGAAAGAAATAAAATATTACAACAAACATTCCATTATTGATTCGACTGGCTGGAGGTCGAAAATTATTTCACAAATGGCCTTGTGGCATCTGATTTCTTCGCAACAGCAATACGACATAACACATGGTTCTGATTGTGAAAGGACTGTGCCCACAGCATTCTCACGGTTTTCCCATCCTCCTTACTAATAAGATTTTCTCCTGCTCGACTTTTTCTCCCAAGGGAGAAGACCATTCAGAAGGGGAAAGGAATTATTCCAAGATGTGTCAGCGAATATAAGTGAATATTTCGGCAACTGCAGGCGGCTATTACCAAACAGAGCACCAAGAGATGCATATAATATAAATAGTTATTGCAAGTCATTTAGAGTACCAATTTTGGTGTAAACAACAACTGACAGTTATTACTCGCATATAGTTTCGCTATCAGTTCAAGTAAGCGCCATCCATATTGAAAAATCTGAGCAATCCTTTATAGTAGATCCTTGAACCAAAAATTTTGGATCAAGGATTTTTGCATGTGCATTTGTACAAATGCACGTGCAAAATTGTATTCAGAATATATTCAAGAGATAGATTCAGAAGGCAGGCTTAAACCTCTAGCGATTCCACCATTCACAGTTTCGCTATCAGTTCAAGTAAGCGCCATCCATATTTCAAAATCTGAGCAATCCTTTATAGTAGATCCTTGAACCAAAAATTTTGCATGTGCATTTGCACAAATGCACATGCAAAATGGTATTCTCCAATATATTATTGCTGATATTCTCTCTCACTTTCTACTAAAACCCCAAAATTATGTATGCTAAAATTCTCAAGTTTCGTTATAGAGGAGAGAGGGAGGGGAGTTAAAAATTAGCATTTTTTTTTCTATACATAAAGTGAATGTCATTTTCATTTCGTCTAACGCTTTGTGAGTGACTTGTTGGCTTTGAATCATGGCTGATCGTAATGTATCAACTGGATTCGTTTGGTGGGTCTGTGGAATTTAGCCTTTAACTTTGAGACATGAAGATTCGCAGTGGATACTTTATGAAGTCAGTTCCTTTGCTTAATATTGGAAATAAGAAGATTAGTCATGAAACAATCCTTGGTCGGTAATTATTGTCATCATTGCCGACTATAAGATGGGAATAAACCATCTAGAGCAATCATCCAGGAAAAGAAGAAAAAACATACACGATGCAAATATTTTACTTTTCTTTCAACGCTTGCAACATCTCGAATTCTTCTACACACCAATCGCAGTCTTCTTTACAGTTCCTTTGATTTTGTTCAGAAACAGATTCAGGAGAATTTTGATACTAAAAATATGTCGATCTCAATGGAATCCTTCCTCAAATATACTTACCTTTGAAACAACTCCTATTTTATACTGAAATGATACATTTTTATTCTACTTGCTATCTTTTCAACTGAATAGAAATTATATGAAATATAGCTTATTCCTAAAAGAAAGACAGGCCTTTCCGTAAATACTGCAAGCATTTAAAAGATAGGAAAAAACTTTCAGAAATTGAAAATCCACTCTAAACATGTCCATTAAGCCCAATTGCTTCGAAGTATCCTGAATACAATATTTAAAAAAAATATATAGGCACACACTTTTCTCGAGTGCTGCATAGCGGTGATAAATCTCATAACACAACAAGGAACAAAAGCAACACTGCGCTTGTATACAAGACTTGAAGTGTTGTAGTTGTGAAGAGAGTGAGTATTCTCTTCACACAACATTCTCGGATAATCAAGAGTGATTATTTAAGTTCAAACAGAATACTTTTGATCCATCTAATTCTTGGATATATTTTCCAGAACTGTTGCCTGTAACTCAGTAGATGACTGATTGCTTGTGGATGCGACACCAGAAGTCAGTTCGAGTTGGGTTGGAAGAAGAAGTTGAACCAGTATGCTACCACGCACAATAAGAAGAACACGCCTCATTTGCAGACATATTAGTTACTTCGGCCGTAAATCCAAAAACAACAACCTAAATTCACCATGTACACAAATCTGACATTTGAGATAGTGGGCTCCTTAAATATCCATCTAAACTTAATTTGATGTGTTTAAAAGCTGATAAAGACGAACAGGTGCGACTCCATCGACGAGTAAAATTCTATAAGAATTAAATGCTGTTAAGGATTAAATATTGGGTTACGTTAATGAAATGCATAACCGTAATCAAGTATGATAAAACACGAATTCGGCACATTCCTTTACTGATTCACCATCCTTAACGGGAATAGATGATTCACTTGCTTATAAAGAGTTCAACGATTACGCAGTAACCTATCTTGATAAATCTTTATCAAGCCTTCAGACTGGAATGCTCAGACTACATTAGCACTACAGTCATCTTTCGCTTTACAAACCTTCGTTTCGTTAAGCACGATTTCTAAAAATAAAATCACTTATCCCTCGTTATAAAATATTAGATTGGAACACCTGTCAGAAAGGTTAAGCTGTACGAACTTTAAAATAAAACAGTGCAGCCGGTGAGACGGATGCTGAAAGAGAAAGAGAGAGAAAATCATTCGAAGAGAACCATAAGTGCAAATGTGTTTACCTTGTAGACGACGCTCTGTAATACAGGTACACAGCACACATCATTCCGGTCTGCTAGATTTAGTGTCAAGAAGTAACGCCCTTACCTCATTACTCTGTCGCTATGTGTCAACGCCGTGCTCACATTATGTACAAATATAATGATAGCTCAGCCCAGTCCCTACTGTTGGATGATGAATCCTAGAAACGAGCGATAGATCAGGGATTTCTCTGACTAGCTATTTTCCATTACACTCTTGCTGGCTAGCACCGTAAAGCTAGAGACACGAAAGAGAGAATATTAGCTTCTTTCCTTAAAGAAACATATCGTAAGAAGTACTGATGGCATAGCAGATGGAGTGATGCTAGTTTACCATTAAGGAAGCCATCCTCTGTGAATGATGATTACAGTAGATGGAAGTTATGTACGGAACTCTGCAAACTTAATTCACATTTGTATTTAGGTGCGATTGGATCGGTACATCATTTCAGTGTTAGAAATAAAATATTTCCGTCATTTTATTGTCAAATGCCTTGTCGGCATACGAGAGACATATTCCAATTTGAAGAATCTACTCAAAAAGGTAGAGGATGCATGTGTGGCGTGTTATATGCTCTTGTTGAGATGCGCGCTTTTCTTTTTAAACCTCACAATCAGCTAAAACTAATTAAACTCTCCTCTTTTTAAGAATGCAGATAGTCAAATACAAAAATAGTAGATAGTTTAAGTCTATTAAATATTATTAAATATAATAACAAGTGCAAACGAATACAGTGTGCGTATGATGCATGTATTTAAAACAATAGGACGTGTGCCGAAAGATTGAAAAAAATTCCATATCTGAATTTAGACCTACCTCTCCTAACACTATGATAATAACATCTTTTGAACTGTTCCTACCTGGTCATTTAATAGCGCTCGTAGTTGGCATTAGTTCAGTACTTTGATTACGAAGGGCTAATAAAAACCTAGCGGAATTTACATAAACACTTGCAACTATATGGAGCCTTCGGAGCTCTTTGGTTGGAAAGACCTGGCTGTGAATCCTGTCTATGACAAGAAGAGCCTTTATCAGAGCTTTTCAATTAAAGATGAGTTTACCGGTCTCATATGGAGTTGGAGAATTTTTCTCCAGTACACTGGTTTTTATCCCTCAAAACAAGCAAACCGTCCCCGTGAACACACATATCAACAGACATAAAATATTCACTCCCTTAGGGGATGTTGCAAGATAGCTGAATTAATTGCCTAAAACTCTTAATTAGGGACCCAACCCGTCTTGGACAGACAAGGTGGATATTGCCACGTCAAGTTTCCCACATTCTGTTCATTTCAGCTTTATTTTGAGTTAGCTCTATTCTAGTAGAACAAATCCACCTGTTTTAAAGGAATTACACGTAAGATCATAAATACAGAAAAATTGCAGTCCCGATTGTATTTTCTATGTGTAATCTTAGATGGAAAATGGTATCTCGGTGTAAGAAACAGTTCCTTCAGCCCTTATCATAATCGAAGAAAATCTGCTACATTAACACTACTACAAAACTGTTCCTAAACATATGTTTGAAACTATTCATCAGAGTTCGTCACCGCCCGCAGCTCTTAAAGTACCTACAGTTACAAGTTTCTGCACTTCTTGGATTTCGGCCTTCATATATCGCAGCTTTATATATCGCAGATACATGATAGGAACACTTTCAGCTAATAATTCCTGTGTTCAAACTATAACGAATAGTCTGTAAGATAGTTTAATGTTATTTCTATAACTTACTGTGAATTCTTTTTTTCTTTTTCTTTCTTTTTTTTTTTTCGGTCGGGTGTTATAATCGCGAAACCTGATAACGCTTTGAAGAAGAAAAAAAAAAAAAAAAACGAAAGAAAAAGTATCAGAATCAGAAGTGCTAAAATGGACTGAACTATTCTCTGTCATATTAATGCTTCAACATTCGAGTAAACCTTATATTCATGCAGCTGTCAGTCAAACACAAATACTATTTCATCAGCTTTTGAAAGTTAAAAGAAATAATGTTTTTAAATGAGAAAGGCTGACAAAATAATTTAATGATTGAAGTAATTTCTACATTTACATAATCTGTTTAGTGTTGGCTTTAATGTTTTGTTTTTGCTTAGAATAAGTCGTCTTTGCATTGTGTCTATCAGTTACATGCACTGTCGGAGCGATAAAAAAAACTTTCTGGATTTCCTTATGCAGCCTGTGAATTAAATATCTGTTGCAAATAATTATAAAAAATTCTGCAATTTTGTAGTTTGAACTCAGATGCGTTATTTCGACATCTCTCTCTCTCTCTCTCTCTCTCTCTCTCTCTCTCTCTCTCTCTCTCTCTCTCTCTCTCTCTCTCTCCCTTCAAACAAGAAAAAATAGTTGACGATCAATTTCAGTGTTCCAGTAGTATCATCAGAGAAAGTGCGAATCTTAGGATGGCCTAATATGGCTCACAATAGTTGATGAAATTTATGTTTCGAATCGAGTCCGCAGTCTGTTCTTTAGAGATGTCCTCTCGGCAAACCAGGTGCCATACTGTTGGATATAAGCGTAGTATGCAATGGAACAAATTCGACACCTATATCCAAGATACTAGTAAAGCCTTCGAGTGACCGAACTGTATAAATATAATCTAACTTGTCATCATATCCAGTTTCATTTATTGAGATAGTTCCTTAGTAATTTCTAGAATATCTACCAGAACGATTAATTTCTAGAAAAAAAATCATGCGTCTTAGCCTGTACTACTATAATCCTTATATCTGGCTGTTATCTTTAGCTGTCAAAACTGGAGGCGCAAGTCTTGTTTGGAGGACAACCAGATTTCAGTTTATTCAAAGAATTTTTTTTTTTTCAAGACTTTCCAGCCAACACTGAGTTAGCTGTTTTCAACCATTATGGCAATTCTTTAATCTTACAAAATATCTCACAGAGAATGCATATGACTTCCAAGACCTAAGCTGTCTGTTGCGCAGTTCGAGTTGAATTAGCAAAGTAACCTCTTTATAATTCTGCTTTGTGTTTAAATGAAAATCTCAGTTATTTGTCATCTCCCAATGTAAAAAATGTAAAACACTGAAACAATGTCACATATAAAATGCAAAATAGGTAAGTTAAGAAAGCATATAGAGCGATACAATATATATATATATATATATATCTTCCAAACACAAACATGGGAATAAAAACGCTTTCATAGAAGAACTAGCTGTATATATGGCTTGAAAGACCTAGATTCAAATTATATCTGTGATGACAAATTATTATAAATGCTTAACGGATATTTTCTCTTGATCACAGCTTTTTCGACAAAGCCTTTTCTGATATGGAGGTATGATTTGTATCTTTTTATCCCGAAACAGCTGATACTTACAGGCAAACATGACAGAGAGACGTTGATAGCAACAACAAAATGTTCGCCTCTGATCTTAACTGATTATACGATTCACTAAGCACCGTCCAGATTAATAGATGACTATAAACGTATACCTTTTAATCGATTTCACATTTTGTTAATTAGTATAATTTTTGCAGCCTTTTGTCACAATTGACAGCTGTTTTTCATTATGAATACATTGAATGGATGTATTTAGTATCATTCTTTATAAGGATTACCAGTAGGTTGCAAAGGATTGAGTGCAAAGTTTTGGGTTGACATGGAAACGAATATTGGATTATACTATGATGGGCCATGATTGGATCTTAAGCCGGATAACCATCATTCAGCAATAGTTGTAAGGTAATTTCCGTGCCATTGAACTTGGCATTCTTGCATTATAATAAACCTTCCAACATCCCAACTCAGGAAAAAAATCTATTGATGAGGTAAGAGAAATATTTTAGAAGGAAAGATTGCAAATGCTATCTCACGTATTACAAATATGTTGAAAGCCTATCAGCTCATCAGGACAACTGATGAGCTGAAGGCTCGTTAAACTCCCCGTATAAATCTATTATCTTTGTGAAGTAATAGGTTTCAGGAACTTAGATCATCTTCTGTTTTATCACCAACATGCAACATGCCTGAGCAGAGTAACGGTATTGATCATCGATTCCTTAGAGTGTCGCTACCCTTCATGAATTCGTTGAAAAAAATTCCCATCGGTTAGATTGTATTTGCTAGGATGGACATGTTATCAACCACGACTATTTACCCTCATCCACTAATTTGCTACCATAATCAGTAGCATAAACTATTCCTTTAATTATGGGATAAATGAACATAAATTCTCGGTTGTTGATCTCCTCGGACTTCACTTTATCAACTGGTTTGTTTTTGAATGTTATGCTAATTCGTATAATAATTCAAATCCAGCAGTCACTAATTTCCTATTCAGAAGAACTGGAGTACATAGGATTGCAAGATTTCAAAATATGATATGATAGAGAGAGAGAGAGAGGGGGGGGGATGATTAGTTTGTATCAAATCCAGCTTATTCGTCTGTCTGATGTCGTTTGTTTTCCAAACTTCACTAAAATGACTGTTTAAACACATTTCAGAGCTTGCGCAATCTCTTTGTTGTCGATAATTTTTATGTGAATATCACTCATCAAAGGTTGCAAATTAATAGTACAGTATATGAGCTAAGAATGCGCCCTAATATTTCCAAATTAGATATTCGATTGTGTGTGTGTGTGTGTGTGTGTGTGTGCGCGCGTGTGTGTGTGTGTGTGCGTGCGTGTGTGTGTGTGTGTGTAAAGCACAGTCCAGAGGAGTTATAAGGAAGCTAAACCAGCATAAAGAATTTTATGCTGATTCTGCAAGTAAAAGAAGGATAAATATGGAAGGATTTTACGGAACGCACAGCGGTATTCTTGTGTCAGAAGCAGATGTGGTTGTTCAGATAATGAGCATTCGCTTTCCTAAGATCTACCAGTTTGGCATATGTAACATGGCAAACTGTTGGACAACTGCATTGGATAAAGAAATAAAGTTGCATGAGAAGGAAGTTCATGAGCTGATGCCTAACCTGAATAAGAATTCGGCAAGAGGGTAAGATGGGGTATCAGCACGTATGGTAAAGAATTTACAGTCGAACTGGTAGAACCTTTACCTTGTTGTATAAGTTGAATTAGCTCAGGAAAAATGTCACAGGAATGGAAAGAATAATATATGATGATGCTGTTGGACTTTGCTAAGGCGTTTAATACGATACCACATGAAAGGCTAGAGCCTCCGTAGTTCAGTCGGTATAAACGTTTAAACGTATAAACCCTTTGGTCGGAAAGACCTGGGTTTGATTCCCGTCAGTGACGCGAGGAACCTTTATCTGGACTTTTTCGACTAAAGGTGAGTTAACCGGTCTCATACGGAGGTAGAGGGGTTTTTCGTCCCTCAGAACAGGCAAACCGGTTCCGTGAACACACACGGATTTACAGTAAAAAATAAATAAAATACATACTTAAAAATTCCTCGTTGGAGGGCTAAACCAGTCCTAAGGAATGGATGAGGAAAATCGGGGGCATCCCACACGACGACAACAACATGAAAGGCTGTTGTATTAATTGGGAAATATGAAAGCGAAATCAGAAAGTACTATATAGGGGATGAATGTGTTAGTTCAAAGGTGACCAGGAGCGTATCTCAAGGATCAGTCCTTGGATCACTGTTGTTCGATCTATACATAAATGATATCGGGAAGGACTTAACAGAATATGTTCAATTGTTTGCTGATAATACAGAGATAGGTAGGGCAATCAGGCTTGATACTGTTATTCAACACTTTCAGAATGGTTCGAATAGCAACAGTGGACAAGTAATACTAGTTATCATTTCAATGTTAGCAAGTGTAAAGTTATGTACTTTAGCGTTCAGACTTCCAACGACCTATTACATTGGCAGGATTATACTTAGAGAAACACCGACTAGGGACTTTGGAGTTGCGGTGGATATGAATTTGAAGTTCAAAGGTCATATTAGCAAAAATTGCAAATACAACTCGTAGTATAATTGCGATGCGAAAACGAACATTGTCATGTAAGGATAAAGAAGTCATTTTGCCTCTTCACGAGACCTTGATACCACTGCATCTAGACTATCCTGCACAAATTTGGTCTTCCAGGTTCCGAGGGGATAAATAATAAGCAAAAAAATAGTTACAAACACGATATTGGGATATTGGAATGTAAATTATAAGAACAGACCGAGAGGTGTAGATGGACTGCAGCACTGGTAGGCGGGAGAAAGAAGGATGACATGATAGAAGTCAATATAAACTTCTGAAAGGGTGATATGGGATATCGGCCGATGAAATTTTTCGTTACATGAAAGGTGTGTGTGGGGGGGGGGGGAGATGGGCGAACAAGAGTATCGGCGGATGTTAAGTTTATGTGCGATTAAGAAAGGGATAAGAGCTACATTTTTCGCTCACAGAGCACTGCGTAAGTGTGGAACAATTTGCTGTCGAAGTAATGAGTGCATCTAGTGTGGATGAGTTTAAGAGAATTATGACATTTGGTATGACTTATTATAATAATAAGAAGAAGAATTCGCTATCCCATTCTAAAATCAATGATATAATGTATAGTGCTTTTTTGTTTCTTTTATCAGTATCCAGACTTATCAAGTGGAGGGGGAAAAGTAACCCCCCCCCAAAAAAAGATCTTCCCCTTCACATATTGGTGGACAAATTATATTCCTTAGTATTTTGACTTCTTATTGTATAAATATTGGCCCTTTCCTACCATTACTGTTTGTCCATTTACTCAATTACTTTAGCGTTTTGATAATAAAAATAATAATAATAAAACAACGTTGAACTCTCATATTCAGGGATTTCATCCCTACTATCTCTTTCTCTCATTTACTTAACATGAATGCCCCTTTCTCTTTAATCTTGTGATTAAGAAGTCACATTCGCGGATACATATTGCTTAAATGTAACAGCTTTAAATAGCATACAAAATTTATTAAAACCTTGTGTATTTTATTTTGCTGGTAATGTGCAGCTTTTTTGGCATTACTTCTTTGATAATAAAAAATCAAATTTTTCTACTTATTTATTTATTTATTTTTGCTTAGAATGCCAATGCGAAGTGCATTTCGAAATGCTTCAGCAATAAGAATAGTATAAAGGAAAATGACTCGTCATTAAATCGCTAATTTTCAGACATGTCTACCTAGTAGCATATTCAAGGCTGACATAACGAATTTCTACAGTTCCATCCGATTTGCTAAAAGTTGGTTCCCGTTACGAGTACCAAAAATGCTCAGTTGGGACTAAGGCTAGTGATCTACAACACTTGTCCTGAAATATGACGTGTTATCATGTTGAAAAGATGTATCTATGCACGATAAATTGTTAAAGTGAATGAACATATTCAGTCGCAAATGATGTTCACTTAGGCTTCGCCATTGAGCCTGGCTATTCTGGAATCAATGAGAACAAATGAAATATTTCGTAAGATATCACTCCGCCGCCACCAGCTTATATTGTTGGGACCAGGCGTAGTGCATCCATGGCTTCATCCTGTTGTCCTTTCTCCATGATAACACGAACTGATATTTGTTAATCCGTGCACATTTCTCTAACTTGGTAATGTCTAATGCCGTTGTTATTTCTGCACTTCAGCTGTTCAACATTGGTCAGCTGTTGTGCTCCATTCAGGATAGTGGTGGGTTCAAAGACAGGCCTTCGCAGTCCCTGGTTGTACCTTATATGATAAATTGAAGCATCTATTAGGCTTTAAGATGCTGTCAATCCTTCGCCAGCATCGCGTATCGATCAGTAGTTTTTTTAGTCACATGCCGATGTTGATGTTTTTTGTTCACGATATCTTTTTTGGCTTAACCGAGGCATGTGGTCATTTTGGTCACTACCTTTGTTCATTGTCACAACACATACGATAGTGGTGTTGTGTGCACATCATTTGAAGACAGTATGCATATTTGAATGCGCATAGTGTCTTCCAGAGACAATCTACAAAGGCAGTATACTGTCGGTACGTACCGGATGCCATTAACTTGTTAATGGCGAATTCCAGCTCATCTCTGTAAAGTTGTTATATAATTAAATATTCCATGCTAGAAAAATCACAACTAAACTGGATCCAAAAATAAGATTCAGAATACCGATTGATAATTTGATTTTATACTTCATGAGTGTCACAGTCACGTTGATTACATAAATAACTGAATTCTTCTTAATCGAATTTTTAATAGAATTATGGATAAAAATCAGGTAATCTGAACTCCGGATAAAGTTGAGTTGTACGTGTAGGCAGCGCAATAATGGGATATCAAATATTTGACGGATACGCAGACACTTTTAGCATAAGAACAATGGATTTCTAAAAATGAAAATTAGTGAAAAGGAAATCTACAAAGTAAGATTTGAAAGCTTCTGTCTGAACGCGTTAAGGTAATGAGGACAGACGCTACACTTTGGATTTAATTCAATAATACGAAGCCACCACCGAAACAAAAAAAGAGGACCTGAAGAAGAATTAAATCGATTCGCGTGTTCCTCAGCCCCCATTTTTCGTAAAGAAATACGATTATCTCGAAAGACTCTCTCTCTCTCTCTCTCTCTCTCTCACACACACACACACACACACACACACACACACACACACACACACACACACACACACACACACACACACACACACACACACACACACACGGGAATGTGTCCTTGTTGCAAATTGAATTCTCGCGAGGCCTATAAAATCATTAAAGAAAAAAAAAACGAAACAGTGGTTGGAGAAATTTCTTCACATGAAAACTGAACAAGAAAAAAAATCCAGACTTAGTTATTATTGCTTTTCGTTATTGGAAAATTGTGAAATGTGTCGGTAGTTAATTGAATTCCTTGTAAAATGGTTATATCTAGTCGCGAAAAACTCCTCCGAATTTAATAACCTTCGTCTGGTAGAGTTAACTATGCGTGGATGATCACAACATAAAATCTGCTGATTCGTCTACGCATCTCTGACCAACAACACATAATTGAAATTTTCATTTCTATACCAGGAATCGCTGATTCATTTGATAACACATCTCATGGATCCATCAAATGGATCACTCAGTTTTATTTCTCGTATTTGTGCAGTGACCTAAACAAACAAGAGAGATAAACAAAGATAAACTTAAAGGTAAAAGATAAATTTATGATATACTTTGGCGTTGTTAGGGACTCGTCACATGTTTTCTCAAATCAACATATGAACGATGTAACCATTCAGTGATGTTATAATCACAGAAACGTCAGAAAAATAATAGTTTATTTCATCTGCGCAATGAAAGTAAGCATTCAAATTTATGAATTCGAATGCTTACTTTATCAGATATCTGTAAAATATCAGGAGAGCTTCGCTCTGTTGAGTGTTCATTAGATACGAGCAAAGACAAAGTTGTTCATATAAGGAATGCACGATGATTGCAGCAGAATTCGGAGAAATCTAATGCGAATCCTTATCAAACATTGGACTGTACATAATTTATGTATTGACCAACAATCCCTATATCTATAAAAGCAAATAACCTTCAGTCCGTAATGTAAGGATTATAGATGGTCCCTAGTGAGTAAAGAGATGTATTCTAATATCGATGTTCTCAGAGAAAATCAACAAATATTTGATAGAAGTCTTCGAGACTTAGGCCTAACTGCGTGATTAGTTGCATATCAAACAATCTGTGAATAACATTCTCTAGAATTATTGCGTTGTTGTTTGCTTAGATGTTTGTCCACGAACATCTAAGCAAACATCTCTACTTAACTGACAGTGAGGATGAGAATAGATCACAAGAAGTCACCTAGTTAGCGAGGCCGTAACATATACTGTACCGAAAGGCAAATTGCTGTCTTGATTTGGAATTGACTCTTCCCATTATAATAGTGCACATCAAATCTACTACTACGATGTGCAAGACTCTCGACACAGGAGAATGAATACAATCACTTTGTTTTGCTCCGAAACGCTTATTTTTGCGAGGAACTTGTATTGCATTGCTGCAACTTAGATGTTCCAACATCCTACAGTCAAACATAGGATGTTAACACGTCATCTAATGAGATTCCTTCTCTTTTTTATTAGAATACTTAAGCATTTCTTCTGTATGGAGATTGTTCTCATGGACATCACTGGGTCCTCTCATCTTCGTTGAACACACCTTGACTACTAATTCTTACTTGGGGATTGTTTCGGACATGTCATCATGCCATACATGGTAACAATGTGGCCAGGAGGTTTTGGACTCTTCCAGCAAGATAACGCACCATATCACAAGGCTTGCATTATGCGAGCATAGTTCGAAGAGTAGATCCAAACATTCCGTACGTGACCCCACTGCCTCGCTTAGTCACCGACCTCCGGAACGTTATCCTATCTGGTTGGTCCAAATTATTTCTGGACGCCTTCCGTTGTCTGGTGGAGTCAATGCCAGCACAGGTGCAAGCGGTTATCTTGACAGAGGAGACTCCATACACTACTACATATGGTTAATCGGATTCAACCGGATTTCGTTACAAAGTTTTCGGTTGTCAGGTATACAGGTTTCTGATATGTGAGTCGGACTGGTTGGCTTAGTGGTTAGCGTATCCGCTCTTCAGCAAAGAGGCTGCAGATTCAAATCCCGCCATTGGCATGGATGTTTGTAATGGTCCTACTTACTTTGTGTGGAAAGAAAATCGGAAAGCGTCACTCCCGAAACCAGATGGAGTACGGGTGTGACTATACGGCGTCTAGTGACGCCAAATGTGAATAACCATTTGCTAAGACAAAATTATTCGTAGAATTTTCATATCACGTGAATTCATCAGCGTTTTGCTTTTCCTCATAGGTATTGTAGAATGAAACTCAACTTCTTATCCGAGGTCTTATGAATGCTACAAATTAACTGCACTTAGCGGTACAAATGATGAGAGAGAGAGAGAGAGAATTAGGAAGTGTGAGGAGAAAGCAGAAATAAAAATGGAGAGAATGAAGAATGAAACCCACTGCACGAGACCAAAATAATTAGAAAATGAAAACACGTGCTGAGAGAATTGTAAGCATTATTTTAGTTTTAATGTAAGCCTAGCGAAAATGCTCAACTTGATTCTCGTAATTAAAACATTTTAGCTAAGACTAATACAAAAATAAATACAGATCAAACCGGTAGATCGAATACCTGAGAAAAATATTGAGAGTACCCAAATGAGATGCGCGATCAAATCAGGAAAAAAATTATTTCTATTTGCGGAGCCAATAATCATATTTAGTGCGTGCCGATTAAGTACCCTCGTGTACTTCCAAGTGAATAAGCTCGCCGCACGCGCACAAAAACTCGTCATATCCCATCCCGACACTGCAGGAAAGCCGACAATCCTGTAGGTGGGACTGGAGACTCGTTACGTGCCGAATGGTTTGCGTGGCCGGAAGCAGTCGGACAGGACAACCTATCGGCGCGGGGAGGCACGCGAGGACCCCACTGTCTGCACGAGCGATGTTATTGAATAGCTCCATTGATTACCGTGATGAATGTCGCTTATGAGGCCGGAAGGGGAAATGATGTATTAGGAGGCGACGGGGCTTCGTCGGGAAAGGCCTCTCTCCCTCTCTCTCTCTCTCTCTCTCTCTTACTCACTCTCTCCCTCCGTCACTTGTCTAAATCAGAAGTGGAAGAGGGTTACGGAAAAGGGCAAGCATTACTGCCGTCGTTTAGCCACGATTCCGAACTGCCGCCGCTCTTAGTGTTTATACCCGGCTACTGCCAGTGGTCATTCCCATTAGCGTTACGCTTTACGGGGCGTCTGCGGGATAGACGCAGCGCTTTAGTGAGTAGGGCCGAGGTAATTGGGAACAAGGAGAAAGGTTACTCTCTTCATACATCACCGCCAATTTGTCTCCCAGTTCTCGTAGGTTGCTACGACTGCGTGGATGTTCACTTTCCCATTCCCAAGACTTTCGCCAACGCAACCGACGTCTTGTGTCGGTAGTTTTTTTTTTAATTCATAAAGCATCACTCTTCATGCATACACATACACACTACTGTTAAAATGCACGTTCTTCATCTAACACTGCCCCTTTATAGGTCTACAGGGATCTTGAGGAAGATGTATGAACTGGAATTAGCAATAAAATAAGTGACTGCTGTCCCGGATGTTAAATTCCATCTTACGGTTGCTTCTTGCTTTGCTACTACTTATTTTGGAAACGTCATTCTCGCCCGGAGTAGTTGCTGCTCTGGGAAGGTGTGACTGATGTGGCCAACACGAGCCAAATGTTCAACGAAATGCTCCGGATGTTCGCCTGTGATTCAAGCTCAAGAAATTCCGAATGCCGCTTAGCACTTGGACTGGCACACCACTTTTCATCGCCATCTGTACTAACTGAAAATAGGATTCTAGACGAGCAACGATTGCAAGCGATGCTATCGAATCGCTTTACAGCGATTCGATAGCATTGAATGAGGCTTGCCAAATCAACATTGATGTAGCGCATTTCACAATAAACCTCACAATAAACCTTTTATTAACCAATGCCGTGTTACAAAATGAATTTGTTTTTCGGATAATATTTATTCTTCTGTTCTGAGTTCGTTTTTTCTCTCTCTCTCTCTCTTCAACCTCATTCGCCATTCTTTTCTCAGGTGATTCCCTGGCTGTTAATCGACTTTTTTATTGGCTGACTTGACCATAGGCGGTTATCAATGATGTGCATGTCTCTTCAACCGGAAGATATTTTCTTAGCAATGAGATCAGCAGTAGCATATCTGCATGGTGCTCGTCCACTTTCCTGAATATGTATGAGATATGAGAATGCATATCTGTATAACGTTTGATATGCATCAGCCCCCCCTCCCCCAATAATAAGATTCTACTTCTCCGACAAAACAGCGATCTGTTACTATAAAAGTTAAAGATTCGTTTTAATGCATTCGAATTCAGCCTGGCGCATTCCTATCATGCATGTACCCATAACTTATACTGAGACTTTGGAGTGTTCGCCATTCTCTTCTCATCAGCGGTGTAGAGGAAGGAAGAGACAGTTCAGGATTTCGAACAATTTGTCTGTTTTTTATTGTAAATTCTTCAATCGCACTAAGAATTTTATTTTTATTTTTTTAAAAAAATCGTAATAGCATAAGATATAATAGCACCAAGTTGCATTTGTCCCAAAATCGCATGCGGGTTTATCCATGTTAAATAATTTAGTCATTCACAAGTGCTATGAAGAACGATCAACTTGCAGTTTGTTTCTTATCCATATTCGAGACTATCCATAAAACGTGTTATTTCTACATTTAAACGAGTTTGTCGTATACATCCAGCGCCTAAAATATTAGAAAAAAATCGACTGCTAAATAGAATCTACCAGTAACACGTGACTAAGGACGGAGCACGGACAGACTATTTAAATGGACATTAGATCCCCCCCCCCCTCTCCATTCCGGAGAGGCTTAGAACATGGGAAGTTGGAGCCGTAGGAAGAGGTAATGCCCGTTGCTATTCAAGGATATCTGTAGGCAAAAGTCTTTGATGGTATGACAAATGGAAAATATCAAGTTGAGAGTGTCGCCGGAAATCGTCCAATACGAGAGGCCAATAGATGTGCCACAATTGGTCAGATTCCCTCACAATAGACCAAAGACTTCAAAGGAATGAACCTGAACGCGCTATGCATTGGATACTGTCATGAATGGATGTATAACAGTGGATGACTATTGAAGATTTATGCCTGTCTGACAAAGTAGTAGCTACGGCCAAAGTGGCGTAGATACATCAGAATTGGATGCCAGAGGACTAGGGAAAGGTGGTCGCATGGAATGATAATTTCTGATTCATGTATTTCATACAGACATAACATTTTGGAAACACACGTAATCATGGACCCATCGGACTTAGAGACACAATGTATGTTGAGGCATATGACAGACTGCATAATCTTCCTGCTGTTCCAATACTTACTTGGAAAATTGGACGGTTAGCAGCTGATGATTATAAATCCCTTTTATTAAGAACAGGAAATTCTTCATGAAATATCCGAAAAAGATTCATGAAATATGAACATTCTAGAATTTCCTAAACCTTTACGAAAGCAACGCTAGCTGACGTCATCCAAATGTGTATTTTCAGTTCGTATCCAAACAGACCATCTCAATAGTACGACCTCATCAGTGCTCGCCAGACGTGGCTGTGTTTGAAAGACAGAAGACTTGATGTTCCTGATAAAATTAAACAAACTATGATGAAGAAGCCATAAGATATAGCAAAACGTTGCATTTTAAGACTGTTTTTCTATCAGTTGGAATTAGGGCACATGTTTTTAGAATAGCAACATTTTTTAATCGCGATTCTCTCCTTACATATTAGTCTGTCTTAAAGTGGACGTGTTCTACTCATACCGGCCACATGCAGATGTATGGAAACATCACTTATGCAGCGTATATGCAAAATACTTGGTTACCACGTGCTCTGGTCAACTATTTAAAAATGCTGTTGGTCAATAATCGTCAATGGTGTTGATCACAATGGGAAAAACAAAGAATCGGAGTCCGATAAAGGGCTTAGCTTAATGAAAAGGTCTAGCTGGAGCCACGATTTGAAAACAGCAGAGCTGACTGGTTTTTCGAAAGGTGAGATACCTCGGGTGTTTAATCAGTAGAAAAATAACCTGCATTGCTTGTCTAAGAGCCGTAACTGTGGTCCTAAGACAGTCTGCCACGAGCGAGATCGCCGTCGTCTGAGAAGGCTTATACAGACAAATAGGACTTCCCGTGTACAGCAATTGACCGAAGCATTTAACGAAGGCTGTTCCCGATCCATATCTCGCCGAACTATACGCGGGGAATTGAAGAGAATCGGTGTTTGCAGTCGCTAAAGGAGGTCCAGCACGGTATTAAATATGCCTCTAATTCAGTGGCCGGTATGTATACAATGTTCTCAGATGGAAAGTCCAAACTGATATAAAAAGGTGTGTGTCTTTGGTAGCCTAGCGCTAAAAGGATTCTTGATATCTCATGAAGTACATTGTGATTAATAAAGAAATGTCAGGCACTTAGCTTATAAACTCAAAGTGCTTTAAGCAGCTGCTCTACATAACGAAATAACGTTTGGTTTGGTTAGGTATGAATCGTTTGTCATTAACGCAAGCTTTGTTAAAAATAGTTGTAATTTTTTTCTGATGAAGTTTAAAAAAAAAAAAAAAAGACTCTTCTCTTTGAGATCAGCGAAGTTCATCGTGAAGTGTTACGAAAAAAAATCGTATTTTCGTATATTTATACCGGTTTTTTTCTTTCTTTATGAAGTAATGGTTAACCTCTAAGCGTCACTAATGAATATCAATAGTAAAAAAAAAAAAACTCGCCAGCAGTTCGAAGAAGAAATGTAAAAAAATGAAATGGTTGAATATAAAAAACAGAAAATGCATCAAAATGCATCAAAAGAACTGCTGCATTTTTCCTTTCCGTACTAAATATATATGCGAGTCTCTTTCTAAACTGTAGAATCTGCTATTTAGAAAGTTTACTTTTAAATACTTACTCAGCAAAACATTCTCCTTTTCTGATTGGTAATAGATCTTTGTTGTTCTCTCGCTCTCTAAAAAAAATGATATTTTTCTTATTTTGATATCTTTAGTTTCATTTCGGAACACGGGATTTTCTCTAAGCAACTTCGAGCGTCCTATCCTGCTTAATGCAGGGAGACCGAACATTTGCGATGATAATCGAAATGGCCGGGCAGATACTTGAAGAACTGCATTCAATACTGTACAAACTAATGAGGCGATTAAGCAGAACCAAAAAGTGGTTTTGCGTAAAATATCCTACCAGTCGAACATCTCGTCATGCATTACAGTGAATCACAAAGAGGCAGAGAATTAATATAAGTATCAAACCTCCGTCGGAAAAGGTGATAACCAACCACTTTTTTTGTTGGATTTTATGAATTGCTGAATAACAGTTACAGTCGTTTCTTAGTGTGTAGAATTATCAAAACTTCCCGCAGAATACCACCATACCCTATCCTTAAAAAAATAAAAAATAAACAAAAAGGACGTTTCGATAACGATCTAGATATCCGCTCATTCCTCTCCTTCCACAGTTTCGTATCGCCTTTTTAAAGCATATTAGTTAGCCCCAATTTTACTTAATACAGTTTCTTAGTTGTAAGCAGATCTTCTGACAAAACAGTATAGTCTCAACATCTTTCGTTTCTAAGTGACGCTGACACAAATTTCATCTTAACTGTCAACACGATTGCTTTTAAGAGTAGTGCGTAAAGTCATTTCAAAAGTATGTTATAATCACCTTAAATAAGATTTCATTCTCATTATAAAGGAACCATCTTGTCTTTGTTGTCCTCTTCACTTCTAGCTGATTGGGAATGGCATTTGATTTTCATTGAATATTCGTTACCATTTCATGTCCAAGTTTTATGTGTTCCCTTTGATTAGATGTTATAATTCTCTATGCAATGTGCAATTATGGTCGACCCGAATAAGCAATATGCTGTACTTGCATGGATCTTTAGAACAGTTCATTTCTACTTTGCATTTGAAAGTGACTTAACTGGTCACATACGGCGATGGCAGGGTTCTCACTGCTGGAAATTCGAATATTCAGCCGGTAGCTAGGCTAGCAAACATAATACACTGGCCTTACTTGCTTTGGCCATAACTCCAAACGAACCCAACCCTGCATTCTATTTCGACGAGAAAATCAAATGTTGACTATTTACATAATTAGATTAATAAGAGCTCTCCTCGTTCTTCTTATACATTTGAGAAGAGAATGCAGTATAGATATATCCCACTTAAAATAAAGGTTTTTATGACATTAGACGAGTAATGTATTTAATAATCCTATAATTTATACTTACAGTACGAAATTGCTTTGTTACCACAATTACACTTTCTACTACACACGCCTCACTCACGAATGGGATTTCCCACTTGCTCACCAACCAAAGGTAGCCATAGAGAAATAAAACAACGCTATGCGTGCCTCAAAGTAATTTTCTGTGTCGATTCGGATCAGGGCTTTATTGATTTCTTACAATAATTGCAGACTTATTGGTGTCCTGGAAATTGCTACACAATCACTATTAGGTAATTGAAGTTCTGTTGTCGGAAAGATGAAATTTGAAGAAGTCGTGACAAAGCAGAAAGTAGTGTACGTTGGGGAGGGAAGGTTACTGGCATTTGCTGATTAACAAGACCCAGGAAACAGTTATCACATTGATCAGAGTATTACGTCTCGTAATTTTTCCCTATCTCTTTCATGTCTGGCTAAAAACATTAAGTTTCAACTGGGAAGATTATTTTTCTCCGGGAACGAGACTAGAAGTTTGTGTTATGAAAAAAAAAAGGCTCACAGTACATTAGAGAAATAATTTCGTCTTTGATTTCGGTCTCGTAACTCTTATCAAAACAGTTTTTTAAATATATATTGTGCGTCTAGCAAAGAAATTTTTAAACAGAGTTGTATTCAACCTAAATCTATCGTATTCTTGATAACCCCTTTTAAATTATGTGTCGCTCTTGCTTAAAATAAACACATAGAATTTTAATGTTTAGTGGTTAAGTCGCAATGTTTATTGGTAACAATTCTTACTACTGTTTCCTATGCTACTGAGAAGCCACTGCTCAGAAAGCGTATCACTCAGATAAACTATTAATACTCTGCGCAGGTTGAAAAGCAGGACTGGGCAGTCCCTTCTGCCGCGTTCGTTCATCCCATCCAAGGAATAAAAGCTTAGTAATAGGAACGTTCAAGCCAACAATATCCATAACACTAATTATATCTTCATTCTTTATTAGAACTTCATTGGATAACCTTACAAATGAATAAAACCAACCATATTCACGATGCAAACCTAAAGTCGATTTATTAAATATTGAGTTATATCCAATAAAGAAAAAAAGAAAAGACAGAGAAAGGGAGAGAGATTAGCTGCATAATATACTGTTTTATGTAATTTAATTTTACTGGACGATCTCAGTGAATCTCCTACCCCTCTGTAAGAGTAAGTAGTTCATTCTTGTATAAATTCATTAGATAATTAAAAATACTAAAATGAATTATCGCCATTAATTAGCGTAATTCAATGTTCTTAGCTATTAAATCCCTACGTCTAATTAAATCCAAGATTAAAAACAGCTCATGCGTTACTTAACGCAATCACCATCTGGTTCCCGTGTGTGATATCAAACTTTCCAATAATATTAAAAACAACCCTAGACTACACTTAGCATGACTCCTTGTTCGGAATACAAATTTCTCAAGGATATGATTGAGTAGAACGCAGAGAGAGAGAGAGAGAGAGAGAGAGAGAGAGACTAGATGATGGCTGGTCTTTTTAAAGAAATGATAATCACAGGAAAACTTCAATAATACAATTACGCCCTTGTTCGTTTTATTTCCTACTGTCAGTTGTGATCATCTTTAGGTGAATTGAATGTCTTACGGTTGATTAGCCGGTTATTTGAGACACATTTAACAGTCCTTTCATATCACGAATAAAAAGTACGAATAACATAAGATCATGAGATGGATTAGGATTAGGATTACTCACTCGTTTTGAATCTGGTATTCTTGCTCAAGAAGCCAATAGGGAATATTCTGCATCTGCTACACTCACCATTCTGAACAGGTCAGCATATCTGTTCAGAATGGTCAGTTCTGAATAGGTACCTTATATTTTTTACGTGTCTCCCACCTACGTAAGGTTATAAACCTATAGTACATCAGTATTCTGGGCGGAGTAAAGACAGTTTTTTACTAATTTTTGCTACTTTATATTATTTTTTATTTTTATGTAATCCGAAAACCCTGCTCTACTTTAGAGACCAAACTTGAAACTTTTTTCAAGCCACTTCAGACCTTCAGTAAGAGAAACGGTAGTCTCACTCCAAACGCCGAAATGCATCTCCTACGTAAAGGCATTTACAAAGATCCCATTCCCACGTGGGATTTGAATCTGAAGTCTGTGGTTTGGAGTGCCACTACATTAACCACTCGACCGTTCAGGCCGGCAATAGTATAATCCTGTTGGCTCGTTTTTATCCAGCTGGTAGTTGAGAATTTTCTAAGCTCATTCTCAGTTTAAATTCTGATTAGAGTTGAATACATCTCATTACATAGGGGCATATTATTAGGATATAGAGATCTATCTATCACCGAGAAAAATGAGATATCGTTGAAGTCGTGTATCGTTTGTATCACTACCACACACGCGATGCCAAAAGGGCTAGAGTAAGTGATAAAAATCACATCTAAGACTGGAGGAATCTTCACTAGGGCCTCTCAGCTGAAGGTGAGTTAGCTGATTTCATGCTAAGATTCAGAGTTTCTCCAATGAAACTTAGCTTTATTGAACCGGAAAAACAGAAAAAAAACAGAGCGTGCGTATGAAACATTGCTTTTTTATTTTATTTTTTAGAAGTACACTCTGAGTAGTGTGCTGATATGACAACCCACTCAAAAAAAAAAAAAAAAAAAGTGTAGGCTTTCATGAGCGAGCATTCCCTACAAATGTTTATTTTAATATATTATCACTTGAATAATATCTCATTTTTGGAATTATACACTGTATTCTAAATCACCGATAGGTAGTTTACTAAGGAGAGCCACTTTTCTTTCAGTCTTCTCATAAGGAAAACTAGTCATTTCATTAAATGGTTCTTCTTATAACATAAGTTTTTTTTCTTATTCGCTCATTTTTGAAATAAGAAAATTGTACAGAAAAAAAATTGTACTGAACATTCTGCTAGCTTGGCCGAACTCTAAGTCTACCAACTGGCCATTGCAGTTTTTAAGTAAATCATAGTAAGAACTTTATTAACATCACAGCGCACCATTTTTCGTTGTGAAAATGCCAGATCAAACGTTCCTGATTAACTCCCAACTTTGGCCGAGTGGTTATCGTATTCACTCTCTAACTAATGCGTAGGGGGTTTGAAACCCACCTTCTCCCACCTAAAGGCAGGAGATGAATTTCATCGCCCAGTGTGAGACTGCTGCTCAGCTTATTGTAACCTGAAGTGGCTTTAAAAAAAGGTTCCGTGTTTGGTCTCTAGAGCACGATTTCCGGATTTGTAAAAAATGAATAAAAATACAAATATAAAATTGATGAAAAGTAGAAAATATCCTTAGTCCTCCCACGATAGGAATGTACTAATAGTTTTGCAATTACCTTTCGTTGCGTGGGTGCGAGCCACATAAAAATATGGTTATACAATTACTGGGTATATATATACCTTCAATGGATGTTGCTTCAATGTGTGACATTCACACGAGTGTGATTTTAAATCCCACGTTGTAGTGAATTAAAAGTCGCTTTCTTATAATTTTATGAAGAATATAAAATGCTGAGAAGTAAAGCCAGTGCTATAGTGATTTGGCTACGTGACCTGTTCATATATTTGCAGATTTTCGTTAATATTTATTTAGATTAAAAAATATAATAATTGGCTGCAGTCGAGATCCCTTACTAGCGGAAAAGTAATGAAATCAGATCAATATTATGCCTCAAGTTTTTTACTACATTTATATACTTATTTATGTTTTATATATACAGATTACTGAGTCAGGCTGAAATAGGCTGCAGCTGTTTAAAAAATCGTTTGTCTGGTTTGGATACCCTCTCCAAAATACCGTTTTTACTCTGTTGTGACTTTTAGAAATTCAGCTGTAGAACTGCGGCTTAAATATTATTGTGATATCGAAAACTATTATTTATTATTTAATTATTATTAACTATTAGTTATACGGTGAGTAAAAATGACCTATAAAAACGTGACCCAATGACCTGGCATTCTATTTGGTTTATAATTTGCGGTTTGTTGAGATTCAATATGGTATTTAAAGGACCGAATCCAATTTGAAACAATTTCCACTATAATTTGGAACAAATATTTTACATATAATGTAAAATATTTGCGGTATAGTATTTCCCATAAAGAAGAAAATGTATATAAATTCAAAAACAGTTAAGTAGCTAATCGATTAACACCTAACAAAAGTTTGTAATTCAATAATGAATATATTTTTGAAGAATTGCATTTAGAACTTGAAACCTTGAAACCTTTTAACGAAATATAATCAGAACCTTCTTGTTCCCGCTTCATTGAAATACATATATCACAAGTTTTAGATTAAATGTGTTTACGGAATAAGAATCTCTCTCTCGATCCATAATTATGACAGGTAGTCCGCTAACTTGGCAAATCTTTTGTAATCCAAGAGGCAGCTGTAATTCCATGGCATAGCTGATAGTTAAATAGCAAAGTTCGAACGGGAGGCATTCTCCATAGGAAGTAAACAATATCGAATGTTCGAACTGAAGAATGGCAGAAAATCTCAGTTAAACCCCCAAAGACTCCTTTACACCATGGAATGAACTTCTGTGAGTAAATAAAGTAAATTAATTCCCCGTGTGTCACGATCGATAAAAGTTCATCTCTCAGTTCACTTCTCAAGTAGCCATGGAAGGCTGTAATCGCGATGTCTGATTGGATGAGCGCTGTTCGACGCAGGGACGGGATCACAGACCAAAGCGTTGCTGAGCATTTAATGTTGCGGGAACGAAGAGTCATTCTAAATAACCCCTGTAAAGGAAGTGTTTGTTTGTTTGTTTGTTTTCGATGGACTAACATCGTAATTGATAAAAATAATTTTCCAATCATTGAAATCTTACTAATAGGAGATTCGATTGGTTAACGGAATATTTCACTTGCTGTTTCTTTATCTCGCATTCAGAAGGTTTAGTTATTCGCTATAAAATCTGAAGCTGATTGATAAATGTGACAATCATAATTCAGATTTTTTTTTATTTTCTGATAACTTCAAGGTAAACAGTGAACTTGTTATATCATTTCTGCTTTATCTTTAAGCTATGATCGGGATCGTCTGTGTTCTTCGTCCAGATTGTTTCTTTTTCAGAAGAGAAAAACAAGATGATTAACTGAGATTTGTAATCATCTTCACTTAAAGAAACCCTTATCATCATTCATCACATGCAAGAGTCTAACCTTTCGAGAGTAACATTGGCGTAATATTTGCGACTGAGCAATGGAGCTACCATAGGGCGAGAAAAGTGATACAATATACACCATGAAAAATGCCACCACTTTATATTATTCTTAATTGCCATCAAATATAATAAAAACGTATTTTTGATTTTGAGGCTTCTCCCAGATTTGTTTTTTTACTGAATGAATAGCTATAATCTCGCAGTAACTTGCTGACTTGAAGTTTTTCCTTGATTTCTAGTATGTTTCTGTGCTTTCAGTACAGCAGTCAATTTTGCTAAAACAAATAGGAGGTTTGCGATTCGAGGCATGCTTAGGATATATGCACCCACGTTTACGTACCATCTAAGTACAGCAATCTGATCAACCATTAAATGCATAACATATACTACTGTATCATCCATTATGTATTACGTGGATAGATATGGCTATCGATCATTGAATAAACTAGGTCTTCCTATTCAAGAAGGAGATATAAGTGTTTCACTCTGCCGTAGAATTTGTCTCTCCCACCTCCTCCGAAAAAAAAAACAGACAATCGTTTTGGCGTAGGCTTTCTTGACATAATCCTAACAATAGCGAAAGAAAACTATGTAGATCGATATATGTTTTAATGTAGTAATTAACAAAAAGGTGTATACTCGTATATAGATCAACCAAGGACAAAGTAATACGGAGATTGAGGAGTGTATCAAATATTCTTTACCATTCACATAAAACTCAGAGATTAATGTTTGAATTTACTCTTTCCCGAAGACTTTGATTTCATGAATGAAGTCAACGGCTCCAAGGCGTGTTAGCAAGTCACTGGCTACTCGCATTAAGAGAATTGTCAGATGTAAAATTGTTTTAATTTGACTATTATCGATCCATCACTTTTATTACTTAGGTATTCCATGAATCATTTCCAACCAAAACATGATTATAATTATTTCTTATATTGCTAGTTTCCTTGAGAAATTTAGCCTGGTGTAATTAAAGGAATTAGGATTGTGAGGAGCTTAGAATACATATTGTCATTGTTCAATTAATTTCGACCAAGCCTAATTAGCGGTTTCTAATATTACTTAAGCATAGGAAAAGTTCAGCCCAATAGAAATGAAGTAAAAAGTGTTATAAATGGGTGGGAGGATCTCACCCTTATGCAGCCATACTTACAAGTAGCATTGTTCAACCGATTTAACTAAATCTGGGATGCACTTGTTGCTTACATTGCTGACGATCCCATGAAAAATGCCACCTTATTAATTGAAATGACGTGGGTGGTGGTGGTGGGGGGGGGGGATTAGGAGGAAGTTTTTCCCTTTGCAGACATTTCCACAGATTTCATCATTCAACTATTTTCTCTCAAATATTCGGAACGTATTTGTTTCTTACGTTATACAAGTCTCTTGATACTTTTCGTACAACTCTACCAAAATTAAGGGTGAAAGTTTTAAAGGAGAGAGAGAGAGAAGAAATTGCAATAGCAACATTTCACATCGTTCCGATTTCGACAGTTCATGTTGACTGTTTTGGCCTACGTATAAAAGCAAAAGTGCTATCGCATCCCTAAGTAAAGCAGGAGGTTGTCCACAATTACCTCTGCCTTCTCGTTACTGTTTGGTCACATTTTCATGTATACACTCTTCTAAGCACCCTCTCGAAATTATTGTTTCCATTGGAATACATTCTACTGTTTAGTTCCTTCGTAACTCTCAAAATCGATGTGAACGATTTCACATACTTTCCATACGATAACTTAATATTCTGCTGAAATACGAGTTGAAGAAGTCAAGAGAGATAGATGTTTTAATTGTAGCTGGGTAGTTGCAATATATTACTGAATCCAATTCTTTCTGTTTCATCATATAAATGATCGATGGAATGAGATCAATAACTGAGCAGATCATGAAGCAGAGAAGGGTCTTCTCGTATTCCTTGCACGATATGATGCTCCCACAGAATGAGCTGTTGTCTTTCTGGAATCAGCCATTGGCTTCTGGTATTAGGGGGATCAGACGTGTTTCTGATACACACGATAGGTCCACACAGTCCCATCCTTTAATTGACCAATTTAGGGTTCTTTTGACCACTGCATGTTCTGTTTTATTGACAGAAGTTAGCGCACGGAATGCCTCATACATATCGGTGCGTACTGAAATCTGATTTATAGTTTCTTCACTTCAACTGCACTCAGACCTTATTTTGATTCATCGTTGTAAGTCTGTTTGACTCAGAATTTTGGGCTATCATCGGACTCTGGTATTAGTTAATGTTTTTAGGCCAGGTGTGTTTCTCCGGCTGATTGTCATGTAGCCTGTGTGCTATTCTTTGTAAATTCCTGACACTATTTTTCGTGAACATCCGATCAAGATTGCTGCTTGCATAACACTGGGAGATATTGTAAAATGTTAAAATGTTAGACTGGGTATTGTTGCTTGCATATTCGATTATTATACATTTATGCTCAAACTGTTGTGAAAGACTTTTATATTCTCTAATAATGTAACATCACGTAGATATCTAAAACTTCCACTCAAAGGACGGTTGGAAGGAATAAGGTAGCTTTCGAATATATTTGTTGTTCTCTAGAATGACTAAAAATCAATTTTTTTTATTGTTCGACATCGACTTTTTCTGTTTTGTTATGCTCACGGCAGAAGGCAGTGTCGAGGATTTAATCACAAAGAAAGAATAGTGCTAGCGTTATGGGTGGGACTGATGTTATTGCAGATGGATAAATAATGTGTAAGGGATGATTAGTCGCGTTGAATATAGAGTTATACGAAAGTGTGGGTGAGTATTGTATTTGTTTAGAATTACTAAGCAACTGAAGGCATAAGGCCAATGCATTATATCTGAAAAAGCTGAGTATTCGAGCGAAAAAACCCTGCCATCTTAGTATGAGACAGATTAAATCAACTTCAGATGAAAACAAATCGTTTAAAGGTTCTTCGTGTCACGCGATAAGAAGTGCATTAGCAAAAGTAAATATTTTCAGTTTACATATAAAGAATCGACAGAAGGGGTCAGCCTGAGTTATTTATTTGCAAGTGTCATTTACCATATCCCAGACTGAGTTGCTGGGTTATTTGTAGTTGTCTAGTACTTCCTTAAAAAGCTACTAATCCTCGCGAAATCAGAACCAGTATTGATCAGTTGAATGGTCTAATCCAAAACCACTCTACGTTAACAACCAAAGTGACAAAAGATATTGCTGCTCATATCTGAGTGAGGAGGTTAGTCGCCAATTAACCTTCTATCTCGTGGCATTCCAAATATATATACAAAAATCATACGCGAACACATTTCGCCATTACTAAAAACAGTTTGTAGGGATGAATAAGAGTTACGTCCTTGATTACACTCAGAATCCGGTTATTCTGATTAAGAGACCCAAATGTTGCTTCTTAATCCTCTTTCGTACACTTCGGAGATTAGAAAATTTCTAACATTACTCATGACCTATGTATCAAGATATTTACATGACATGCGTCGTAAAGAACGAATCTATCTGTCACCATCATTCAAAAAAGTTGAACGTCTAAAGGATGAGCGCGAGCGAAAAATATCTCCGGCCTTCTATACCCACTTTGCCACACACACTAAACTTAATACGTAAAATGTTTCATCCCATCTTGACAGTAACAGTTCGAGGGAAATACTTTTTAGCTTTTAAGAACTCGGGGGAAGACTGATCCGTAGAAATTCAAGCTGGTCTTTGAAGAGTCAATCGATATTTCGTAACATGATTTTCTCTACCTGTGTGTGTCTCCTTATCTCTGGGAGGTGAAACAAGGGTTTGTAAAATTGGGTTAAAAAGAAAGAATACGGCGGGCATGATGAAAAAGATGGTATCAAGGCTATCCTTCAAAACAGTTGCTTTGAAATTGTATCGCTTGTCTTTGAAATGACCAATGAAGAAAGTCCGTTCAGTTCCATAAAAATTAGCGTATTGAAATTACTGAGTTCATCTGTTTCATGTAACCTCAAATTTCATGTATATGTTATACTTTCTGATTTAATTTTGTGTCCTTCAAAGGGAGAAAAAGTAACGTATTCGATAAAAAAAAAGAATTTTTTTATATCGAATTGCAAAGAGAGGACCTAAGAACCTTTTTTGCACACAAAAGACCTAAGAACCTTTTTCCCTTCAGGGCACTTGTTTGTTTACCCTTAAGCGAAATAGAAAAACTAGCCAAGGTACACAAACATTTACAGACGTAATTGGCAGACGTATGCCACCGATGGCCCACACTGGGCTGAAACAAACTGGATGCATGATGGAGAATGATGATATCAGGGAATGGCTATATTCGTGTCATAAATATTGCGTAAAGTCATGAAATTAGCATCGAACAGGTTTACAATTTACTGTCGATGCTTCCGGGTGCATAGGTTCATACATTAAGTATAAAACTAAACGTATAAACCTACGCAACGAAATCTCATATTCATAACCATAAATACTCGCTATTATTATGGTGCTGTAGAGTACCCAGATTGTAAAGCTATACCGCATTATTATTATAGTGGTTGGGCTAAGGATTAGATAAGAAACCTATACTCTAGAGACCAAGTCCCGGGTTTAGGTTTCCAATAAGCAGGATGGAGCTTCACACCCGGACTAAAATCATCATCCCCTAAACTTGAGTACTGTACACAAAAGTAATCCAATAGTGCATTAATTTTAGAATAATTTTAGATTCATTAATATTTTAATATTTCTCTGCGCTCATTAATAATATTCAAATGATAATAAGAATAGATTCTGAATAATCCAGGACCAATGGAAATGAACACTTTGTAGAAGAAAAGAAAAAGAACAAAAAAAAATAAAGAAACAAATCAGCTAATTGCACATTTCGAAATGACTTTCATTATTCCAAAGGCTCTTTCTAAACATAGGAAAATATCAAAATACCTAAAAAAACACATCACATCGCAGATGAATGTTTGTCACGTAGTTATTTTTCTAATGAAAGGATAATATCAGTCAAAGAAGACGAAAAAAAAATAACTCCCCCACAACTGTGGGAAATGATTTTGATTGTGTAATGATGATGCTCACAAATGCGCTATCAAATAATAGAGTAAACAGGAGATTAGATTTAAAAAGATTACATCCTTTACTAAACTAATTTATCTGTTCAGAATCCCATTACAGAATGACAGGTAAATTCTCTCATTGCTGTAATGTCGTCATATTTTTCCAACATTACAGAAGGGGGATTGGAGGAGGGGGAAAAGAATTTCAAGAGGAAGTTTAAAAATGCGCTGCAGTCGTTTCTGTGCAGAACCAATTAAGTTCAACGAATGACTTTAAAATGCTACTCAGTCACTTTGGATGCAAAAATGGGTTGGTATAAGATGTAGAACTGTGTGGCGTCTAATCTCAAAAGAAAGAGCGAATGAAAGAAAGAAATAAGCTGTCTTTGAGATCACCATTAAATTAGAATGGAGGGGGGCGTGAGTATCAAGAATTAAAGGAATGAAGGAAGGAAGATTTGCGACACATCAATGGAAGTGAAGATTCCTAGCAAGGAATTGCGAAAAAAAATCATGCTAGAAAGATTGAGATGCTTTTAATAAGAAGCGTTTTATGAAAATTTTCCTCATTTTTCCAGAAACAAAATTACGCGCAGAAGAACAATTGGGGACGATTACTCAGAAAGAAAAATCGAAGATGTAAAAAGAAGAAAAACATCACATTTTAATTAAGAATAACTGACACCGGAATACTGCAACGGATTCGTGTGAATAAAATGTACAAAGAATCCGAACAGAAATATTTAAAAAGAGCTGATTTCTGAGTTAGTATTTTATATTAATTTTCATTTATTTATTTTTTGTTTTAACATTTCGCGTTATAAGAAAATGATAAATATCTTTATTGTTCCACCATTTCGACTTCTCAGTAAACATTTCTTTTTTGGGAATATCAGAAAACAATGACAGAAAGTTCAATTATGGACGTTTACTCTTGAAAATCAATTTTATTTGCTCTTTTCTCCAGAAAAATGCAACTAGACAAGAATGCATTTTTCTCTATGTCTGCTAAATTTCGATATCACAAGAAATACTAAATGTAAATTTATTCGAAGTGCTACTTAAAAGATCCCACACTGTCCATAACGAAATGCAGCAATACCCAGCCTCGTATGTGTAACCGATTAATTTATATGAAGTTTCTTTCAGAGTCGATACAGCTACTTCCTAGACTTTTGAAATGTCACCTTCACCTCTGACGAGTCATCTGGTCTGGTCAAAACAACAAGTATATTGATTTGATTGCACAACTGTTATGCATCGGGAATTCGTCCCTGAAAGCCAAAATGTCATTCAACAGTATTATAAGTTCTCTTATGGGTCTAAAGGAACAAGCCCGCCGAAAGTTAGTCGAATAGTCGTCCAGAACTGATTGCTTCTCTGTGACAATGGGAGTAGCGTACCGCATGGTCTGTGCAACAGCTTTTGGCCAAGAACTAGATGAAAGTTACGATACAACTAAGCTATCGCTTATCGTTCATTAAAAGTATTGCCTAAGAATGCTTAGAAGAATCTTTAGTCTTCCAGTTTCTAATTCCCATTGGTATAATGCATTTTATAGCTTAGCTAAATATGCATGTTGCCATACAAAATTATTTATGAAATAAAGTTCAAATTCCGTAAAGTTGTGCCCATATTAGTATTGTTAGTAATAATTTTGTACATTTAATGTTTTACTTTTGCATTTATTCATGACGCCTGTCAAATCTGCAAGAAGCATCGCGAAACAAGCACCTTTAACTCGGTCATTGCGAAGCGAAACACGTTAGGTCGAAGAGACATCGCAGTGTCGGAGGAAATGGTGACGTAATTTGGCAAACGCATGCCGCGGATGAAACGAACAGTTTTAATACCTCCTCACGTACGCACAGCATCGAGTAATAAATCCTGATCAGCCTTAGATTATCAGTGCAGCAAGATATATACACACACACATGCACATTTAGGAACGGAACAACGGCAAGACCGAGGTCGTTGACGTATAGTATGGGGGGGAACTTTCCTCGATAAAATAAAGACGATTAGCCGAAATGCGTAATGGAGTGAAAATTACCTGCCTGAAGACCGTTGTGTGAGCAGAAGATTTGGGATCGTGAATCGTGATCCTCTGAAAACTGTACCGCTTTTATTATTGTAGAAAATACACATCCTCTCTTGTTTTCTGTGTTTCGATGTATGTTGCTATGCTGTGCTTGTTTGGAAACATTCTACAACACATGTTTAGCTCTAAATAACAACATCTTGGTCTATTCACATCTGCCTTAATTCCAATCCATACCACTTTTAGTTAGATTTCTCCAGCCAATAACATAATAAGGGCAAATTCTTAAATCCAAATTCATAATCGGTTTAGATCTCTATGATGAATAAACTGCGTGTAACATTTTCATTATGCTTTTTAATCACCGAAAATAGTAGAAAAGAAGTGCAATATGCAATACATTTTATCTGAATAAAT
Source organism: Typopeltis vanoorti (assembly GCF_054136105.1). Classification (NCBI taxonomy): domain Eukaryota; kingdom Metazoa; phylum Arthropoda; class Arachnida; order Uropygi; family Thelyphonidae; genus Typopeltis; species Typopeltis vanoorti. The sequence goes on along the minus strand of NC_143567.1, from coordinate 9,348,577 downwards.
CTAATAATATATGAAAGTTTAAAAGATTGAGGCATCGAGCAGCACAACAGACATTTTTGTACCTCATCGGACTGGTGTAAGTAATGTTATTACTTACTTTACTGCAAAACAAAAAGAAAAGGTTCGTCATCCCTGAACCCGTACTTCGATGCAATTGTTTTCTAGCAATGATCTATTTATCGCAATTTTTAATTCAGTATGATGCATCAAATACATTTAGCCAGTGGACAAGAAAAGCTACATCTATTCTCATGTCATTAATAACGATTCTTACATCCTATACAGGATTCGAACCCAGGACGTTTCAATCAAGTGATGTATATTGTGTCGTTCATCCGGCTACACTATGGAGATGCTCTGTTACGTAGCATGTGGTGCCATTCGGTTACAACTCATCACACTTATCTGAGATATTAGCTCCATACTATGGATATGTGGAGCCAGCATATTAACAGCCTGTGTGTATCTGGTCCTCAGAGATCCACTGAGGACCAGATAAATGTGATCAGTTGTATGGACAATACAAGAGTATTGTCCATACTTACAGGCAGTTGTGATTTTTCCTGAATCAGTTGGGTCATCAAGGCCCAAATGGATACGTTTGTCGCTAGCGACCTGTGAATTCGAGTCCCATCGTGGCTTAATGTTTAAAATACTCGTTCCAAATAAGCTAACAGTTTTGAAAATGTATTCAAGATTATGAGATTATTGCTCATTATTTAAATAGCTATATGTACCTTGTTTGCTTTTAATTTATAAACCATTAATTAAAAACAGGGTAACAAGTGAGAAGCTATCGATCCCTATGTGGGCCACTTGTTGCACTCAAAATAACGAGAATGCATGGTGACTTCATTTGTAATCCTAACTTGATGAAGAGCTGTGAGCTCGTCACAAAACAGCTTCAGAGTATCACAGCTAATCAATTAGGTGTATCATTTATTTATTATTCAACCAGGGTGTTCCTCATCAAACTGCTCGGAGAAGTAACAGTCTGTTTGATGATAAATAGAAGTCAACCACTATTCAGCTAAATCGCGTAATAACCAAGTACTACATCCAATCTGTTTTTTTTTTAATTATAGTTCATCTCATCTGAATCGGTGACATGCTTAGTTTGATTGCTAATGTTTGATAAAAACGCCATAATAAAATTCGTTAATGGTTTTGCTGTCTCTTTGCAAGTCATATATAATTGTGATTCAATGTTGATGCAGTGTAGCATATATAATTAAATGATGGACATACGTCAAGATATATGTTAAATTTTCATTGCTTTGCAAAGCTGCTATAACTGTATAGTTGCATTGCTAATATGCTTGCAATTATAATTAGCATTTGCCTCATTTTATCACATAATATTTGTAAGCAATACCTTAATGCAGTCTTTCCCAACAAATTCTGATGCATTCACCTCAGCATAGTCTATTTGTTTGAAACTAGTGGTTAATTGCAAGGTTGGGCATAAAGCATTCCATAATATATATTATACATAATACTTAAATCCCGTGTAGTCATTAGCATTCTCTTTCAGTTGGATTACTAGCTTATTAACTCTCCTGCGGTTGCTAAAATCCCTTCATAATATTGAGGTCGCAGAGATCTAGATAATCGTGGTATCTTGAGGACTGAAGTCGCTCACACCATGAAAGGATATTAAGTAAGGGAGAGAAGGTGTTGCCAAACGTGGAGACTAAGTTGATAAACATTAAGTCTAACAACTACTGTTAGTTGTAATGAACATATTAAGTTTTGTTAATTGAAACGAACTAGGCCAACTTCCTCTGAGACTATGTATTATACCACCTTTCCCCTCTGGGTATCGCTGATATTTATTACCTTCCATCCATTATTAGACAGCTAACCTAAGTATTGTAAGCCTTTCTTGAGATGTCTTAACTAACTTGAAGACTATTGGTTTGGCGTACTGTGAACGCAAAATTAAATATGAATATATTTTTACCATCGCAAATTTAATTTTTGTTTACAATTACAACCGCAAATATTTATCGGTTTAGTTAACCTTTAAAACAACTTAGTGATCTTTAAGATATTAGCTTGTAAAACTTGTTATTCCGATTAAAATGTCTCAACATAAAAGTAATTAGTTTTTGAACAGCTTGCTATCAAGGTACGTTTTAAACTGGCGACATTTTATTCAAATAAATGTATTTTGTCTTTTCGTATTCTGTTTGCTGTTTATTTTTGTTTACTATAATACATCCGTCACTGGGTAGTTTACACAATTCACTTTCCAGTGGAAAAGACTTAGATTCAAATTCCGTATGACAGGAAATATTTTTACGCTTAGGGATTTTTCAATTTTTTTCTTATTATTTTTTCAAAAACGTAGTAGCGGAGTTTTTCTCCAGAATATTACAGTATCTGTCCTGTTAAAAACAAACCCAGCTAAAGAATACACACTTTAATAAACGTGATGTACTCTCCTCATAGCCATAATTGCTTCGGCAGAAGTTGATACAGTGATACACTAGCATCAGAGTAATGTGGTTTGGAGTTGATTATATAATAAAATATACGTGATAATAATAATGATAATAAATGCGATCTTGTTCATATCTAACACCGAATAGAAAATATTTTATAACAATTAAAGTTTGTGGGCTCCACTTTCATTTTCTTCATGGATGCTGTTGTTGATGCTTGATATTACTTTGAGTAAACTAAAACTAGGAGATATCGAATGTGTTTTAGAGGAGGGAAAACCCGAATCCCGAATTCCACAAATAAAAACCATACTACCACCTTGTGAGACCAAGTAATCCAACCTAGCTGAAAAGCTGCTATGAATTTTCTTGTGTGTGTCTTAGAGATTTGAACCCATATCTTTGTCACTTTCTGTTTCATTTTCTTTGGGTTTGTAAATAAAAGTCATTATTAATCGAAATTAGCAAAACAAAATATAATTCTCTGCATATGCATTCGACAAAATGAATGACCTCAAATCATATAACAAATGTTTTAAATTGTTGAAAAGCAACTGGCTTGAAAACAAACTGATATCCTCAGTGGACGTTCATTATAAATGAGAATGGATGACACCCAGAGAATGCCATTTAAGTGAGCGTATTGTCTCATTGACAAAGTAGTTTGAAGATGGTAGTATAATGCTGGTGGAAATGCTTCTTGTTATGGATTTGGTCCACTTGCCCATTCGTGAGTTTTATTATTTCCAGAAGCAAGGCAACACACATTATTAATTTCTCTCAATAAAGTCATCTTTTATTTATATGTGCGCGTGTCCTATGACGTTTAGTAGGTTAATGTAGGTCTGTTGAAATCATTTGTAAGAGGGGATATTAAAATAAGTGTTTAAAGCGAACCGTTCTTTTTAATCATTTGAAATGACTGGCAAAACAAGTACCCCCTGCGGTATTAGAACTATTGGAATTAACTTACTGGTAATGTTTTTAATTCATTATTAAAACGTTATTCTTTCATTTTATGTAACAGTTGTTTAGTTTGGCTCTACATTTCAGTAGAACATTGGATCTACTGAAATTTAAAGGGAAACATAAGAGTGCCAGCATCCAAACGGGTCTTCAATGTTTCAATGATGAATATAAAGTTCTTAGAAAAATCAAGAATATAAGCTATGAAACTTGGTTCGGTTAAATTCTTTACTTTTTTCTATATTGATAAGATTAAATGTTTTTTTTTCAACTTTAACATAATTCTAGCTCAGGTTCCTTTTATGCACTATTGAAGTTTTATCACTGTAAAGAACAACCCGTTATTTCTCACGAAATTTACAATTTACCAACTTTAACTTTTCGTAACAAAAATACCTGTTCCTTCCACTCCATCTTTTGAACCTCTTGGATTGTGAGGTTTTTTAAGTGTTTATTAGTGACTTACTACTTTATCTCTTTTCATAATAATGACAATGAGAGTTTTCTTAACTTCAATAGTCGCTCACTGTTAATACCACGGTTTAATTAACTGCAGATGAGAACAACTACGAAGGGTCAATTTGTGAATTGATTAGTAGGCCTGGCCTCCTTCAATATCCCAAGTGAATGCTACTGTTGATTTCACCATACAAATGCCACAAGAATCCTTCTGGATTTTATCAACTACTTTTGGAAAAAGATTATGGAGAGGTCTAGAGAAATGAAGGAGTCATGCATTTTCTCTATTGCAAATAGCCATGTGTGGCATAAAGATATCCAGTTTTTCTCTTGCGTTTTGCAAATGGATGTGTGTATTCCTCACTCATTGCTCAACGTAGATGTAAATGAGGGTAGTTTTGTAAACTCTAACTTCTCTACTAATAAGAAGAAACCTAAAGACTCCGTTCTTTCATCTTCTACTAGATATCAGTAATCTTTTACAGACCGAAATCTCGGTACTCGGCGCATCTCCTTTTTCTTTTAATTCACCTCGCGAAAGGATAAATGGATATGGCATTCAGCATATTTACGAGTAGTATATTTTCCTACAATTTGTAATGATCTGGTTCTTTTCCCCCCAATATGTGAAGTTATGCGCGCGCTCCATAAGACGAAGTGGTCACTGATACGAGATCCACATTCTTAAAATGATTTTTAAAAGTATTTTGATTATCTGGAATTTTGTAAATGAGCTTAGATTAATGCTTGCTTGTTCTAAATTAGATGGAACGCGAATTCCTTCTAAAGTTTCTATTTCTATTCTAATCAAGCAACTTAAGCAGGCCAATTTCTTTAGAGCATTCATCTTCTAAGCCGCAAGCTCTAAAGAGCTCTTATTCAAACGCATCTGTCTTTCGGGAAAGACAGAGAGAAAGAGATCCTATAATTAATTAAATAGTTTTCTTATAAGTTTATTTGTGATACAGTACGTGATATTTTGAATAGGTAAATAAAGAAAGAGAAAAATAGTGCTAGCACTAATCTTCTAATAGTTATGTGATCTTTAGAATTACGCAAAAATATCAAATGGCGTTTTATTATTACAGTAATAAGGTATTGTAGATAACTCAGATGAATTCTAGTGGTCGCTCCTGACGTCTAGTTTTTCGGAAGTTATGTTCGAATCAAATTGTTCTAAAGAAGACATTTGGAAGTATCCGATCCAAACTAAAAACATCAGACTTACTTTTGTAACACTGTTCGTTTAGCTAAAGTGTTTCCTTTGCCTAATCAGAAAGTAATCCATTTAGTGATTATTTCTATTTTAAAAGATATTGAGGATCTTAACAAACCCGACTCTTCTACAAACATATTTAAAGAAAGTTGAAAGTTCTAATATTCCCGAATCAGAATATTTTAACAGAAACGTTCATATATTGGACGTTTCAGTAGAACAAGATGCTTGGTAAATAAACATCTGATGAATAATATAACTATCTAAAAACTATCTATAATTATTATTTTAATCTTGCCAATTACATGTGTCGAATATCGAATGATAAGAACAAGAACTCAGGAATTGCTGACTGAGAAAACCGAACTGGAATTCGATTCATGGTTCTGGATAATCTATTGGTGTTTCTTTTTTTTTATTATTTATTCCCTATTGAGGTAGTCAGTATCAGACTATCGTAAGGTTGTTCTCTGGGTACCGTGATTTCCTGACCCACCAGACCGCTGAACGCACGCAGTTTTACAGAGAGCGATACACGTACTTGGAGCGGAGATAGTAAGGCAAATCACCCCCACGTTATTTCACTCGCTCTCTTTGAGAAAACCGGTGTTCTTTCGAAAAGTAGATATTTCAGAGATAATCGATGCATACACTGAAATGCAAGTCTAGCATTTGATCATAAGAACAGCGCTTGAACAAAATAACTTCATATCAAAATTATGGTGATATTTATGCGATATAAAACGCGATTTTTAGTCAAAAGGAGTAAACAAACAAGTAGTTGTTAAAATATTCCTTCAGGGTAATTGTCACATGCATAATCTGCTTTTAGATTGTCAACATCTCTTTTAGAATCGAAGGTGTCTTAATTTTCTTTCTTTCTATTTAAATAACAAAGAATTCATTCAGTTACTTTTGATCGTATAATAGAAATCTCTGAAACATCTTTGCTCTTATTAGGTTGCGTAACCGTATGTGTGTGTGGGTGTATACAAGAGAGAGTGAGCGATGCGATTTGATGCTTGTGCATATTACATAACATCAATGTTTCGCTACGTAAAATCTTCAAATTAGATACAGTTTCTAAGAAAAACTATAAGAGTCTAAGTGAAAGGAGAAACTGTAAGTAGAAATATGCTAAGAAAATAAATGAAAATATAAAAATTCATGACGACTTATATTTAACTACGCACTTCTTCGAGCATAGCAGCAAGGTCTTCTAAATAAAATGGACCATTGATAGTTGTTGTACCCTTGATGTGAAGGCTTGAATAGCAAATATCTTGAGTTAACCTTTAGTCACCATGATGTACGTTAAGATTCAAAACCATGCTGTTAATTCTGTAGAAATGAGCAGTATTTTTAATACATCTTTAATACTTCCTGCGGATATCTTAAAATAGCGAGACATCAAGAATGATAACGAATCCGTTGTTTAATTTCGCTTATGAAAGAGACCCACTTCACAAAATCGTTGGCTGTTAGGTCCATATTTACGGTTCAGTTTAGTTTCGATAGGAGTTTAACATTTTGATGTAGTTTCAGAACATATAATACTTGTACTAGAATAATTTGTAATTTGACTTTCTTAAATCCACTCTAAAGAAATCACGTGATATTATTATGGACTTAATGTCATCTAATAAACACGTACATTGCGTATACTACAGAAGTAATATTTCACCCAATACCTTTTAGTTTTGATATCAGTTTGCTTTGATTTGCAACATGTCATTTGAAATTAAACAGATAAGAGACTTCGTGAAGTCCTTAAATGCCACCTCTCTAAGCTTTCCTGATAGATTTTTTGCATCGCCCACAATACTTTCTGGTGTATGTTTTTATTCTTGTATCCTGCGCACATATATCAATTCCCAGTATAAAGAAATTTAAAAATAAGTCAGCATACTATACTATATCTGTATCATAACAATATTGAAATATACTGTTTTACAAACTATCGTACAAAGTATAGAGAAAATACATTTATAGGAAATATTTCTCCTTGAAGAGCTATCCGCAACAAATAACAACATTTATATAGGAAGATCATGCTAAAAGAGATCTTCTTCTTCGCATGAAAGAATTACAAAAATATTAAACTTTTGTAAAAGGATTTCGTCGTGGCTTCCTTTCTGTTTGGCGATTTAAGATCAAAAAAACAAAAAAAATCAAACTTCGAATACATTTTAAACCGCGAGTGATATTATTTCAACTGATAGCAGAGCTGCCGCTGTGCATCGACGTCACCGTGAAGCGGTTGTAGTGGTTGTTTATAAATTACACCAAACGAACCAAGACTTGAGGTTACTATATTACGTCTGTAAATGACGCGTATTCTCTGGTCGCTTTACATACCTTGGGAGATAAATCCCTTAAGATTCTGTGAGAAAAAACTATTTCGTCGACATGAAACCGTCTAAGCCATCTTTAGTAAATCACTTAGATATATTACAAGAAGTTGTTACCGTCTCTGCCACTGCAGCACTAAAATGTTTAATATAATCAGAAAACAAAAGCATCGAACTAGAGAATGATAATAAACTCAATCAGTTTAAGTTAAAGAATATTTATTCAGATAATTTAATCTGTTCTATGTACTTAGAGTCCATCTAGTTGCGTGCATTCCTGTACTCATAGCAAGTGAATTCATTCAGTTATAAGTCTGACGATTGACCACGAGTTTCATTTTCTTATTATTGATAATTCACTTCTCTGAACTTAATTGTGTAAAATTCAAACTTATCTTTGAAATTCTGCCAATTAATGACAGGGACAACTTTGTTTAAAATCTCATTAACGCCTTTCCTCTTTATCTCTTTTATCTATTCAAAATGAATCGTTATATTTATCGATTAGGTTAATAGTAAGCATAAGTTAGATTATTTTAAACAATCTAAATTATTTAGATTATTTAAAATAATATTGCATTAAAATTGTGAAACACGAAATTAAATCGATGCATCGATATTATCTTTTAAATAAGAATTGACCGTTTAGTCAATGTTACTTTTAGCTGTTCCAAATAATACCTTATAAAAAGGATAGTACATGTGTTTCCCCTGTAAATGACGCATTCACGTATTACTTATAAGCTTTTGAAGAAGCTAACCTATTGTATTACTTGATACTACGACTAACAGGTGCTATTGCAATTCAGTTTTACACATATCAGTTCACATTATTAAGTTCATATTATTAAGCTTACGTTTATACGACACTTTTAAAAATCAAATCCATCCATGAAACTAAGACTAAACATTTAAACAATGAAGATAACAAACAGCAGAAGATAAAAAAAGTGCGCATATGTATAAAAAAGAGCGAGATTGATGACAAACAGTGATTATTGCTTGTGTCATACCATCAAATCATTATGTGAAAAATCGAGTTGGTGTTTTAGTCTTTAATAAATGCCATTTTGCGCTCAAGAAGCATCTCTATTAATTGGCAGATGTTTGATTTCTGGATTCTATTTGTAGATAAGATTTCCTACTATGGTCACGTTTCCTCTTTATATTTGTACGTCTCGATATGCACGCAATAAAATTATTTCTTAGTCATATGATACCATATGATTTCTTATACAAGTGGACGTGTAGTCGAGGGTGTTTTCTTACAATTTTGTCAGATTAATCCAATTTGAAAAATGCTGTTGAAAAATACATATATCGAAGTGAATTTATAAGTATTCGGGTGTAAATATTCTTGTTCTTTCTAATGTTTTCTTTCCAGAGTCGTAGGAAAAGCAGCGAAACAATGATGCAACTAAATAAATGAGATGGGGAAAAATCCGCACGTGACCGTTACTGATAGAAATTATCATTTAAAAAAATCCGATTGGAATGTATTTAATACATTAATCATTAAAAGAAAGATCGTAAAGAATAAAAATAAACGAATAAACTCATCTACAAAGAATCAGACTTTACGAAAGGACGTAGTTATCGCAGAGTTTAAGTTAGAAGCATAGAAATTCTCTTACCTCTGTGGCTAGATTTTATGAACTTTATCCTCTTAAGACGTAGACAGAAGAAAACACAATTAACATTTCATCTTGAGCAGCGACAGCAGTTGCACATGAGGTTCCTCTTCTAGAGCCCAAGGCAAACTGTATCTGTACACCATCACAACACCAGTTAGTTATCGAAGGCGGAGTTCTCAGCGCTGACACCAAAAGACGCCAGCTCGTTATTGGCTGACTGTCAAGAGTAGGCGTGGTTGTTGAAATGAATTCGTTTATTGCCCCAAAAAGTGGTTTGTTTGACACAGATTCGAGAATAAATGACCGCAGAGTGAATTTTCAATTAGAAAAGAGCGATCTTGGTTCCGAAGGACATTTCCTTGATTACGACTTCTCCTGGTGTTGCCAGAGAGGTATATTTACGGTAGTGATTTAATGTCCAACTCTATTAGGATAATGTTTCACGGGAGATTTTTTGAACGGGGAAAAGAGAGGGGGGGAAAGCGAAGCTTATTTATTTATTAAAAAACTGATGCACGATTTTTAATGAGTTGTTACGGTGCCTTGGAGAATTTGCAAGTGGTTAGCAGTTTTGAAAAACGCCGACAATTTCTCTTTATTACCGCTGATGATAGCTGCTAGACACACGAATAGAGGGAGCTGGGATAGGAGAGGTTTTAGGAAATGAGCTCCACTAAAATAAGGAAATGAACAGAACTTGGTTGTAATGATTTATTCATACGTTAGGTTTTGTGGAGTAGTGATTAAGGGTCGTGATAAGTCGTTTTAGGTTTCTTTCCCTTTTTTTATTTCCTTAGCATCCATTTATTTAGCATGGTGTTAACAATCCTTCCCGATTCTCTAAAAATGTGAAGAATGTATTGAGACATTAACTGAATGACAGTGGCTTACACAGACTTGCTTAGAAAGGATAATCTTGATGATTTCCTCATCATCATTTATATTTCTCTTAATAAGGCTTAATACGCCTAATTCTGTTTCGCTTTTGCTAATCTGTTTACATAATGAGATCAATTATTTCTTTTTCTCCATCATGTGCAATGAGTATGCATTAAGTCAGTCAAATTACTGTTTGGATGAGTAAGAGTGTCTTGTAATTCTGCTTCATGGTCGCTATACCTACGTTGATTGCGGAAACACTTTTGCTTCAAGTTGATTTTCTAATATGTGGAAGTTTTTAATTATTCCTTTTGGTATAATAAAAAATATACTTATATGGATGAAATTATGCTTGTCTTTAATTTTTAAGTAATGAGACTAAAAGTAATCGCTCCTCTTTTCAGGCCATCATTACAGACCTTATTACAAATATTCATTTATTACGTAAAATTATCAGGCTAATTTCAGGAGATAAATAATAATGCAAATAGTGATTAGCTTCAATACTTTTAATTATGAAATCCCAACAGATTCGAATATGTATGCTCTTGAGCTGTTCAGAGCTGCTTCAGGACCTTTTCAGGTTTCCGTTTCAGATGTAGCTTGACAGTTTTTTGTTTTTAACCAGAATTACCCCCCTTTCGAAACATATACCAGTAATATGCAACAGGTTATCAGCAAAGTCAGTATTTGCTGGTATGGAGAAAATTGCTGCACTGCTTATTTTCTGTATTACTCTTCGATCTTGTGTAGAATCTCGCTGAAGCAACTAAAGCTGTGAAGCAAGTACATCCTGTCAGTTAACTGCGTGTGTTCTCTGGCTAGTTCGTCTGTTTTTGCAGGGTAAATTATAAGTTTCCAGATAAAAATTTACAACTTCGGCGCATTTCCTTCACATCAGTAATCACTATTAGATGATTTTAAAAACATATCACATTAATTTCACTTTTTCCGTTTCAGTTCATGGGATAACATCCTTCAGATAAATCACGTTTCGACTCGAATATACCGTCAGGTATCCGTAAAAGTGGATAAGCGATGAAAGTTTCATTCATATTCTAGAAAATCAAGTATTTTTATTGGCGATGAATCAGACGTTTTGCCTCCACTACAATTACACACTTCACTATCCAGTCAAAACTGGAAGAGTACTTGAAACTTATTCACTTATAGTTGTCTTAATTATAAAATATAGTAACATAGAGTGGTGTATATCGTCGTAATTATTTTTTGGTTTAAAACTACTCCTAAAACCAATTTTTTATCGAATTAGATTCACCGTATGCGAGTACAAATAATTTACATAGAATATATATATTTATTTATAAATATAAAAATTAATAAAATTTAGAAATAACTAAATTAGAAGTTAAACTGATCAGCGAAGGAGGATAAAATTCATATTTCCTGAACAAGCAAGAAAAACTAACATTTGTATTAAGTAATAGAAGATTGTGGAAATGAATGAATTATGAACTATAAGGAGTTCCTGTTATCTGGGCTTCGAAGAGAACAAGAGATCGAAATTTGCCATGAGGTAAGCGTAAAATTGTTTGAAAAACAATAAAATTGAAAATTCGGTTTACTTCAGGATCACTCTTCAAGTAGTAAAATACTGAGGCGACTCGTGACAAAGATTTCCTTTTTTTTAGAAAATGTTGCTCATGTGAATCTTTTCTGGACTCTCTCTTCCAAATAACGATTGCATATGAGATTACTGGCTTTGATCCTAATGCAGCCACAGATGTTTATAAAATATACAAAATAAACAAATTATAAAATATAACGCAGAAAGCAGCAAATAAGCCCGGAAGTTCGTCATCACAGTATCTAATTTAAGTTCTCGTTCCTTTAACTTAAAATTGTATCTACCAAGTTACTAGTAATATTTTTATCCTTCTAGCCTGATGTTTATTATCCACGTTTTTTTTTTGTTTGTTTGTTTCCTTTTTTTTTCTTGTGAGAATCGTTGAACATTAAACCATACGCCCAATCACTAAAATTAAATGACAACAGCGACGAAGGATGTTTCATTTTTCATTTGAGTAATTAATAGATTTATTATGAATTCTTCGTTATTATAATTCAACTTATTACTTGTATAAATTGAGATTATTATTAAAGGGAAAAGAGAATATGAAATCAACGAAATATATGCCAACCTGGTTGGCCGAGTGCACAATCGAACTGTTCTCCAACCAATACACCTTTGGGTCCCCCAAAGGATAAAATTCATATTTTATCCTTTGGGATAAAAAGTGGCTTGGAAAAGTTTCATCTTTGATCTTATTGAGATAAAGATCAGAAACATAAAAAATATGTGACCTGATAATGCATCAAACATAAAAACTGTAACGATACGAAATCAAAAAAGAAGGAAAAAAAATAATAGGCACGGTGATTTGAAGGTTTTTTTTTACAAAGCCTCTTAAGATTTGAAGCAAGATCTCATCCTTAAAGGATAAATGTCGTATAGTGCCCGCGTATAATAGCAAGAATGTAAAAATCAGGTTGCTTGTGATGACTTCAGGAATCGTTTGATTTCAACTTGAAACTGGAAAACAAATCCTCTTGAAGTGGGGATGATTCTAAATATAATTCCACATATGCAAGTGTTTGTTAGATGGATATCGTTTAATATTTCAATTCGATATTTATCCTTTTTTCAGATTAAGATATCTGTTAAAAGGTTTTTAAAAAAAAATGCTCGGGATTCCTCCACTTTTTTTTTAAATGAAGCAACTCCATTATACGAGTTCTTCGCTCCATACACTGGTGAATAAAGCGAATGAATAAATTTCAGATTGGCTTATGGGATTCCTAAGATATTTGCAATTTCCGATTCGGAAAGTTGTTGAATTCCTAATATTTATTAGGCGGAGTCCAGAATCCCCATTAAAAGGGATGTTCGTACGATAAAAAAAAGTATTAAAGCTAAAATTTTAAGAAATAACTGAATATAAGTAGTTTAAACGTATCCACCATTAGCAACTATTTTTCTTGATTAGTAGAGATCCTTGAAGACAACTATATAGCTCAGTTTTAAAAAAATAGTCTTTCATGAAAGGTCTTGGTTCGGTTCGACTTACGATCTAAACAACTAAGGCCATAAGAAAAGTTATCTTGTCTGCTAAGTGCAGCTACTGTAAGAAAGAAACTCTACTACCTTCATTTGAGACCATCTAACTCACTTGCAACTTAAAAAGTCCTTACCAAATTCCTCGCGTCCTCAATGGGATTTCCACCGAAGTCTTTCCAACTGCGAGGCAAATGTCACGTCTTGGGAGTATGCTACCGAGGCTCCATGAAAGGATATCTCAAGAGTGCAGCATACATTTGTAAAAAAAAAGAAAAGAAAAGAAAAACATTTAGCAGTTGACGAAACTGCTAAATGACGTCGTTGTTGACGTCACAATGTTTCTATGTTTTACTTAATTCCTTTTTAGACTTTTTTTTCTCTCTTTTATTATTGTTTTATTTATTTATTTCCATTAATCTAGAATATTTGTATCAAAGACAAACTATTGTAAGATTTTACAAATTAGCACAGCAATCCCTGTAGAAAATTAACAAGTAAAGACTGTACAACAACACGTGGTATCCTCGCCATAACCTCCAGCAGCAGAGCGTATGCATAAAGCCTAAACCCTCTTCATCCTTATTCGAACATTGTGAACACTCATGTGAATGGAAAACAAATTATTATGTTCGCGTGCCTTAACGATGGCGTCGTTGCATGATTTCGCGTTCACGAGTCGAAGGTCGCGTGCTCTGTTTACACGGAATAGAGTTACACGCAAATAGGACGTCCGTAGGAACTAAATTGTGCAAAATTTTATTACTAGAGCTCACCTGTGCATTACTTGATAGAAACACAATAACTACTCCTGTCCTTATCTGCTACACTCTTATATTCTAGTGATTTACGTGTGCATTGATTTGGCTTTGTTGAGTCCGAAGCGTGATGAAATTTGTTTTGCATAAAGTTATTCTGTGACTTTTTGCAATAAAAAAAAAGATACTTTCATTAAATTTTAAATAGCAGTTGTGTGATACGTCTGGAATTCCAAAACATGTTTGCGATTCAAATGCCGCCTGCTCTTACTTAATTTCCCAATCAAGGCGATAAAATTAAATTTCTCCGGTCTTAATGCACAATAAAAAGCCAAAATTATTTGTTGTTATTGTTTGATTACAAATGTGTCCCTGAATACTTCAGCATTTCAACCAACTCGCTTCCAAATGTCTTCTCTCTTTTTTTAACTCCCTCTTTTCCTTTGAATCCCACTAATTTGAACAACACACGAACTCTGAAAAAAAATTTAAAAAAAAACGAAACGTTATTATTGTTTATAATTAAAAATGTATAAGAAGTGCTAATTTTGTTTTTGTTTACTATAAAAGAAACTCGCCTTCGGCAAGAACTATGCCGCACAGTTCTTATCTCTTAGAAGTTGGATTAGCGAAGATGACAAATGGAGTTAAGGCAAGATTCCGGCGACACCACCTCTAGTGCTGAAGGCTGAACAGCATCAGTGCGGGAAGGAAAGGAGTCACCCCTCTGATTCAGCAGTCCCTGACGACAGCAAATGGTGCTGATGAATTATTCAGCTCCGACGCGGTGTCGCTTTGTCTTTCGGGTCTTTCGACGTCACTTCGGATTGTCATATATCAATTATCTTCCGTGCCGGTCCTGAGGGAATGGAATTAAAGTTCGTGTTATCGCCGCTGGAAATTGGATTAGCTCTTCTAACTAGAGACAAGTCCTCCGGCTCTGGACAGCTCCTGAAATGGTAGCGCAGGTAACTGGATAAGCGCCTAACAGTTGCAACGCTATAGATTAACGCTCTCCGACACCTTTCATAGTCTCGATAGCAATGGCTGCTGACACAAGATGGGAGTCTTTTATCGAGCAGTGTGACTTAGTTCAATTTGCAAGAATTTAGAATGAAAAATGTATCACTGCTAGCTAAACGGTGGTGCTCAAAGCTGGGCGAACGAATAAAAATGGAAGCTAAAATATGGAAGGATGGAAGGTAGTAGAGAGTTGGCGTTAGCTAAGTAATGAAAAGACAGTGAATAATGTAGAAAGTGTCTTAGCAGTCGATCCACTCTGAAAATGGATGCGTTGGCTCGGATAAACAGACTATCATTAGTTCAGCGGATAAAGAGTTTTTTGTTTGCTTGCAATCCGGAGACTGAATAATTTGATTGCTAAAACTGGGAGGAAATATTAATTTGCTTGTGATTGACAGGCTGTGAAGGTCAGAAGGGTTGGCGTAACCGATACCACTCGAAAGGAATGGGATAAGTTTCTCTTAAGAGACTTGCTTTACAATCCTCGAGATGGTTCTGCCACTTCTTTTTTAAAACTATACCTGCGAAAGAAATATTATTCTGATTTTTTTTTGTAGCTTCTCCTCAAAAATAAAGCATCAGGAATATTAAACGCCTTACCGCAGTCAGCGTACAAAATATGGACCAGTTTAAATATTTTTATTACCGATATGAGATTCATCAAAATCTGAGTAGCTTTAACTGCACTGCTACTCGAAAACACAGTCCTATTTTAACAGATTAGTTAACTCCTTGCAATACATTTTCTTTTTTACACTTTGATAAGAAAGACTTCTCCAATATCAAAAGATGCAACAAAAAATTCGAATATCAAAAACCACAAGTACATTTTTTTGTTTTGTTTTCAATTTCTGCAGTCGTGTGGTTTGGAACATTTTTCCCCGCAACTTCTAAAAGTACCGGTTTTATATAAGTATAACACTACACCTACCGAACTACACACTGTTGTACCTATCGACACGTAAATGTCCTTGAAAAGTACTCTCTCTCTCTCTCTCTCTGAGATAGAATACTCCGAAACGCTTATAGGTAGTCTCGGAATGCCCACAGAGAACTGAACATCATTCCAATAAAAGTGAACCTATCCGACAGGAGCTATTTCTTGGAAAATTTAAGTACCACAAGAAGGAGAAAGATTACTGGCTTTTTTCAATGTCGAAGTTTATTTTCAGATGCAGAATAGAATGAGGTTTTGGTTCAATAAAGGTTTCGATATAACACATCGAGTAGTTGATTTGTTAATGAATTGAGTTTCAACTGCTGTTATGATTTCTCAACCCCAAATATTTAGGGGCCAGAAAAATATAGTGATATTTTGTATAGAATTTTATTATAAAACAATACTGGAATATTAACAAACAAAAACTGAGCCCAAAAATTAAATATTTCAGTAAAGGGTATTCGAAGGTCTTTCTCTTTACAGGAAATCTCAGATGTTAAAACTACGTTATGTTAAATTACATTATTGTAATTTATACAATAATGCAGTACAATAGAGCAGTTTGAATAATGATTTTAATTAGTAATGATTATGATAAACTTATTTGTATTTGCTAACGCGACTCTTCCGTTGTAATGATTGCAGAATGGAACCTCTTCTGATCTATTTTCATGTTAAGGGATGGTAACAATTTTTTTTCCGGTTTTGAACGCTGAGTAGACAGCATTCACGGAGAATACTACAGTACCTACTCTTAAATATTCACAAGCTCAAATATTTTATTATTATACTCTAGAAAATTCAAGACAAAAATACCAATCTTCCAAATACATCTTTCGCCCGGAATCTCTCTCCAAAAAACGAATCGCGGTTGGCTTATTTCGTCAATATTTTAATAAAATCTTATACACGTTTTTGATGTCAGATATTCCCCAAGATATGTCAATTTATATATAGCTCAAAAACCATCAGCAATCATGTGGCATATATTTCTTAGTATATTATATTTCTTTGACATTTTCTTGCAAGCATATATAGTTGTGAACGACCACTAACTCTTTGCCGTGTGTCTTGAAATCTGTATTGTAGCAGTGAGATTCGATTCTTGTCATTTCAATTATTCCACATTTGTTTGTTCAACCAATAGTCTCGTGTTTAGAATAGCAAAGTGTTGGACTTTGTCAGAAAGAATCGTTTAATGTGTACATTTCCTTTCGGATCGTGGAAGGAAGCCTTCATCTCACTTCACACACACACACACACTTAGACACTCTTTCACTTACACACACGAGAGTTTTCTTCCTTCCGTTCTACTTTGACCAGCACTGGCTCGTGCGGCGACTTACCACAAATCGCGTCCATCACCGAACATAACCCCAAATTAGCGAAAATCAGTTTTGACGCATCACAAGCAGCATTTCTCTCCTTCAAACAGTCGTGTTTCCGGAAAAGAACCTGTCGGCAGGAAAGGAAAAGGTACTTAGAACTCGCGTGGAACAGTGTCGACCACGCCCCTACGTCTCGCATCACGCGAAGTCTCTCGCTGCGGAAGCCCTTGCGGAATTACAGCAATCGTCTCGTTGTTAGCGACGTCATTAGGCTAATTTATACGGTTACCTTTAATTATTCGTGCGAGCACCGCAAGCAAAATCGATTACCGGCGAACCTACCGACGGTCACCAGCGGGGCTCACGGCGCGCGTAGAGGTTGTATATCACGATATTACAGAGGCGCTCAACCCTTAACCTTCCGCTCACGAAAGGCAGCCAGTTAAGAGTACGTAATTAGAGAGTGGTTGGTAAACACGTGCCGGGCTTGTTTGGTGCACGTTCGAGAAAACAGAATTCACTGAATTTGTGATGTGTGTGCGTGTGTGTACGACTGCAGCTCCACCTACTGTGTCTTCTTGCTCATCGTATCAATGTTTGCCGTAAGGGAAACAAGCACTGGATTTCTCTCTTTCTCTCTCTCTGCAGGCAGTTTGTAAATTATGGAAGGGTCTAGCGGCAAACCCTTTTCTTGTGTGATACTGTTTCTTTTATAAAACTACAGCCTACATCTTATTTTGCTTACGTTTTGTGATGTCAACTAGCACTATTTTATCGACTGCTGGTTGACCACACAACACAAGATAATCTTGGAAATTTAATCCTCTACATAATATGGTACGTGGAAAATACGATCAATTATTAACTCATCCTGAACCCAATATGGTTAACGATAGTTTCACATTAACCTTCAAGGTAACTATCGCGGATTCCTCAATACTTACCTCAAAGGCAGGTCCCTTCTCAAGCATGTTTGCCTTTATATGGAATCGCTGACTGCAGAAAGAGGAACGTCCATTTTTCTTACCTTACAGGAACAACCAAAAACTGTATATAAGTTGATTTGTTGCAAATGTTTCATTTTAGAACTACGTCAATAATTTTTTATATAGCCAAAAATATGTTTCGATTTAGTGGATATCGAAGCAAATTGAAATTGAAATTGAATAGTGCAATTCAAATTGAAATTGAAATGCACACCAAAAATGCGAATTAAATAAACAGGTTGCTAATAATAGCATTTCTGCTACTGTTTTGAAAATCGTGTTTGAATATTGCACGCGTAAAAATATTCGACCAAGCTGCATACCAACAAATATTGCATGCGACATTGCCTTAAAGTTATATAACATTCACTTCCAAAAACTGGCAAAAAAATCTCGACCTCTAAACAGGCAAACTGGCCAGCGAATATACAGTACCTGGAGACAGCATTCTCACAACGATTAATTAAACTTCTACAGACTACAGTTGTTGTTTTGTTTAATTGCTGATTCTTTTATAACATCTTTGGCTCTTCAACTCACATCGAAATTTTCCTTTTTTTTTTTTTTTTTTGTCGAGGTACAATTCATTATATGTTAAAATAACAATTTTAAAGAATATTTTAACTATTTTTTCACACATGAATATTATTCAGTTTCATCGTTGTTTTTGCTACTTTAGACTAAGTAGCGGTAATTATTGAATGTGGGGTGGGTAATTACTTAGTCTCCTTACCATCCTTACCTTTTTTTATTGTTTGGAAGTGTTTAGGGATGTTATAACATAAAAATAGTTATCTTATAACTTAACTATTTTTAGAGCCTTAGAGCCTCCTTGCATAAAGGAGGCTCTAAGGCTGTTGTAGAAAATTACAGACCAATCACCATCTCGGGAGTTGAGGATCTCACTAATGAAAGGTGCCAGTCCCTTTCCTAGTTTCTGTTCACCGTGCAGTCTACCCCACCCTAACCTATTAGGGTTAGGCCGCAGACTACACGGTGAGACTGGGGTTAATGTGTTAGTAATTATTGAATAATATACTAATTCAATGTTTCTAAATAAATCTAAGTTACTCATTGCTTCAGTAATTTGGATAACTTGATAAAAGCTTGGATATCTTATTTAAAAGAGATAAGTAGACTAAAGAAGGAAAATCAGAATGGGGGAAGGCCCTGACCCGAGTGATGCAGCCTACAAGGAGCTGCACCGCCTCGATGTAGGCCTTCGCCGCTCGGGTTCCATCGGGCCGACCCCTCCTCTGTGAACTATAGAGGGACGACAAGGTTTAGTTTGCCTCTGAAACTCTTTCATGATGACTAAAAAAAAAGTATTGGAAAAGTTGGTTAAGGACAGAATGCAGGAGTGGGTGGATAAAAATATGATTCTCTAAGGAGTGGCGACATGGTTTTGTTAAAGATCGGTCTTGCGTTAGTAATTTTAACTTTTTTATAAGAGAGTAACAGCTGAGTTGGACAAGGCGAATGGATACACATTGATACTGCTGGATTTTGTTAAGGCGTTTAACAGGATACTCCATGGAATATTGTTACGCAAATTAGAAGAAATGGGTATGGGTAAAACTGGTGATGTGGATACGAGAATGGCTTATGGGCAGATACTATAAAGTAGTATATGTAGGAACAGAGTCCAGAATGAAGCAGGTGACCAGTGGTGTGCCGCCAGGCTTTTGTGCTTGGACCGTTATTGTTTAATTTGTACGTAAATGATATAGGAAATAACTTGAAGGGAGATATTCAGTTGTTTGCTGATGATGCAAAGTTGAGTAGCGAAATAATTAATCAAGCTGATGTAGAGAGCTTGCAGGATGATTTAAATAAAATGAAAGTATGGGCAAAAGATAATGGATATGAGTTCAATGCGGAAAAGTGTAAAGTTATGCATTTTGGGATTAAAAGATTACAAGCTGTGTATCACATTGATGGAACTGTACTCCAAGAGAATGATGAAGCTAGGGACTTGGGGGGGCTGGTGGATTGAGAGTTGAAGTTCAGAAGGCATATTGCTAAGATGTTCAAGATAGCTCATATGATTACTTGGCTATTGAAGAACACACTAACATGCAGAGATAAAGAAGTCGTTATTCCTCTTTATAAGGCATTGATACGTCCACATCTGGATTACTGTGGTCATGTTTGGTGGCCTGGATTCCTTGGAGATGAGAAAGTGGTAGAGAAAATTCAGAGGCGACTGGCCTCTCTGGTGAGTGGCCTGAGGAATGCTCCCTGCATTGACAGACAGAGTTTGTGAGTTGCAGAAGTTGGATGACAGGCGGAGAAGAGGGGATACGATAGAAACATTTACATTGTTTATCAGGTTTTATACGATTGATGCAGGGGAAATATTTCAGCAGTGGAATAGTAGTGGAGAACAAGAGGTCATCCCTGGAAATCAAGTAAGAGGTGGTTAAGAAGGGTGCGAGGACTAGATGTTTTGCTTGGAGAATGGTGAATCAACGGAATGTGTTGACTCAGTTTTGAGTGCTTCGTCCGTCATTCAAGAAGAGGTATGATGGATATTGTGGGGATAGTTTGGGTCTCCCGCTATTATTTCACTTAATGCTGATTTTGTTTTATTTGACATGATAAATAACGTATTGTAAACTGATTATCCTATTAACTGGTGTGGAAAGCGAATTTGCGAACTTACCACTCCTTCTAGCAGAAGGCTTCACTCCCAAAACTCTGGGGTTATTACGGGAGTGATCATACAGAGTCCAATGATGCCAATGTGAATAACTAACTAATGAGAAGAATGTTTATAAGTACTTTTCAACTGAAGATAAGTCGGTCTCATACGGAGGTGGAAGAGATATAACTTCCGAAATGTCGGTTTTTCATTCCGATAACAGAGAAGCCGGTCAGAAGAATACGCGCAATTTACAGACCTAATATAGCAGTTTCGGCCGTACTTTCAATCAGTCAATGGCATATTAGTTCCGGCCTGGTTTCCTTGTGTTCTATAAACCAAACATGGTCTTTTAAAAGCCATTTTGTACATCTAATAATAATAATAAAACAAAGATGACAGTCTCTACACCCATCTAAAACATTAAATAAATAAGATAATTACCGTATATTAGCTAGTTTATTAAATGTATAATATAATAGGTGTAAAACATTTATGCGTATATCTAAACAACTGTCGAAAATATATGTCATATAAAAAGTCACTCATATCATATAGCTTAGAATACCAGAACCGTGTTGTTGTGTTATCTTTGTTTTTTAATATATAAAGATATGTAATGATCTTTTCTGTCAATACTAGACAAATAACAGAAAAGATCGTTACATGTCTTATATATTATACATGAATCATGAAAGAGACCTGATGGAGATTCATTAAACCGAGAAAAACTAAGGCCGTGAATAGTATATTATACTTGATAATTGCATCCGTTCTCCTAGTGGGTTTGTTGCTCTCTTGCTTAGGGAGAACCCACAACTCCGCACGAGGGAGTAATTCAACTTTAGTACCCCCCTCAAGCATCCAAAGCTTTAGAGACCAAGCTTCGTTCTTTTTCTAGGAACTCTGAGTAAGGATTGTTATGGTGCAAAAAAGCAAAACTGTATTAGCAGATTCTCTGAAGGTTTTTTTAAAAAACCAAAACGATTCGTTATACAAATGGCTTAGTTAAAATTACGTCACTGATTAGAGGAATTTTTAGGCTATTTTCAAACAAGGATAAGTTGACCGAATTATATAGAAAGTGAAAGAGGTAGGGTTTTTCTACAGAAAATTCGGGGTTTTCATCCGAAAAATAATAAATAGGTCCGAGAACTGATTCAGATGACAAATCATAGCAGAGCATTCCCGAAGCGATCCCTGGAAAATTGCCATGCGCATCCATAACTTTGTTAATAAGATTAATCCGAAATCTTCCTTAGAGACCAAGAAAATTTTAGCCTGGAGTTTCCATATAGAAACTCCAATGGTCTGATATGAGTTTACGAAAGTACCACAGAGGTACCAACAACAATTAGACAAGCAAATCAAATAAAACAGTGCATTCATTAGCGAAATCATTTGCACAACATGTGTACAAAATGTCAGCAATTTAGATTAACAGTTCGAATCGAGCTATCTGCCGAATGCCATTGAGAATGCTCCCCCACAGGAAGTGATACGTCTTTGATAAAAGAGGGTTACTCTTAATATTGTAATTTCAGTGACGGATACAGACAGCTAACCACTGATTGCAAAATATCATTTCATCTTCACTATCAGTCATCATACTCGGACCCTGGGTAGAAATAAAACTCTCAAACAGAAAGGATAAGGTAATGGATGAAGAAGATCGCTTTTAGTCGACGATGTGCAAAAACGACCTACTGGAAGGATGTTTCACGACTACTGCCGTGATCGACATAAAAAAGTGTCTATCACACACTCTGTCGGACAAACGACATTTCTTTCACTGCCTGTGAGCTGCTAACTTTTAAAACATTTCGCCTACTCTTAAAAGAAAAACTTCCTAAACAGAACTGCACGAAGGGAATCCATGTTGTGATCCTGATTAACTTATAATGCGTTGTTATTGTGCAAGGCCATCTCAGCATTGGCAGCGGAAAGTGAGGAGTTTTTTTACGAGGCGTATTGATTGTCGATGAGATCTAGGTGCACTGGCATTTCACCGATAGAATATCTCTACAGTTCCCCCCCCCCAAAAAAAAGAAAATTGTAGGACGAAGGCTCTGTGAGTATTTTAATGCATAACGACTTTACGTTCTCTCGTCAATGTTATGTCGATACTGGCTTGGTTGTTCCTCGTGGTCGCACAGTGAGTAGGGAACGATATGACGAAGAACAACCTTTATGGGGCAGACGGTACGGTGTACGAGTATAAAACAATGAACTATAATAAAATAGTTTTTGCTTTTCTTTTTTTCAAGAAAACTGCTCAAATATCTTTGTTGTGACTAAGTTATCCTATTTTACATGATCGTAAAAGCATCCTTAAAATACTTTAATAGTCTCAACGCTTCACTGCATTTATAACAAGGAACAATAAACGGCCTTGAATAAATGAGAAATGAATAAATAATAATGCTTAGAATTATTAAATCAAATGTTCAATGAGTTGGCATATTTGTTATTTCTGATTAATAATAATAATTTTATTATTATTACTAGGGGGCTATGCCCCCCTTACCGCCTACGGCGTTCAACCCCCCCCCCCCGTGTTCCGGACTGGTAGGCCGGTTCTCCTTGAATTCTGATAACTCGAATTTTGAAGAACTCTACACTCAGGGTAGCCCCTGAGTTTCAAAAAACATGACATAAAAAGGCTTATCATTTTATATATATAGAGTAGATTATTAATCAGAAAAATAATATGTACTCTTAAAAGGAGGCCATACATCTCCCGCATCAGCTGTCACACCTTCTCTTAAACTCATCCACACTAGATGCTCTCACCATTTCAACATGCAAACTGTTTTCCTCACTAACGATTCTGTGAAAGAAAAATCTAATTTTCACTCTTTTCTTAACTACACACAAATTCAGCCATCATGGATGTTCCCTTGTCTTCTCCCTACCTTCTTTCTGTACATAAAAAATTTCATCAACTGATATCTTACAAAATCCTCTCAAACGTTAGACCTCTATCATATCATCCCTCTTTCTCCTATCTACCAGTGTCTACAGTTCACACTTTCAATCTTTCCTCATAATCTGCACTCCATAATCTCAATATCATCTTTGTAACTCTTCTTTGCTGTCTTTTCACAGCTTCTTTATCTCTTCCAAATCCAGAAGGCCAAATTTGCTCCCAGTAGTCGTTGTAAAGAGGCAAAATGACTTCCTTATCTTTACATGTTAATGTTTATTTCCACATCAAAATCATCCTATGGGTTATTTGCAATGTGACCTTTGAACTTCAAATTCTTATCAACCATAACTCCAAGAATCTCTAACCCCATCGCTTTCTCCAGGAATAAGTCCACCATTACATTAACTAAAATTGAACTGGCAGCCATCACCATTTGCTCACAGTTTCTGACTACTGGAATCATTCTGCAAGTACTGTATATCAGCATTAGTAGTATCCCTGCCTCTCTTTGTATCATCAGCGAACAATTGAACATCTCCTGTCGGGTCCTTCCCAATATCATTAATGTATAGATTGAACAACAATAATCCAACGGCTGATCCACTGATCACCTTAAATCTTGCGGATTCATACCTTCCAATATAACACTTTCTGATAAGAGTTCGTTAGCGAACTGCTTATATAAGTCAATAGATTATATTCCAATCCCATATCTTCGAATTTATTCAACAACTTTTTATGTGGATAGTAAATTCCAACAGTATCGTAGTGTGTCCATTCAATTTTATTTTTATTTTTAAAAATAAAAGAAAAAATTGTAAGAAAGAATAAGTTGTTTTCGCTGTACAATACGAGAACTCGTAGAAAGGATTAATCTTAGTTAGCAAATGAATGTTAGCCTGTTTGTTTTAATCTTTGGCGTCATTCAAACAAGACCAATTTATTCACATAGACGCATCCAATCGAAGCTGGAAGATCAATGGAGAGATCTGTTGTGCAGCAGCACCTATCAGTAAGTAAAATATACCATTAGGATAGAAAAAAATATTCTGTTGGAAAAATGAACATCAACCTTCATTGTGCTGAGAAATAGTTACCTTCTGATTGATTGTAATTTCTTTTCGTCGTTATCTGGAAGCTTAGAAATTTACTGATTTCATAAAAGTACCTAAAGGAACATCTTTAAAATAATCTTTAAAAAAATGTTTGTTTGTTTTTAATTGAGATTGCGATAGTAGCGATAACAAATGATGGTCTTACGGAACTCACTGGTGGACCTAAATCAGCCACACCTGCAATGTGCACAGCAGCGTTGTTTACCCATCTAATTCCATATCTGAGATGATCTAATCACTCGACACTGGAGACTTATAATTAGGCCACACACACACACAGACTGTTCTACGGAGAGAGAGAGAGAGAATATACTGGTCCTCAAATTTCGCACAATAGAAGGATGAGGACATTGTTGGGGAAACGATGGGGGAAAATGGGGGGGGAGAAGAACGACAACGGACAAAGATATACTGATGGTGCCCCTGCTAATTCACACTCCATTAGCCAGTCCACCTCTGCCTGCCGACTAATAAAATAACTCTCAGAAAGGTAATTACTGTCGCAGAGAAACCATGAAACCGCCTAGCCAATAGGGTACGAAGTGTCTCGTGGGAATGGCGAAGGGCAGCAACGGGAACATTAGGCGGCCGTCAGTCCGGAGAGTGGCGTGGCTACGCTGGCAGCGAGCGGCGACATGCGCCTTCCATTCCCCGAGAGGAACCTTGGTCGTGCGACGCCTGCCGGTAACTAGGTAAAGTCCCGAAATGAATGGCTAATGAGGACGAAAACGACCTGATTATCCGATTTGTGCAGCCAGATCGGTTATTCGGGAGGCTGCTAAGTCTACTTCTCCCTAACAGGATGGCGTGCCAAGGGAGGGGGGGGGACTGGGACGGAGGGAAAGACTATTTCAGAACCTATATTCGCGAACATCGAGCCTCTAGCAACTTGCTGAAGGAGGGGGAGGAAGAATTTGCTGCGAGACTACAGAGAAACGAGCTGCCTCCGCTTTAACCTTAGTTAAAGCAGGGGAGGTTCGTTTCTCTGTAGGAACTTGGGGGGGGGGGGGAACAAGAGATGATTTTTTTTTTTTGGAATACTTTAAGTACTTTGAGGCATAGAAGTTCCTGAATGTGATAATAATAGCAACTATATCGGAAAGGTGTGGTTTCTTTCCCCTCATAATTAATGAAGAAAACCTCTATTGAATTTGTCTTAAATGCAATGAAAAATATCGACCACTGCACTAATTCAATAGACAAAAACGTCTGCTAAGTTAGTGTCCCTGCTCAAATATACTTCCAGTATCCATTCTTTGTTTAAATTGCACGCTGTTCGGTGTTTGTCCACTCATTCACGCACGCCTAAGAGTGTTGTTCCAGTGAAACATGAATTCCTCTCGAGAAAAGAACTTTTACTATTATTTTATTATGGTAATAATACGAGAAACAGATTGAAGAAAAAATATCCTACGAGTACTATATTTAAAATTTAAGTTAACCTCTCACCTTAGTAAGCTTGCCTTGCGGATGAAATGTGTGGGTTAGTATCATTCTCTAAATATTTTTACGATTAAGTTATTTTGCATTAATACGTGTTATCTGAACGTGTTATTACTCGTAGGTGTGTGAGAGAGATCTACATCTTTTCTCTTCTGCTTTAATTGAATGTATATTATGGATTTCATCTCCTGACGAATGGGGAAGCCTCCATTCATCAGGGTATATATATACAGGCCCGGCTGGTGGTGTGTGCAATATACACAGGCGCCGCAGAAGAAAAGGTGCCTAAAAGATGTCAAAAAAAAAAATGAGATAAGAGTTTAAACGAATAACGATTGGTACAGAATGGTACATATAATTATGAATGTACGTCGTCTTCCGTTCGGGCCCTTTCAGATCTTCCCGGAAATGAACAAATAAATTCTGAAATTGTATCCTGGACCCAATTATATCACTGTAATTTTTGATAAAAATTTACGAAAATGTACCTAAAATAGTTCTTTATTTTTTGATGTATCATAAATCAGCTTATGATTAATTGTTGAGTTCCGTGTAAAAAAAAATGTATAATAAGCAGGACTAATCCGTAGGTAACATTATACTGTAAAGCGGTGTTCATTTGTTTTTCATTTCCTGTTCGTTTTATTCACACTTTATTCAAAAAAAAAAAACTTTTAGTAAGTTTGCATTGCAGATGAAATGTGTGGGTTAGTATCATTCTACACACACACACACACACACATATATATATATATATGTGTGTGTGTGTGTGTGGAAAGTTTCATCCTGAGATTTTTATTTAATAAGGTCTAAGCACCTTATGGTAATTTGTTTTGGTAAAATATTTATAAGCTCTGTATTACTTAACCTTGGTATTTCTAAGCCTGTCTCCTACTGATGAGACCTCAATAAAGGTCGAAACCGGTCTGGGTAGTGGCCGCTTGCCTTTAATGCATAGCATCATACATTCCTCAAGGAGATGGGCTTTGCATTAAGGGTAAATATTAAGAATAGTGATCAGAGCTTATTCCACCTTTACCACGAGTTGCCTAGACTTGTACTACTTTACGGGTCACCTAGACTTGCAATACACGCAGGCGTAAACTTGACTTATTTGTCTGTTTGTTTACTTGGGGAAATAGAGTAAAACCAGGTTTAAAATAGCTTGGTATCTTTAATATATATATATATATATATATATATATACACACACACACCCTTTGCTTGGACAGACTTGAGTTCGAATCCCATTTTAGACAAAAAGATCCTCTATATGAGTTTTTATCTGAAGGTCGACAGATTTTTCCTCAAAACAAGCAATCCAGCCAGAAGAATAATACACGCAATTAACAGCCATAATACACTAACCCCACAGCCTTAGTTGCTTTGGTCATTATTCATAACAACTCGAATCTCTCTCCTATGGACTGTTATCTTGTTCGTGATGGAAAGGGATTTGTGTTTCTAAGATTCTGAGAGCGACGTTGTGAATTCAAAGAACAAGTGTCAGACTTACTCTTTGAACAATTTAAGAACACCTCAACTCAAAAAGACTGACTTGGTAGAAGAAAATATTTTATATTTCAATGATCAAAATGGGAGAAGTCTGCCGTAGAACGCGAATCCTCAATCGTGTTGGTCTCCATGCTATTGGAATTAGATCGAATGGTGACGTCATGTGTATCTGCTATACTGCAATGTTCACTATATTTATTGATACAACAACCAATATTTACTATATTAGTTGTTGCATCAATTGTCCCACATTAAACGACAAACCTGCAGGCATCTTCCAAATGGGGGGAGTTACCATCATGCCACCTTTGTTGAAGGATATGCCTTTCGCACTGCCATCTCCTGAGGCACCAACATATCATTTTGGTAGACAATCATACTCATTCAAGTGTGACATGAATTCTGATTGTGCAGCATAAATCTTGATCTTTGCATTTCTGTTTCTTTTTTAAATACAAGTATTAAGTTGAGCGTGTTTTACAAAATGCATAAGGATTTTTAAACGTATGGATCAACTTTGATATTAAGTTGTAGCTGACTTTCTTTTCCCAGTGAATGACCGCCATTCTGCTTATCAAAGACCTAAAATAGCTTGAAGGAATTCCATGTTGGGTCTCTAGAGAAAAGTTTCCGGATTACGGAACCCGTAGCTCCCACAGTATTAAAATTTGCTATAGATTGAGAGCTTTTCGTGGATTCATAAAAGAAAACAAATAGTAAAAATTGGACAATTCTTAATAAAAAGATATAACAATAGTTTTAAACTATTGTTTTATCTTTTTCTTGTTGGGAAGTACAGAAATTGGCTATTAGGCTCTCTCTAAAATTTTGGAATTATCACAGGTCATCTGAACACTTTAGTTACATCGAGCTATTTTTTGGGGGAAAAAACTGAATAAAATTATTAGGTACAATACAAAAATACATGCTTGAACTCTCTTCAGTACACAAGCAATTAATGGTTCCAGATTCCATTGCTGCAGCAGCTATGAATGATGTCACTTATTCAAGGATTCTAATGCGACCCCTTTACAGCTATTTAGAGTTATTTCCATACTTGTTTTCTTTTTAAATCAATAGTTGTTTGAAAACATGTGAATTAAAATAGTAATTGGATCAGCATTACTACTGTTTTATTTAAATGTAAAGCCATATTCTTAGACTTTGATATTCTTCCACTTTGTTTACTAGTGTGTTGCGTTTTCGATTTTTTTTTTAAAGTATATTTTGCTTCAGATAACTGGACTGAAATCACTAAGGTTTCCAGACATGCACATTCACCTACTTTGAATACTATGCTTTGTAGCAATTGTAAAACATTAGCTTCCCTGGCGGTCATTGTGCGTACCATATTTATGACGGTCATTAAATTATCGTAACTTACTAAGTTTCAACATTTCGATAATAAATATATGAAAAAAAATACACTATAATCACTAGAATAAAAACTATTAAAATCCGCTAAGTAAATAAGTATATTAATTTCATGGACTCATTTGTGTTTGATGAACTAAAAATCTTTTTATAATTGATTGCAGCGACCTCTATTCCATGGTGAAAAATATGTTTTAACTTTGTCTTCTGTTTCATATCAGAAAAGTATGTCAGCGGCATTAGAAAAGCATTATCGTTGCAATAGCGATTTTTAATTCTGAAACGCTCTTGAGAATTGTGTTATCCGTCTTGAATGTGAAGTAGTCATCGAAATTCTTGTTTAAATCGAACAGGTTTTAGTCCCAAAATTATATGTTAAAAAGACAAATAGGCATGACTATACGAAAATATTATTGCATCGCTTGTCGACTGACCCTGCTGGCCAGATTGATCTATCCGGTCGACCACTGTAGCATTTAGTAACAATCCGCGTGTTGTAAATAGGAGGGTTGTATCAGTCGTGTAATGACCAGCACAGCAATGTCCGTAAGTTGTGTTTCTCGTAAAGGCCTGTTAACGAGGCTATAACTTCCTCGTTGACTTACTGCCGAGGATATGAGCCATTCGCGTAGGTACGCTAGAAAACGAAATACAATTACGTCAGGGAAGTGGCGTATTCGTATGTACGAATATAGATCGAGATAAATCGGGTTATTAAGAATTATGAAGATACGAGGAGGCGTCTGTCAGATGCGTATATTTTTACAAGCTGCAATGTTTGTTTGGAGAAAGTCTTCCATTGCGTGGTCATATATAAGTCTTGGAGTGGACGATTAAAGCATTTTTAATTATTTGGTTTACGTCTAATATTATGATTGGTTTATTAGTTTATCTGATAATCCATTTACATTTTTTGGTAGGTCATTTTTTCCCTTCCATTTAACCGCTAGAATTTTTATGTAAACGATGGAATGGTATCGACTTTATATGATCTACACTTTACTCTTTGCAGTTGACCCGCATAATAAATATCTAGCGCTCTTTTTCGATGCCGCCAATATATGCGACCGCTAGGCTATTGATTTTTTTTTTTTTTTTCGGAACTCAGCTGTTCCTTATTGCTTTCTTTACCTTCGATCCATTGGGTGAGATGAAAAGCCAAAAATGTAAATAATGTGGACGTGAGAATATCATTAATATAAATATACTAACTGCGATTATTATGGGCAATTAATTTGGTTATTTTTTTTCACTCGCAATATCTATTAAGCTGTAGAGCACTCCGTTAACATTTCTTATTATCCCTAACAGACCAATTGAATCAATGCGAATGAAGTATTCATTTCGTAATTTTTACGGAACTACGTAACACTTTAATACAGTATAAAGCACTCCAAGAAAAGGCGATGATATTAATGGACTTTTTTTTAATAATGGCGTTAAAGTCAGTCGCTCTGAATAACTGTGCTCATAACTACTGCCTGCGTGGTCATTTGAAAGATATTAGTGGTGGGGCGAATACTTGAAAGCGGAGTAGTTAAAATCCATACCATCAGTCATAAAAAAAGTTAAACAGTTTGTTCCAACAACAACTAAAAAAAAAAAGTCGAAAAGATCAAACTTCGAATTTCTTGCTGACTGCACGTTTAGCCGCCGTATAAAACACTTCGACCCTCAGCAAACGCGAAAGTGTCGGCCTTAAAATACCTGCTGTTTGAAATTCTACGCAAAGCAGGACGCTGATGTAAGCATATGACTGTCCCCCTGGTGGTGTTATAACAAAGTTTTACGTCCAGTTTCCCCGTTCACCTCCAACTTTTAGGTGACTGAATCGGAGAACGAATATCGCATGTCCGTGGTCGTTAGATAATATTTAACATTTTCTCGTTTCGAGGTTTGCAGGAAAAAGCCTACGCAGCGGGAGACCGAAGGGTTTCTATTCGTGCAGCGACGCATGCGCCCCCGAAGGGGGAAGAGTGGGGGTAGGGAATGGAGTCGTGGAATTCGTTTGCAACGCCCCAATGAATATACGGCACAAACAGTGCGATCCACGGCTGGGTAATGATATGAGGGGAATGATATAAATGTCGAAATTTTAGCATCTTGTCACCCCTAATGGGCGAGAAGCCTTTCATCAAAAAGGGACTGGTAGTCGTCGCGGAACAGACGCGTCACAGGCGGCAAATCTATGACTTGCCGTCCAGGCGAGAATTAGCATTATAATATGACTGGAGCGGCCTTTAAATGAGCCCAGACACAGCGGGTGTCGTGGGCTCCAGTAAAAAATGATCTCGAGCTGTTTTTCGTAGCAGTGCTGTCGACAAGACTAATGTGAGGGATTATGGGTAATAAGTCCCGTACTGGAGTGCGCGCTGTTGTACTAGAGTGGTAGTGCTCTCAAGTTTTGGGGGACTTACGGTGTGGTTTTCGAAAGACAAATGAGGCATCAGTTGAAATACTGAGCTCCGAGAGAAAGAGAGGAGAAGCAATACACTGCAAAAGACGGGGAGAGAGAGAAAGAGAGAGCAACTCTATCAGAAGCCAGCAAAAAAATCTAATACCACAAAAGAAAGGCATTTTATCGGTACTTTTTCGCAGAACGTTGAAGTACTTGGTGAGAGAGCTCCTGCAAATATCCCTCTGTCATTTATCACTTTTTAGTGAGTTTTTCATCGTCAATTCTGCGATTTTCAACGTTATCTCTCATCAGAGGGGATTTCGGGGCAAGCGGCAAGCAGTTAAAACCAAGAAGTGAAACATAATTATTTCAGACATTTTGAAGACTTCGCTATCCGTGGGTGTAAATGCCACTGTTTAAAAAGAGGAGCCAAAATAAATAGTTCAGACACATTTCTCTCTATCGCCAACTGCGCAGATATTAATGGAGGAGATTTGATTCTAATGGGTTGTCAAGAAATAGCTCTGATTGCACTGAATGAAGATAAATAATGTTTATTTTTCCCATTTAAACCCTGTTTCTTCGAAGTTGAAGTGGTTCGGAAAACGACCAAATTAACTGGTTTTTAGAGTCGCTCTTTGAGAAACTATAATTGACACTCTCTCGGTCGTTCTTTCTTTCGAAAAAAAAAAAAAAAAACGAAAGTCATACCTCCGTAGAATACTATTTCTTAAACATTAATACGGGATGGAAATTAAGAAACCATCATATAAATAGTGTCTATTCAATTTAAATTGGGGGAAAATAACTGCGCTTTTCCGTAGATATACCGCTCCACTTCTACGTAATAATTTTGGATTTCGCTTAATGAGTCGTCCTATTCGCTATACTTCGTAAGAAAAGCAAAAGTAAACACATTAAAAGCAATTTTTAACGCTACTAATAAAAATTGCTTGCTATTAAGGCGTTTTTTTATTTTATTTTTATTTTAGTTTTTTTGCTTTTTTTTTTTTTTTTTTCGACAGCAGAGTTTCTGGCAAACTCATTTAAGATACCGGATAAAGATGCTTATGAATAAAATGCACGCAACTATTTTGATAAATTGTAATGAACAAAATGCAAACTGCCTTCCTTCAGAATCAGAAATTAATTATTGACCTGTTGAATGACAATTGGAAACAGTGAGAAGTCTTTCGCTTGTTTTAAAGATTACTTTTAGGCATGATACGAACTGTTGCAGCTGTTTTCAGCTTAGAATTGATCTGCTAGAAAACGAACCATTTGTTTATGAGAAATGTGATATTTGGAATTTATTCTACATGCGCATTAATTTACGCGGGAGTCCCTCTGATATTTTCCTGAATATTTTGTGTGGTATACAAGAAGCGGTTGCTGAGATGAAGAGAAGCAAAGGATGAATGGAATACATGTTTTGGCGACTTCTCAATTAAATTATTATTATTATTATTTTTTTTTTATTATTTCTATATTTAGTCAACAGTGTCTCCCATCAACGTCAACATCAAATATTGTATAGATGTGACGTATGAGTCCATTCTATAAAATCAAAACCCAAATTAAAATTAAATCTTTGACAACAGACGTTGTCAAAGATTTAATTTTGCTTTATTCAAAGGACCCAGGAATCGATCAGATACGTCATAATGAGATGTCCCTAATAGTCCAGTTTTCTGCCATTAAGATGGTCTTTCCATTTTCAGTAACTTTTTACCTGTATGTTCCTAAAGGGACTTTGCAAGTTAGGAAACATTATTATTATTAATATTATTATTATAATCATCAGCAGCAGTAGCATCATTATATTTTGTATTAAATATAGCGGATTATACTTCATTGAGAAATAAGTAAAACATGAATTGGCTGTCTAATAAAAATATTCCGAAACCTGGATATTCCAAGATCTACAAAGATGCATATTAAAGTGAAATTATTTTGTATCGCATGTGGGTTTGTTATAATCAAATCATTGTAATTTTTTCGTATATTCATAAACAGTTCACTATATCAACATGGAAAGTTTCATGACTCAAGTGATTCGATATGTTTTTATTATTTCTTTTCCTTTTCGAGATTTGCGCTTCATTTTCTATTCATAATTAATTCTAACCATTTAAATTAAGATTTTATAAATGCTTAGAACTCCTTACTAAATAAATATAATGATAGAGCAACTTATATTCATTTTATTGTGTATAATTATGCATACTTGGATCGCATCAAGAAAATATTCAGTTAACGAGATATGTAAACACCTTTAATAAGGCAGTTTGCAAATTTTATTCTAAGCGCATACACTTAGAATAAGAATTGCATTATACAGCAAAGTTCATTTATTTGCCTTCGAAAATTTCAAATCCGAATTGATGCTTGCCGATCGGGCTCCACCGAAATTTTCTTCAAGAAAGAGCTTTGCGGTTGCGACTCTCTGGAAGGATCCACGTCTTGAATGCGCATTCCCTTGTGAATTTGGACAAATTGAAGCACCGAAGGGGGGAAATCTGCAATCGGCGTT
Source organism: Typopeltis vanoorti (assembly GCF_054136105.1). Classification (NCBI taxonomy): domain Eukaryota; kingdom Metazoa; phylum Arthropoda; class Arachnida; order Uropygi; family Thelyphonidae; genus Typopeltis; species Typopeltis vanoorti. Next base: position 9,314,563 of record NC_143567.1, on the reverse strand, counting down.
ACGATGACTGCAAAGAAGGGTTTCGGAATATGCAGCAGCAAAGTCGTCGCCGAACTTTGCAGTTATGCGCTTATAAAATGTTTACACTTTCGCTCTATTATTCATCACGACTCTCGAATACAGTTAAAAGTCTTAATTTAGCACTTAAAGTCATTTCCATTTTGTATCTCTGTGTGTGTATTCGCTTGAGTTTTATTTCAGAGCTCTTTCTTAAAATATGATACACACGGGTCTAAAGAAAAAGATTTCCCTATCTTGAAATACTTGATTATTCTGTTTATCAAAACTGTTCAATGGAATCTTTCAGAGTTGTGCTGTGTTTAATTTGGAACAGCTGATCAAAAGAACGGAAGTCATTGCATTGCAATCTGCTGGTAATTATATATCTACTAGACCGCTCTTAAAAGGTGGACACGATTACCCATTTTTATTACGCACCCGTAGCCTTTAAAAATATATTATCTATTTGTGAGTTGGAGACGTTTTGATCCGGAGAAGCGAAAAACTCCAATTGCTTGTTATCATCTTCAACTGATGTTATTATAGCTTACTTTCATATGTCATTTATAACTCAGCGTGTGCTTGGTGTAACTTGAGCATTTCCATATGCAGAACGAATTGTAAAATATTTCTATAAAATCTTGTTTACAAACGATTGGCCAAATACTTCACATCTTTTGCGAAAAACGGACAACAAAATGCACCTAAATAACACGTTTAGTGCTATTGTATTCTAAGAACTATTAATGTTGAAGTCTATTGTGTGAGATGCCATTGTTATATAACAAAAATACACAGAGATGTTTTTTTTTAAAAAAATTAACCTAACAAAATATTGATAATGTTATTTTCGACCACTGAATATTATACAATGAAACATATAAAACTGGGTTTTAATTGGTCCGAGATTTTTTACAACGATATAGCCTACTAGTTTCGCCGAGTTGACTGTTGGCATCCTCTGGGCATACCAAAAGCAACAAAACAGCTTAAAACAGAATAAAAACAAGCTAAAGTATCAGTTGAAAATATAACCGAATGCTAAATATTATTATGAAAATTCAAATGAAACGTTATACCAACTCACTCAACACATCGGAGTTCAACTTTGCAGCCAATTATAGAACGCACCTGTATAACAATGACTGCTAACATACACTCTCCATGCGTCTGATATACTATCAGACGATGCCGTAAATTATATAAAACGACGCATATCTCTATCAAGAAGTCACAAAGGACTGCCGTCATAAAAGAGATATTTATGCAGCTGCAAACTCATAGCCCCTGAGAACTATACCCGAGCTGGACCTGATCTTACTTCCTACAATATACACTTGGTATATCATACCTGTAGACTAGTCTTCTTTCCTCTACTCTCTCTTACGTCTTATCCCCCCCCCCCCCAAATGATATTAGAGCAATTCGAGGGCCGAGGGGATGACTCTTTCCCTTCAAACTACTACAGAGAAATCTGTAGTTTCCACTGTATACTAAAAAAAGGCAAGCCTAGATGCCTTAAGGTAGCAGCCCCACCACTAGGATATCTTTCGTCATGCTAGTAACTTGACATAGGGAAACACGTGTTACTTTTAGTAACATGTGTTTCCCTATGTCAAAAACGTGCAAAAGCTGGTGTAATGATTTGGATCCATAAATCAATTAAAGCAAAAATAACTCATTATACATACCGGAATGAAAGAATATTAGCAGTGCGATTAAAATTAAATAAAGAAAATGTAACAGTTGTTGGAGTGCATGCCCCTAAAGAAGGAAAAGAAGAAGAAAGTGATTACTTTTTTATATATAAATTTGATGAAAAACTTTCATCACAGATTATTAAATTTTTTAAATAAAATATATGCAAATACCAATAGAATGGAATACAAATATAGTAATACCTATATTTAAAAAACGGGATAAAACAAAACGTGCTAATTACAGAGGTATTAGTATATTGAATACATGCTACAAAATATATAGTAGAATACTTAATGAAAAATTGAAAATATACAGTGAAAAAATATTATTAGAATGTCAAAATGGATTCAGAAAAGGACGCTCTACAAGATGCAGCTTTCTGTTTAAAATTATTTATAGAAAAAAGAAGAGAATTTAATTTGGAAACTCATCTTTTGTTTATAGATTACGAAGAAGCATTTGGCAAGGTAAAAAGATATATATACTGTTTGATATATTACAAAGAATAAATATACCGAATAGTTTGTAATATTGAATATACATAAAGATAATGAAATAAAAATAAATGAAATGTTGTCTGAAAAACAATCTATAAACAACCAAGGAGTAAGACAGGGATGTCCTCTGTCTCCAACACTTTTCAATATTTACATTAATGAAATATTAATGCAGTGAAACACCTTAAATAATCCAAGTATAGAAATTTCCTGGAATAACAAAATAAATACACTATTATTTGCAGATGATCAGGCAATAATATCAGATAAGGAAGACAATTTACAAAGAGCAATATATAATTTCATTCCAAACTGTTTTACTGCGTTATAGTAAAACAGTTTGGAATGAAAATATCCATAGATAAAACTAAAACAATGGCATTTCGCTGACAAACTCCAGTTAGAAGTAAAATAGTTATTAATCTACTCTATAATATAAAATGATAAGCCTTTTTTTGTAACGTTTTTGTGTCACGTTTTTTGTCAAGTTATTTGATTTTGAAACTCAGGGCTACCCTGAGTGTCGAGTCTTCAAAATTCCAGTCATCTGAATTTAAAGAGAACTCTGGGGGGGGGGGGTAATCCCCCTTTCGAGTGATCAGAATTCAAGGAGAACTGGCCTACCAGTCCGGAACTCGGGGGAAGGCGCTGTAGGCGCCAGGGGGAGAAACCCATCCCTTTCGAATTTTCAAAATTCGAGTCATCAGAATTCAAGGAGAACCGGCCTACCCGTCCTGAACTCGGTGGGGGGGGGGGCGTAGGCGTATGTGGCGCGGAGCCCCCCCTAGTAATAAAATAATAGAAGAGATAAATACTTTCAGTTATCTTGGACGTGAAATATCATATAAAGAAGAAAAAGACATAAAATTAAAAACTTTAACATTTTTGCAGATTATAGACCTGATATATAGAACACGCAATTCATTATAGTACAAAAAGAAACACGCTTGAAAATATACAATACTTTAGCAGTGCCCATCTCATCACATTATTATGTGGCAGTGAAATTTGGGCAAGAAACAAACAAGATAAACAAAGAATAAAAACAAGTGAAATGAGATTTATGAGAAGAACTGCAAAATACACATTGTTAGACAAAAAGAAAAGGAACAAAGATATTTTAAAACAACTAAAAAAAAAATCAACAGAAGAAAAACTAAACAATTATAAACAAAACTGGATAGAACATGTAAATCGAATGTAAATCGAATGCCCGGTATCGTAAACAAATAATAAAATATAATCCTTAAATATAAAGAACCAACAGGCATCATTTCGGCGATATAAACATTATTTAAATTAAGGGGGATATTTAATCCCACATTGTTTTAAAACCGAATAAGAAACTCAAAGGTCGGAATCAGAGAGTTTCATGCCGAATATAGTAAACTATAAAAGTATCGGCGATTACTAGCGTGAGCTAATGCAAATAGTCTTAGTACGTAGTACAAACTCTCGGGCAACACGCAGCAAAGGTGGTAAAGTTCTGATCCCTATTCTTGGTATTTTCCATAATGTAAAAACATATTTCCTAGGAAATGTGTTTTTGCATTATGGAAAATTTTGCGTCAATAACCAGAAGCGTTTCCACCATTTTGTTCATTTGATGTTCAAGAAAACCAAAACTTATGTCGGCGAATTTTCGGAGGCTTTAGTGAATAGTTGCGATTCACAAGGATCTAAATCAAGTGAACGGGAAAAGTATTCTGTGACTTCACCATTTAGCTCCCATTATTTGCTGTTTAATTCATGTGGTGTGCGAATTTCAACCCACTTTATTTAAATTCTAGCCTTTTATTACCTTCTCCATTTGGAACTGAAGAGTACTGTAAACCACTATTAGTATCTATTTTCAGTTTTTCGATCTTGTTTATATATTCTCCAGTCTGGATGATCTATCGGAGATAGATGCATTTTCAACACTCTTAGTACATTTAGATGTTTTTTATTACTGAGATACATATATTTTCTTTATACAAGCAACTTGTACAATCCGGATCGTAAAACCTGATAGCCTTTTTTTAACCGCACTTTGGGGACCATTATTAAGTAAAATAAGGGTTATTCGAATACAAGCACTGCGATACCGCGACAGTCGATCTGATAAACGAAAACTACTCAGAACAGCGCGCAATTCCTGATATTTCTGATTGCCGAAAAGCTGCAAGGTGCATGTAGTTTTCTACGCCTTTGCAACGAGTTGCCCTGGTGTTGGACTACTTCTGGTATCAGCCGAATTGTCTATTACTAAAAGAAAGCCAAAAGGCTTCATTTCGGCGATGTAAAATTGCATAGGCAAAGAGGATATTCGATCCAGCATTATTTCAAAGCCGAATGTTTGTAGAAAGTATGGAAGTATCGTTAGCTGACTTGAGAGCTTACCAGAATACAATCCTCTGCATTCGGCTTTGAAATAATGTTGGATTTAATATCCACTTTGTCGATATAATTATAATTTTGTTTATTTCTGGAATCTTCCATTTAATATTTTCGGACCGGGGTTGACTGCGAATAACTGAAACTGCGGATAGTGAACACGCGGATAAGGGAGGATTACGGTATTATGTAACGAGCATTTGTAAGATTGACCCATCAGTTTTGAATTATAAAAGATTGAATATGCAAACTAAACTATATATGAAAAGTAAGGATACGTTAGAACTATGCAAATCTCTCTACACAATCAAATAGCTTTCAGAAGGACATGGTATGTTGACGTGCATTCCCGCTTCTTATCTAAATAATGCGTTTTCTTCATCTACCCAGGTAGCACAGTATTGTTGTATGAGGAAGCAGATCGCACCACCGCTAAGCTCTTGCGGTTCTATGGATAGAACTCACTTGGCTATTGATATGAATGCATCGTGTCATACTATTTCTTGTAGAGTAATGATGCGAAGCACCGTTTGTTTTTGGCCGAATGTGCCGAAATATCTGTGTCTGTTTATCGACACAGCGGAAACTGTACCCAGAAAAGTGGCATCAGTAATTGTTCCCCCCCACCACCACCACCAACGTAGTTCCTATTAGTGTGTGTGTGTGTGTGTGTGTGCTGTTGTTTCACTTCAGATTCCGAATAAAATACAGCAAGTGCTTTAACGAGAGTCAAATAACTAGTGCTGCCATCTTTTGCCTGCTCTGATAACGAATTCATACATCGTTTATTTACACCTTTTGTAATCATTTTATGGATATCTGTACAAATGAACTGATTGAAAAGGGTTCACTTGGCTTTGTTAAAATAAATCTTGGCCTCGTTTAATTTGCAAAAACTAAATTAATTCGTAATGTACTTATACATGAGAAAGCATCATAAACGAATGAGCAATAGTTTAAATTTGATTACAGTGATGAGTACCTTACGACTATACCTAATAAAATAATTTGTAGTCTTTTTAAAGGAAATGAAATTGTTGAATGTAAGGAGGAATTACATATAGAAGAACAGTCCAACATAATTTCATATCTCTGTTTCCAAAAGCAATTGTAAAATTGTTCAATTACAATTCCAGCGATACATTATTCTGTACCAATGGCATTCGCTGTTTATATATTTCAAATAATATAATAACATCCAAGCTAATGAATCTAATTATGAAATAAATAAACAAAACTTTACAAAACAAAAATCAAAAATGGAAACATTACGAAATGCATTTAAAACGTAACGAATTTAAATTTAAATCGTAACGAAGTTTGTAAATTTACAAACATGGGAATGCTGACATCTCAAATCATTACCATTCGTTTATGCATCGTGTATGTATATGTCTATTTATTTATCCGTATTGCTTAAATTCTCTCAATAAATGATATGGATATTAATGAAATATTTTATTATTACGCCGCGCTGTTATTATAATAAAATACACGCATTCTATTTTAATAAATTCCGCCTATCCATCTATACTCCGCCTATCATCAAAAGATCAGCACGATTTATAACCGGTGTAGTGTTCATGTCGTGTTCCTAATCCTAACTAGTATTACTGTGTGAAATCGTGCGTTTCTCAATTCATTTTTTGGTGGATGGTTTAAAATACCAGGTTTTCGGGGAAGGATGAAAAAGATCCTACTTATCTGCGCCAAAGCACAACAAATTTTCTCAGTAGATCGAATGGGGGTGGTGGAAGAAAGGCCCAGAAAGTCTTCCTGGAATAAAATATGAAGTAATAAAACCTGCGATTGATGTTTGAGTGATTTTTTTCATAAACTAGAAAATTATATTCAGATAATAAACAGCAATTCATATTGTTGTCACAAATGGCACGTGTAAAAGGGGGGGGGGAGAAACTACGCAAAAGTACTTTAAGAAAACAATAAAAATTGCAGTCACATGCAAGTTCGCATGTGATAATCACACAAAAAGATAATTTTAAATCCATCTGAGAAGGAGACACTGCCACCATTAATCCGTTTAGCAAAACCAGTGAGCATTAAAGTCCCATGTGAATAGTAAATGCTTGACCACTAGTAATCTCATACTATAATCGCCAGCGAATTAACACATTGCGTGACTCGCAGTAATGCAATGTGATTAGGTCAGCATATTTTAAATTTTCAAATTAAGCTTATTATTGTACTCATAATAGTTGCCCTTTTTAATTTTTTTTTTATTATTATTACCAAATAAAGTCGATCGTTTTGTGTGTTTTATTCATCATATAGCGCTCGGATAGAGGATGAGGATTTGGTACTTGCGTGAATGTAACACATTTATTTAGTAAAATGTTATAGTTTGTTTACAACGCAGTATTGAAGGAAATATCGAGTTGTTGAATATCATATGACTCAGGATAAAACGATATAAATGAACAATTTAATAATAAAAACATTAAAAGTAAATTTAACAAACAAAATACGTGTATTTTTCTCTAAAGAATGAGTCAAATAGTTTTATTGAAAGGCTTGATTTAAATTGAAATGGTAATCTGCATTGCAGTTGGATCTATACTTGTATGATGATATTCATTAATCTGAAATGGAATTCTAATATGGTTATTTTTGTAAATCATAAGGTGCGTTATTCAGGATTAGTGTCTATAAAGAATAATAAGTACACTTTTATGAACATCCAATCCACTTCTCTTAATATTATGTTGAGCTGCTTTTTTATACTAGGGATAACAGCCTAACAATTTACTTCATTGATTGCACACTATATGCCTAAATGAGGTCAGTAAGAATTAATCTGTAGCCCTGATGTGTACAATGCATGTCGCAGTTGCTGAATGGTGTGTGTTTGTGTGTGCGCGCGCACGCGTCTCACATCATGTTCCAGATAGTTTCGCCTGTTTAGCATCATTAATGCCTTTCTAAACTGTGTATGTCATCATCTTTCCCATAGCTGCAGGTTTAACATTGTGATTTTCAAACCATATACACCCAACAACACTATTTCTGTGTAATTTTTGCTATGGTACACAGTTTGTTCCACTCTGGGTGAGGGTGATCATGATTCAATGTTATGTCAGTGACAATCTTTAATCGTTGTATCTTCTAGTAATAATATAGATGTCAGCCTTACATATATTCGATTGATTTATTTCTTTGTTCCATTTATTCACTTTATTTCATTATTTTTTTTTTTTAATTTTGACTTCCTCTATACTATTTGCCTGTCTTTCATTTCTTCTTTTCCTCTTGTTCTTCAGTGTTTATACTTGTTTCATGTTATATGTTTGTATATACTTTTATTTTTAATTTACTTTAATTTAATTTAATTATTTGCAAAATTCACATTTCATGGCTCACATACGACAAGAAACTAAGTCTGATTGTGCCGCCATCTCGTGTGAAGAAGTGGAATCATCATATCTACCAATATCAGATAGCCAATTAGGAAAGAGAATACGATAAATTAAAATATATCAGCCAAAAATACAGTACCATGTTCATTACAATGCCGATTATTATTATTATCATTATTATTCCACCACCATCATTATCTCACCACCACAAAAGTCGATAAAACTCGATCATACTAAAGAGCATTGTCGATAACCAAGTAAAAAAATACAGACTGGAATTCCCTACTTAAAATAAACGATCCTGTAACATTATACGAGAATTTTCAACTAAAGTTCACAGAAATATACAAAAAAGCAGAAAAACATACACAAACGAGGCGACAAACAGACAACAATTCATGGATAAATGACGACATACTAAATACTCTTACTGTAATAAAAGAAAATCTATGGAAAAAACTTAAAAAGTTACCCAGTAACACACATTTACAAACCTTATACAAAAACACAAGAAATAAACTAACAACAAAAATTCGTAGGGGAAAAATACGCTACTACTTCCAAAAATTAATGGAATATAACGACAATATTAAGCAAACATGGGCTACACTCAACGAATTAGTAATCCGAAAAAAGAAAACTTCAGCACAAGATTTTATTGCAAAAAAAGCTTCGGTGTCAAGACACAAACCAAGAGGAACTAGGAGACTCATTCAGCCATGCTTTCACAAACAACATCACACAACTCAAAAAAGACAAACTACCAGCGATCAACAAAAAACTTCCGACACAAAGTCAACAACAAACGATGTATTTTCCACCCATAACAAAACAGGAACTGAAAGAAGCAATCCTACAACTAAAACCAAAGACCACTCCAGGAATAGATAAAATAAGACTCACAGACCTTATAACACACTTTGAACAAATAACTCCAATACTTTTGAAACTCGTGAACATAATATTCGACACAGGCATTATTCCACAACATCTAAAAACTGCAGTAATTACGCCAACATACAAACACGGCAAAAGAAACGATACTCAGAACTACAGGCCATCACAAAAATTCTAGAAAAAATAACACACACCAGACTACAGAACTATTTACAGAAGTACAACATCATCTCACAAAACCAATACGGCTTTCAGAAAACAAAAAGCACCATTACTTTATTAGCAGACATCGCCGACACAATAAACAAAGCTCTCGATAAAAACAAGTACGCCGTCCTTATACTGCTGGACCTAACCAAAGCATTTGACACACTTGAACATGACATACTACTCACCAAACTATACTGAATAGGTATAAGAGGAACACTGCATACATGGTTCAAGAACTACCTCTCAAACAGAACACAAATAACAAAAATAGGTACATGTCACAGTCGGAGTATACAAGTAAAACACAGTGTATCTCAAGGTGCCATATTATCACCCACTCTATTCAACATATACATTAACGAAGTTCATAACATATCCATAAGAAGTCAAATATTTCAATACGCAGATGACACTGCACTACTAGCAATCCACACAGACATTAACACAGCTCTCTGCAAAGCACAACAAGACCTAAACGAAATCACAACATACTTCCTCCAAAACGCAATTCTAATCAACGGCACCAAAACACAGATGTTGATAATACACAACCCAAGAATCATACGCCCCGCATCACTATCGGCACATTGTCACACATACCGCTGCATTAACAACAAAAATACCTGCCAATGTTCCGAAATCAAACCTGTAACACACGCAAAATACCTCGGTCTTTATATAGATTCCCACCTTAAATGGACAAAACATATAGAATACCTACACACCAAACTCCGGATCATCGCAACAAAACTCTTCCAAGTTAAAGACATTATTCCACCCAACATAAAAAAAACTCCTATATCACGGTATCTGCGAAAATCCCTACTCAGATACGGAATATTTTTTTAACAACTTTATTATCAACTTTTGCAATTATTTACATCATAATGAATTATATATACAATATATACAGTTGCTATACCATTATTTCAATCGAAGTTTCATTTTATATTATATCATCATGTTATAATGTAGTCGTTACATTACTGTTCTCTTAAAATGGCTTGACTTCCTTTACTTATAAACAGGGAATCTCATAACTGGTAGTTACATACACATTACTTTCTATTACATCAATTAAGGTATAATTCAGCTTTGTTAGCTTTTTTTTTTTTTTTTTTAAAGAATATACAGTTAATTATATTTACATACCATATATATAATTATATATCACACTTATTATATATTTAACAATCTATATATTCTACAAGACAAATCATATATACATCTGTACAGCGAAATAACATTCGCATGCAATGAAGTAGGAGAACACTCTTTTTTCCTGCGGTAGGAGATCTGTTCCAAGTGACTCAGGCGCTGTTTCCTCTGATAGAGGTCGAGAGTTAGTATCCTTCCGAATTTACTTCCGATTTGTCCCATTTCCACTAGGAGTGATGAAGGTGTCGTTCTGTTGTTGGTTGGAGAGTTCGTCTGATGTAAGGTTGGAGGTTAAGTGTGTCCATTCTTCTCTAGTCATTCTTCTAGACTGGACTGAATTGGTGATCTCCTCCTGGATGTAGTGATGTAATTTCGATATTGTTCCGGGACTGTCTTCTCTTCCATATGCTTGGTGGCACCTGTGAGCCCAAATTGAGTGCATCGTTAGGATTAGAACAATTGTTTGCACCCTTTTTATATGTTTTCCTTTTAGCCAGAATAACATTTCTTCATTGATTACTTTCATTTCGGGAAGCCATCTTTTAACGGCTTTCCAAGTTACTTCTGCTTCCTTGTAATATAACATTAGGTGGTATAGTGTTTCCGGTTCCTGGCAAAACTGACACGTTGCGTGCCCTTCAAGGGGTGTACCTTTAGCCACTATCCCCATCTTCGTTGGTAGGCAGGCATGGTGCACTTTAAAGAAGGTTTTATACTTTGGATGTATTGGGAGCTTGAAGATATTGTTTAATACCGGACTGAATGTGATTTGTCCTCTTCTTAATTCTCTATGTTGTGGTATGGGAATGATTGTTCTGCTTAGTTTGTAGTCTGTTGCTTTTGTTTTTTGACTTATTAAGGTTTCAGTGTTGATGCGCTCTGTTACAAATACGTATCCCTCCGCCATCTCTGTAAACATTCTGGGAACTCTTCCGTGAATCTCTGGCATTGTGCTGATTATTCTGTGTGGAAGGCATTTCTGTAGGAATGCTATTGCATATCCGTGGTACGGGATATTGCTTTAGATCTGTCTCCCGATATGCAATGGCATAATCTGTGTTTGCTGTTTCTTAGTGTTTGCTGTATACTTAGTGTTTGCTGTTTCTGCAGTCTTCGCTCTGTTGATAACTGTTTTTAAGTGGATATTAAGTAGACCTATACCTCCGGCTTCTAATTCGTGAAAGAGCGTTGTTCTCCTCATCGGTTCGTACCGGGAGCCCCAGATATAGGTGGCTCACAGCCTGTGGATCTTGTGTGCTCATTACCCATGGTACGTGATGTTGTTCACTTTGTACCAGATGCGAGAGGATAAATATATGTTGCATATTCGCGCTTTTCCTCTTACAGATAGTTGTCTTGGGCGCATGGTATTTATTTTCTACGCAACAGCTGCGTGGAGTTCTTTCCACTGTTCTTCATACCTTTCTGGGCCACCTATTTTAACTCCCAGAACCGGTAAGTATTCCTGAGCTCATATGCCTTGAGAAATCTCAGGGTTCTTTTCCCATTTTCCTATTAGCATGCAATGAGATTTATTTAGGTTTACTTTCAGGGCAGAAGCTCTTGCAAAGGCGTCTAGTAATTTCATTGACTCTTCAATGGATGTTTCCATCTCTAGGATTAATGTGATGTCGTCAGCATATGCCAATATTTTTGCTTGGCTCCCCCCGTGAATGTTTGTTCCCTTGATTTCTTTGTTGGAGTTGATCGCTCTGATGACTGGTTCTAGTGCGAAGAGGACGAAGAGGGCGAAGAGAGCCATAGAGACGGGGGGGTCTCCTTGTCTCACTGAGCATTTCATTTTAAAAGATGCGGATAGCTTCCTGTTCACGATTACTTGACTTTCTGCATTCTCGTAGAAAGTTTGCAGCCAGTTCCTAAATTTTGGGCCAAATCCCATTTCCTCTACAACTTTGAATATATATATATATATATATATATACGTGGCTTATGGTGTCAAACGCCTTTTCTATATCCAAGCCTAGTAGGACACAGGGTTTGTCAGTCAGATTGAATTACTCATATACTGATCTTAAAAGAGTAATTGTGTCTGCTGTGTTTCTGCCCTTAATTGCACAAGTCTGTGCGGGAGATATTAATTTCTGTAGGTACTTCTGTATTCTATTGGATAGGATTTTTGAGATGATCTTGTAATCAGTGTTTAAAAGAGTTATCCCTCTTCTTTGCTTTATGTCTTTTAATTTCTCTGTGTCTGAAGTTTTCGGGATAAGTGTGATGTACCCTGTGCTGAATCTGTCTGGTTTTATTTGTGTTTGGTATATTTCTTGCGTCATTCTCATAAATAAATGCTCGAATTTTTGGAAGTAGTGCTTGTAAAATTCGTTTGTAAGACCGTCTTCTCCTGGAGATTTCTTGTCTGGTAAATGCCTTACTGTTTGCCTGAATTCTGCTGCTGTTATCGGGATGTCAATTTCTTCCGCCTCTTGCTGGGTTATCTTAGGTATGAAGGGGAGGAATTTGTTTCTGTCCCGTTCCTCGCTTTGTTTTTCCGAAAACAGTGTTGCGAAGTATTCGTGAATAGCATGCAGTAGTTCCGCATCTTCTTGAATAATTTTCCCATCGTAGTGTAAACATTCTATTCTCTTTCTTTCATAATTCCGTTTTTCGAAAATCCAAGCTGTGCATATTTTGCCCTCATCATTTTCTGTGGTTCTTAACCGGGAGCGGAGCTATGCTCCTTCTATTTCCTGAAGTTGTTGCGCTTTAATTTTTTCTGTAATTAGATTTATTTCTTGTTTAACTTCTGGTTTGGTCCGATCCATGTAGTACAGGCTGGATAGTTTCTTTAGATCTGTCTCTCTTTCTTGGTTTTGCTGGTGTTTTCTTTTAGTGCTAATTTTTATGGCTGCGTTTTTAATTTTTCTTTTGAAGGTTTCCCAGGCTATGATTGGATTGACTATTTTTTCTACGTCTGATATTATATTTTGTACTTCTTTGTTGAATTCTTCATCTTTCGTTAAGTTCTGATTAAATTTATACAGTGGGAAATTTCTGTTGACGACTTTTGTTCTTTTTTCCTTGTGAGGGGGTTGAAATTCTGCTATTACCATGTAATGATCGCTGAAAGTTACAGGGATATGTTCAACACTGCTCGCAGTGAAGCCTCTGTATTGGGACACGTAAACCCTGTCGATTCTTGAGGCGTTCCCAGGAGCGAGATGTGTGAACTCCTTTTTTCTTGGATGCAAGAATCTGAAGGCATCTGTTAGCCCTCATTCTACAAAGGTCTTGATGTGTCCTTTCTGTGGCGCTTGTGACCCTTTCTCCTGATCAATGAAGGGCTGTTCCACGAAGTTCATGTCACCTGCAATTACCTATGTTCTTCTGTTGCAGATTTTCTTTGATTATCTGCCAGAATGTTGTTTTTTTCTTCACGTTTTGTTGGACCGTACACATTCATTAAGGTTATTATTTTATTGTCGAGATGTATGTCAACTTCTAGGGTTCTGTGCCTGACAGAGACTTCGTGGGACAGCAGTTGCATGTGTGGTGCCTTTTTGATAAGGATAGCTACTCCACCGCTAGAACTACTGCTGGCAGGTTCATTGATTAGGATGTAGTGATGGGCTACTCTTTTTTCTAGTCGTGTTACTGGCTCTGGCGTGTGAATTCTTGTTTCCTGCAGCATTACAATGTCTGGCAATTTTTTGTGAATTTCATTGATCAGCAGGTTTTGGCATTCTTTGGTATTTATTCCGTTACAATTTAGGCTCATTAACTTCATTTTGGTTCTGATTTGTTCTGTTACAATTATTCGGGTTGTTTTATGTTTGCTTCTGGCTCTGGTAGTATTTGGCGTGACTTTAATTTTTGTTCTTCGCTGTGTTTTAGGAGCTACGTTTTGTGTTGCTGGCGACTTGCTACTTGTTTACCTTTGGGATTTCGGATTACAGGTTATTTGTGACTCATTTGAGGTTTCCTGCTTGTTACAGGTGACAAGTGAGGTTTTTTCAAATGAGGTTTTTTCCACTAATCTCTTCTCCCTCGGTAATGGCTCAGGGCGACTTTCTGGAATTTCACTTTCTCTGCTTCCCCCCCCCTCTTATCGTCTGATATAGACATTTCTGGAACAGTGGTTTTGTTGCCTTTTTGCAACGTGAAGTTTTTTTTTTCTTCCCTGTCTGTTGATGAGTTGTTGCTTCCGTTGTTATTCTCCCTATTTTCTTCTTTACCTTTGTTATGCCCATCTGTGTCTTGCACATCCTCTTCTCCGCCTTCTATGGCTGGGGACTCTTCGTTTGCTTCAATATGGAAGCGTACGTGCTACCCTTGCATTGATGTGCTGCATGACCTGTGCGGTTGCACTTTTCACATTTCGGCTCATCGCAGTGTCTGCGTAGATGTCCGATTTTTTTACAGCGGAAGGAGGATGGCGTGGGACGACGACTATTCCCATAACCTTTTTCATTCGTATAGTATATGGGATGTCGTCAATTTTTGCGTTGAGTTCTATGACTAATTTTTTTTTTTTTTTTTTTTTTTTGTTGCTTAGGACATGAGACCAGTCATCATTCTTAATTGTTGATATGTTTTCCAGAAATTCTATTTTTTCGAATCTTTCAAAGTGGAGAGCAATCAAGCGATTTGGTATGTGGGGTGGCATCCAGTGTATTAAAATTTCTAATTTCCTACATGCATTTATATTAATAATTTCACAGGTGCCATTCCTCACGTGGATGTTCCCCATGCTGGAAAATCGTTCTTTAACGGTCAGTTGTTTGAACGACAGTAGAAAAACATAATTGTATTTTAGATGACCTAAATGCCACACATCACTTCCTTTAACTTTGTTTTTCGTAAGGCTTTTAATTATGTCCTCCTCGGTGTAAGGACCGCATTTTGCGTCACATTTAAGAATAACAGTTCTATTGCGAGTTAAAACATTCAGACCGATTTTCTTGTTCACTATCTGCTTTAGGTTCAATATCGTTATTTCTATTCATTATGCTATTCATATCACGAGATGGTTGAAACCAAGAGGTACTTATAGTTGTTAACCTTCGCATTAGCCTGCGAAGCTACGGTTGATCTTCGGTCTTCCTCTGCGGCCTGCAGCTTGGGGGTCGGGGCAAGGGTCGAGCGGGTCACTAACAATAGGGAGCACTAGAAAACACGCCTGCACTCTATGAAAGCTAGAGGCACTCTACGCAGATACGGAATAACAGTCTATGCAAATACATCAAACAGCCACCTAACAAAATTAGAAACACTACACAAGAAAATTGTGTCAACAGTGATCTGGACACCTTACACGCAACAACCAATATCCGACAAGCACATGGCGATACACAGAATTCTGAGCATTAAAAACCTGAAACACTAAATGACATTAACAAGGAATTACTTCAACATCACCTATCGAAACAACAGAGATACATATCGTATAACACGACCTACAACAACTCTCTACATCCCCACATCCTTCAACAACTCATACGGTTCTTTTGTGAGATCACATCAGATACCCACGCAACTCAACAACCTACCAAGAAAGTTAAAACACGTAGATAACTACAGAACATTAAAAAACGAACTCTGGAAAATATACCAACAAAGTTAAGAAATCATTAACACTAATATACACATCACAAATCACTAGCATCCAATGCCTACATCCCATACATAAACAGTAGCAACAACACAAATAGTGAAGGCTAAATCCCACTTTCTTCATAAAAGCTAACCCAAGCTTCGAAGTAGGTGGGATTAACTTGCCTCACTCATCTACAAGTAATCCTTATAAGCAAATGCAGAAATTTGTATGTATAATCACTCTTTATCAAACTTAAAAAAATAAAAATAAAAATAAAATAAAAAATTGTACAAAAAATTCTGTATAATCTTCATTGTTAATATTAGAACATGTGTTGTAAATACGTAATATAAAGGCAAAAAAAGTATTATTAAAAATTTTAATTGAAATCCAATGCAGGAATTGCAGCACTTAGTGCTGAACTCTGTAAAATTATAAGTTGCAATGTCACTCAAGATGTTTATTGTATGTATAAATATTTTAGCAATCAATAAAATAAAAAATAAATAAAAAATAAATTAAATTTCGAGCGTGTCCAAGGTTATCCGAAATTGAAACTTGTTTTATTATTATTATTATTATTATTATTATTATTAATGTAAAGTGATGTACCGAATTGTACACATGGTAAGTACAAAATTGTAAAGTTTCATTGTTCATTGTTGCTGTGGATTTTTTTATTATTATGTTGCATTAAAAGTAATTTTTAACGTGATTTGTGAATAAAAATGAATTGTAAAATTAAATTGAAAATGACAGAATGCAAAAATAGATGTTTATTTGTTTTAAATGTAAAACTGTAACTGTAAATTGCTTTTGTTATGTTTACTATTACTTTTAACATTAATTATAGTATTATATTATCCTAAATTTTAATAACATGTAACAAAATGTACCCTACACTCATGTAATTTCTTTGAAAGATAATAAACTATGTTTAAAAAAAAAATAAAAAATAAATTATTATTATTATTTAATGACTTGTGACCAGAGTTATTTTCACTCGTGATTGCTGCTGAATATCTTTTATATATATATATATGTTTAGCGTATTGCTCTTATACCAAACTCAGTTAATAAATTTACTTTATTTTATTTTATTTTTCATTTTATTCATTTTATTTTCCATTAGAATAATATTTTGATTATTTTGTTTCGTCGTTAATGTTTGTGAGTTTTTATTCTATTTTTTGTTTTTCCTCTTTCTGTGCTTTTTTCTCTCTATTTCTTTCTCTACCTAAAATTCTAACGTATACCATTTACTCGCGCAAACTGTCTTGTTTTCCACAAACTTTCAAATTAAACAGGTGTATAAAAAATTGCAAACACCACTAATATAAACGAGACCTCTTTCTGATCGTAAGAGGTCTCATTGCGAACCATAAGATCATATCAAATCCAAATTCGTTCACACTTCTGGCAGTCGCGATATTCTTGCAGCTTCTTTTTTTTTTTCACTTACATTCAAATGCAAGCCGTCGGTTGGAACCATCCGAGTTGAATCCAATCCACAAAAATAGCGATGAACCTTTATAAGGGCTTTCAACCAAACCGAATTTGCTGCTGATTTCATCCGTAAGTTTCGTGGATTGGATTCCAACTCAGGTGGTTCCAACCGACAGCGTGTATTTGAATGCAACTTCAGTCGACTAATCTAAATGAGGTATACCAACAGATACCATTCTGGATACCAGGCCTGTTTAACAAAAACAACCAGCTACTGTATGGAATGGTAAATTCCACTTCCTGTTGCTTCATGATGAAGAATTCACAAAACCATGAGTCAGCCATGCTTGGTCACAACAATGTAAGTCAGTGGCAGTTTAGTGAATGGTCTGGCATTGCTTCCCTAACACTCTTTAGGTCCTTTGTACCAACAGGATAATGACTAAATGGTGCGGCCTATCTGAACGTTACTACTCCAAGCCATCCATTCAATTACCCTACGTGTAACACTTCCAGCAGGATAACGACATGTCATGTCACAGGACTCATGTCGCCAGGAATAGTTACAGGAACATGACAGTGACTAAATGAATGAATTGTCCTCTCACTCGGTCACCAGATCTCAATCCCATTGAGCCTATTTGAAATGTTACGGATGAGATGGTCAGGGAAGAGATCAATTATCAGGAAATTTGAAGGAAATGCAGAAATTTATTTTATGCATGCCTGGGGTAAGATATTTATGGAACCAGTGGAGCAAATGTTTCGTCTTCTTCTTCAACCCATTTGTTCCCTAGGACGGATACAGTCTCCTGATTAAGGGTCACGGCGAATTATAGAAGCAGGCACGCAACTCCTCTGCTGCATTCCCTAAGGGTAAGTATTTATGCTTGTATATCTGTGTATTCACGGGAAAGGTTTGCCTGTTTTGAGATACGAAAACCCGAATTTCTGGGAGCACAAACCCTCCACCTCCATATAAGAGCAGCTAACTCACCATTTGATGCAAAACACCTAATAACGGTTCCTCACGTCATACACGCGATTCGAACTCGGATCTTTCCAACCAAGAGGCTCATCTATACCATCTCAACTAAGGAGGTTCTCAGTGACCTGTCGCATCGAGACTGTTCTGAAGCTGGTCCAACATGCTATCATTCCACACCAGATGATTACTTCAGTAGTTTTCATTTCTGTCCAATTTCTTGTAATTTACAAATGCTGGAATGCTGGTTTTGTTATTATTTAATGACTAGTTTATTAGAGCTACCTCTTATTAGGCTTTTATCTTATCTGGTAGGGAATAGGACATTAACACTTTCCACTAATAATATTAAAATCGGGACACAAAACTTATCCCTAAAATAAGTGCTTTTCGATTTTACTAAATCTTTTCAATCAATCACGTATCTATGATTCAAGCAATCAAATTTATCCGCAGTCCATCTTCATCGATGGCCAGTTACTACCGAGTTCAGTACGTTAATGGCTGATGCCTTTCCTGCTGAGTCGAAAGTTGGATATTTATTCCTGCAGGTTAAGTTAAAATCCATTGCACATGACTAAATGGTGCGGCCTATCTGAATAGTTACAGGCATTTCTTGTAACTGTTCATCTGAGATTACAACTGTAAATGAGGCAATCATCAGACGCAGATCTGATTAAATATGAGGTCCAATTGCGCACTGTATTCACTCACAGATGTGTGCCTCCGTTTCAGTGTCTCATGGAAGCAGCTGGTCACTGAGTTTAATTTAGAGTGCATCATGTTATAGGGAAAAATATTTCCTATAGTTAATTTTGCTAGAAGATATCTTATTTATTTCATAAATCAGATATTTTCTGAATGGGCATGAATGTTTATATTTTCAAAGTGGTCCTGATTATATTCTAATCAATATTCTCTTTCTTTTACTTTTTTTGCATGTCTATTAAAGACACAGCAGAATATAATGCAAATTCGTAAAACACGCCATCTCTCGACAGTGGTTGGAATCATCATTTTGAACTATTTAAGAAGCAACCAGTTAGCACAGAGGCGTGTGGGGTTTGTTCATTTTAGTCTTTTTAAAATCGCTCGTGGAGAATGGCAGAAGGACAAGCGTCCACTAGTTCTTCTGATGGGATGGGCAACGGACAAGGACCTGGCAAGAGTAATGAGGAACGCTTTGATTTTAGATGTTATAAAGATAAGCATTCATTAGGTATGTGCAAGAAGTGGAACTTATAACTAACTTGTTTTGTTGTTAGAAAAATGAATTTCGATGGTGGATGCAGGAATAATTAATTCATTATTACGTCCGTATTTATTTCAAGAAAGCTGTCTAGGAATTGAAAATATAACATGACTAGCTCGGAATCGACGCCTGTGTTCACTGCTTTTGAATTACTGAATCCTTCTGTCTCGAATGTTTGAACTCGCACGTGATTCATGTTGTGCTGAATGTTGGAAGTGTGTGTGTGTGGGGGGGGGGAATTGTGTGAGGAAGCGATAAACGTATCCGCCCGATTAAACGGTCTTTAAATTGTTGAAATGTAATTAAAATAGGAACTATGGGGAGTGGTATTTTTTTTTTGAACATGAACGCCTCGATTTACGTACTAACTTCTTGCGTCTTAAGAGCAACCTGATTTTTCACGGATGAAGGGATAGGTTGACTTCTAAAACTGTAGATTTCCTTACGTTCGCTGCGATCTACGATGGTTTCCCCCACCCCGAAACTTAAAACCTACGAAAGTAGGCGAACTTTCGTCATTCAGGATTAAGATAATCTTCAAAAAAGGCGATTTTTCCACATGAACACCCGATTAAACGAGATGTCCTATTGGAATATTCATCGCCGATCTTATGAATTCAAGACTGTCTTATTCCCCTCCACTCACACATTACATTTTTGTAATATTCCTTAGCTTCAATCAACTATAATCTTGCTTCGAATTTCTTAAATTATGTATACATATTAAAATAAGAACCAACTGACCTTAACCAACGGTATCTTCGTGCTAATGATGTGGCTATCTTAGTTTAAGAAGTTCTCGATCGTTTCTTAGATTTTTTAAATCTAACTACATGTGACTTTCTCCCGCAAAGAGTTGTGAATCAACTAACCAGTTAATACGATGGCCGAGTCAAATAATCGGGCCCGTATTCTGAATTTCAGTGAAATTTTCGAGATGGAAAGTGGAGTAGTCTCATGTTGAGCAATGAAATTTAATGACAACTTTAGCCTTTATCTTCGATTAATTAAACTGATCTCCTCTAACGCATTTGTAACCACCTGCACCTAAAACATTTGATTGTTTTCTTTCAGAATATCGGAAGTCACTTGCTGCTACAGCCAGAGTCATGAATCCAAGAATGATTCCGGTAAGTCTTCACGCATACAAAAATAAAATCATTTAAAATTTTTTGAATAAAGCAAACCATGTTGGCAATACTCTCGTTTTTAAAGTTAATGACTTATACAACCAACTCTATCTTAATATTTTCTCGATCTGAAATCTTATTGGAACAAGATAAAATTATCTTAATGTTGCTGTGTTCAATTACACTCATAGAATTACCAAATGTTGGTTATTAAATCGATGCAAAATGTATACTATCCCACGGGATAACTTAATACATGATTTGTGCACCCCCTCATTCTAAAAATAACCCGACGTCTTTGCTACAGAAAAGCAGCCTCTGAAACTCGAGCAGATTTGCATTGTAATGTACCACTTCTGCACGCCTTACTATCCATGTAACATGATTACAATTCGGGTAGTTTGATACCATCCCAGCGGGCTTTCATGAACCAAGAAACGTAAAGAAGACTCTCGCACCGTAACACTCGCGGGATTAATGCTTTATTGCTAAACGTGCATGAAACAGAGTTTTTTGTAGTAATTGCATTGAGCCATGTGACCAATGAGACTTCCCATCATACTACTTCCTGTACTGATTCTAAGACATGAATAGAATTTTTACAATAAATTCTTTTGCAGTATTAAACTTCACTGCAACTTGCGTACAGCTTCAACTGTAACAGCTATTCTTGTCACTTGGATGACTGTTCATTACGAGGTAGATTTAAGTTGTGCTTTATATATATTTAGGTGGTTCTGGAACCCCACTTAGATCAGCTGAGTGATCCCATTCATGGAGGATTGGGTGATCGTCTTGCGCTAGCAGAAGAACATCATACTGTTAGCCATTTCATGACTATTGTGAGGTGAGTTAAACAACTTGTTCTCTCTCAAATTAATGCCTAATCTGAATAAAATGCTGATACACTATATTTTTCTTTCAGAAAAATATTAAATGCTCCTTCCCATCAAGTGTATCTCTTGGTGATTAAAGAAAAGTTGGTTATGTGGACCAAATCCATGTATGAAGTGTACTTGGAGGAAAAAGATCCCCATGATGGATTGCTGTACATCCAATACTGCTGTCCACAAAGATACGGGCTCTCCCCCTTTGATGTTGCCCAACTTCAAGAGGTTAGCAAAATCTTATTTTCTTAAGACGTATGCGCTGTCCGATTATTACTGAAATTTAGTAATTGACATCCCGGAAGCCTTAGAATCAGGCTTAAGTCGACCCTTGCTTATTAATCCCGAATTTATTAAATTCAATATAAACACTTTTATATTCTGCAGGAATTTGGAGGAGACTGAAGAATCTGCTGCTTATGGATATTTCAAGATCAAGAAGTTTTTGCATACATTTTTAAACTTTTTAAATCAGATGTTTTTATTAAATTTTACTGACAAGCAATCTGAATGTAACCTTGTGAAACTATTACTCAGTAACCTATATACAATGTCTTGTAATCTTGTTTAAAGCATTTTTTATTATCCATCCTGTA